>NC_138725.1:76120793-76693293 GCF_965113295.1 Leuciscus leuciscus | reverse complement strand
AGGCTGGTGGTTCTCACACACTGCGGACACACATCGGTGTTCAAACACCTTATAAAAGTGAATTCTGCAAAATAGGTCGCCTTTAAATTGCTAGGCTATGTACACATGCTAAAAACTTTAAGTTAAAAAAGTAAAAAACTAACTTTAGCTTGATCTGATGTAAAGCCAAAGCAATCTCTGCTACTGTAATTTCCTATTATCACTGTAAAGCTGCTTTGAAACAATCTAAATGGTTAAAAGTGCTATATAAAATGCCCTAGCCTTCTAAATGCTTAATTTTAGGAGCCAGTGGCTAGTCATATTTTTAGTCTGACTGATAGACTTAAAAGAATAATCTTTTTATTTGTCACATTTGATGTCTTTGTCTCTTTTTTTGTCTCGTAATGCGGCGCTGTTATCATTCACGGCATCGTGACGACTTTATGAGAGCAGTTTTATGAGGGCTTTATGGAAATCCTGTGCATGTGTGTATGGGGCTTTGCTCTCTCATCTGTAAATGATTCACACCAGCTTTGCAAAGATGCTGTGTCTCAAAATAACTTGATTTTGGTGTGCGATGCCAAATCTACTGACTGCTTTTGCTGAATCCTGTCCTCTTCTGTCACACTCACCGATTTAAGAAAGACAAATGCGGGTGACAAACTAAACGCCCGCCTCTCTCATTCATTGTCACAGACTGCTGAAAAATAACTGCAGTATTAAGTCAAAATTATCAATTGTAATAAACTGAATTGGGTTTGTTCTGGAAAGTATATGTGCAGCTTCTCTCCTCCTTCTTTATTTGTTCCCTGCTCTTTGCCTTTGGTAAGATTTTATGTAATATCAAAGACTATAGAATAACATTCGTATGGTTTTGAATGGGGAAGTGCTCAATATGGCGGAATAAGTCCCGCCTTCTCAATAAGAGCCAATCGCTGATTGGTAAAGTCGTCGTGTCACTATGCGCATTAGCTTGATCCAGCCTGAAAGAAAATCGTTTTCTGTCATGATTTGAGCGTTTAGAAAAGTTTAGAAACACAATTTATGAGACAGTTGTTGTCAGATTTCATTGGTGGTTTCAAATATGAAATTTAATCATAAGCTTGACGAACATTTTTGGAGAATTTGATGTTTCCCCATTCAAAAAGATATGCGTTTCTAAGATGGCCGCCAAGTGAGATGACTCGTCTTAAAGGGACTTTGGTAATATTCCTACGCCACAAGATATAGTCCCGGCCGATTTTGAGTACCCAGAAAAGCGCTATATAAATGAAAATGAATGTGTATTTTGGCAGGACTGGAGCTCAGTCCTGATTCTGGGTGCTGACTGATCAATACAATGTTATATACATTGGGCTTATACACACCAATAGCTCCTTGTTAAAGTTTAGGCCTGAGTGATTTAAAGGAGGTGTTTATCTACTATTTGAGTTCTCTTGTCACATTTGCTGTGTTTTGTTTGACGTCAGGACATCATGGAAAGACTGAGTTCTGCTCGGTAGCCTTATATTACCCTGAACACTCATACTGCCGCTCCACAGATACACTTTTGACTCGACATGAAAGGCTGCTGAAACACGTTCTGCTTTGCTGCGTGAGAAAGCTTGTAGAGGATCCTGCTCTCCATCTGATGTTCCCAGGATCCACACCAGCACTCTTGCTTTCCTTCCAACCCCTCTGTCAACACTACACAGGCCAGCTGACATGTTTAATGGGAATAAGGCCTAGTGTAAAAGAGGTTCAGCTAATACATGCTAAGCCACTCCTTCAAAGCATTTACTGTAATGTCTGTGGAGGGAAACTGAGTGTCATTTTGGATAAATGGTGCCAGCTCTGAGAAGTCGTCTGGAAAACTGGCTGTGTTGTGCCCTCGGTTAGAGAGTTAAAGGGCCACTGAAGTGCCTTGGAGCAGCTTTGTTTGATGCGTTGACGTAATTTCCACTAAAACAGGAAGCTGAGGCGGGACATTTTGAATAGCTCCTCCCCCTTTTCAGACAGCCAATAGCGTTTAGTTTCCCACAGACTGCGAGTCGTACTTGACGGCACCATGGAAGCGAATCCGAGCGCTGATGATATGCTGGATTCAATAGTAGAAGTGAATGAATTCATTCTTAACCAACGTACGGAAAACGTAGTAAAACTCGAGTGTTTGAGCAACCGAACACACACTCCCTTCAACGCTCGCTTTGGCCAGGTGGTGTTTATAGCAGAGGGGGTGGAGCTTCAGATTCTAGAGATCATGTGATTGGACAGAAGATGTGATGAGAAGCTGAAGTGCGCGGTGATGTCATCAAAATCCCTGATCCATTTTAGCGGAAGTGAAAGACTAAGTTCTGAATGCTTATATCTCCTAAATGTCAATTATGTCTTTTTTTTTTTGGGAGCACACCAGCTTATTCATAACCTTGAGGCTAACATATTCATACTAAAAGCTAAAAAACGTACATTTTGATTTCAGGGGGTCTTTAAAGAAAAGTTTTTTTGAGCGAGTTTGCACCTTTAGCGTGTGCATGAGATCTGTAGAACCACCCAGTCAATCATAAGAAGACATTCATTTCCAACCCCTTTCATCAGATGGATAGATAGATAATCTTCACATTATATACGTTAGATATTGTGGTAAATGGTAAAATCACCCTTCTGGGAGTGCGCATGCAATGCTGTGATGGTCAAAGTGGCACCTTAATCTATATGCTGAGAGGTGCGTTTCAGCCCTGATACTCCCTTTCACACAGAGATTCCGGAAAATACACGGATAATGTGTCCCCGGATCGTTTGATATTGGTTCATTCACACTTCCAGTGATTTTCCGGAATCTGTGAGTGCATTCACACACACCCCGTGAAGATCCCGTAAAGACACGTGACGTCAGGATGTGATAACTCCTGTCAGATGTCAGTTCTGCTGATAACTCGAGGACGAGTCCATACTCCCCAGTAGCGCCACTGGGTTTGCCGAGTGGCTCGTTCCCCGTATGCTGTAGCATAGGTTGTAGAAAGGCCCGTGCGATGGCACGTGCGTCATCACTACGACACACCCCTTACGGCATTGGTCCTGGCTTTTGTTCACACAGGGCACGTTCCGGATCACTGATCCCGGCAATGTTACTAGGTCCCCATCCCGCCATCAATCCCGGGACGTGTTTGCGTTCACACAGAAGGCACTCTATACATTTTACATCAATTTCCCGGGATCAACGCGCTGTGTGAAAGGGGCTTAGGTGAATTGGTTTCCAAAATGAACTGGAATTGGAAGCTTCTAAATGAACTGATTTCTGCCTATGACCCGAAACGCTGAGATGGTCTGTGGAAGTGGTTTGGAAAATGAGTGGTTGGATGAACTGATGTGCTGAAATGAATCTTGACTTGAGAAGGAACAAACTTTCAAGAATAGTGCATTTGATTGTCGACTCAACTGGGTTATGAAGCTACCCAACACAATCACCACACGTAGTTGTCTGGCCCACACAACCAATTTCTCTCGGCCCACAAACAGCAAAGATTGACGGCCCTCCAATGGGCCAGATCTGGACTACAGTCATAAGCGTAAGTGGCCCAAATCTCAGCCAAATAATAATAACCCATAACCAGTCCTGAACTGGGCTACACAACAATTGCTATGTGGGACGGATCGCTGGGACAAAGTTTGTTTGAGTTGTTTTTCAAATGTCGATGCTTTGATTGCAGGAGAAACCTCTGTCCTTAAAGGGTTTGTTCACCCAAAAATGACTTGCGCACAGATGTTACCGGAAGCCAGTGATTATAGTTTATTAAGTTATAAATATGGAAAAATGTTCTCACAAAAACACATCTCTTTGCTTCAGAAGTCCTTTATTAACCCCCCGGAGCAGTGTGGAGCACTTTTATGATGGATGGATGCACTTTTTTGGGGGGGGGGCTTCAAAATCTAGGGTACCATTCACTCCCATTATAAAGCTTGGAAGAGCCAGGATAGTTTTTGATATAACTCTGAGAGTGTTTGACTGAAATAAGAATGTCATAGACACCTAGGATGGCTCGAGGATGAGTAAATCATGGGATAATTTTCCTTTTTGGGTGAACTATCCCTTTAAGCACTGAGTCCAGATGTACAGCATCTGTGTTTTGATTTCTCACTGTCTCAAGGGACAAATCTGTTCATTCTCGAAAAGAAACATTGCACTAACATACGATAACAATTGCTGAAAAGATCACACAAGTCGCACATGCTAGGGACTGTGCACTATGAATCACACTAGAAATGTATCAACCTGTAGACACAAAGAGGAACTTGATAAAGGCCCAGATATACTTAGAGCAAAATCGAAGATCGAACTGATGTGACACTAGTTCGAAACAGTTTGACAAATCAGGCTGGTAAACACCTTTGAACTACCATTGGTCAATGTTGATGATGTAATAGGTGGGTGTGGCTCCGAGGCTCCGCCTTTATCACGTGGAAATCTTCTGTGAGTAATCTGAGTAAAAAAACATGAACTCACTGGAGAGACGCTTTATAGTAGAAAACTAAGTTGTACTTTTGATGAATTGAATTTGTTTTATGCTTAATGCTGTAAAGCTTGCTGCTTTTAAGCAATCTATTGTATAAAGTGCTAGCCTATATAAATAAACGCTAGCCTATATAAATAAATGTTACTTTACTAGTGCGAATTGCAGAGCTTGTGCAAACATTCACATTCCTATGATCAGATGCTTTCTTAAATGCTTGTTATCTCATTTTTGTTGTATATTTTGATATTGAGATGAAAGCGCACAGCACATATTTACATATTTATCTAACCGTTAGATAAAAACTCAGTGTGGACGGCATCAGATTTTCAACAGTATAGTGTCGCTGTTCACTTATTTTGAACTTTATTTTAATCCACACAGGCTCAACAAAAAGCACCCGAGCCACTTTTTACGAGCAGCATTGCTTTGTTCCTCTACAAGTTCTCCTCTGTCAGCATTCGTGACCTTCTAGCTCTTGTAAAGATTGCAGGAAAAACTCCTAATTTTGCTCATCCCCCATTGAAGGCCCAGCTAGGGAAGATGTTAAACAGACTCTGGCGTGGCCCATGGATGAACAGCTCATGTTCAGAGTCGGCTGTGTGAGCTGGTTGACCTTTAGTTGATCTCACGACAATGGGTAGAGGAGAAAAGATGGAGGCGGGGGTGTGTTTTATGAAGGAACACGACCTAGCATCCTACGAACAAAGATTTAATATCCTTGCTCTGTGCTTTAGCCTAGAAAGGATCATTAACTTTCCTTGCTTGCTCTTTACAAAATAAAAGAGTCCAATGATGACAGTGCGAACTAAACCAGGACACAAAGGTTAGCCAGAGGTAATATTCATGTGGAAGTCTAAGCTATAGTAGCAAAACAGCCTGTGTAATTTACGTTTATGGTTTTATCCAAAGCGACTTACTAGGCAGTAGGCACTAGGGCTGAGTATCGCGTTTTTTTGTTTGTTTATGATTTTAAAATCGATTTTTTTTTATTCCAGAATCGATATTAATACAAATGAAATTGCTTTATTTTTGTCCTTGCTTGTAGACGAGGTTGACATTTCGTTCCAATAGAGGATGAAATGTGTCGTTTTCTATGAGTGACGTAATATCCCAAGTGGACACGTGAAAGAGACGTGAGACTGAAAGCACCAAAAAGCCCTCGCGCTACTCATACTGAGAGAGAGAGAAGACAATAGAGCTGGACGATTCATCTTTAAAAGACTGTGATCTCAATTCAAACACCCACGCGATCTTTCAGTTCGTCTGTCTATTAAACCTTTGACAAAATCATATCGCAACATTCAAATCTGTGTTGGCGCTGCTGCTGACCCGGAGAGAGTCGTCATGAAAATGATCGTCAAATTATCATAGAAGTACTGGGATAAAAGTTTAGAGTTCAAATATAAACACTGATGTCTACAGTAGCGATCAAAATAGAGTAAATCAGCTTTTGATAGAAACTTGGTGCTTAAAATAACGCATTTATCGATTACATTGTTTCACCACTAGGTGGTGACAAGTGACCGGTAACATTTTTATTTGTTATTGAATCATTTATTCAAGAGAATGTAGTACTGTATGATGCTTCTGAAATAAAACTATCATAATAGTAAATATGACTCATCTTATACATGAAGAGTCTGTATAAGTGTATGATTTAACTGTTCCCCATGGTCTAGTGTTAAAAAAATCGCAAAACATTGCAATATCGAATCGCAATACTTGTAAAATCGCAATTCTTAAAAAAATCGCAATACATATCGGATCGGCACCCAAGTATTGTGATATAGTATCAAATCGGGAGATAGGTGTATCGTCCCAGCCCTACTGGACACATTATCATGTTGTTCCCTGGGAATCAAACCAATGATCCTGTTGTTGCTAGAACCATACTCTACTGTTTGAGCTGCGAAACACTGTGAGGATCAGAGAGAGTGTGTGGAGATTGATCATGTGAAACCCAGTTATGGTTGTGTCTGTTGCAACAAGCCAAAAGCTCAAGGTTTGCCTGGTTTGCAATGGTCTAACTACACAAAATGATCCAGCCAAAAAGCCATTTCTTCATTGACAGACATTCAGAAAGTCATGTATTCTCATGAAATAATTTCTTATTTTATTATAGCATTTCATTATATTGACAAACATGTGCAAACAAAGATGGAGGCATGCAGGTTACACACTTTTTTGGGTCGTGCACCAGTTTGAGCAACAGCCATTGAGATGAATGGGAGGGAGTGTGAACGGATATCTCTCTAGGTATTACAGACCTTGCAAGAAACCTTGACTAACTTATTAGAAGTGAAGTGTAGGAGGACAAACTAAAGCAGGACGTTACAGTTCTTTGTCGTACTGGGACCCTGATTTATGTGGATACAACAACAACAGCCTCTCTCAAACTGATGAACGAGCCAAACTTGGGCCAAAGACAACGAGCGAGGCATTCGTGAAGGAAAAGGACTTAAAGATAAAGGGTTGATAAGGAAGAGGAGGAAAAGGGAGGTGAGAGGGGGAGGACAGGAACGGGAGATGGGAGAGAAAGAGACAAAGGAACGATGAAGAGAGAAGAAAAAACTGAGCAATGGGAGTTGTGGGGGAAAAAGACACATGGACGAAGTTGGAAGAGGAAACATAAAGACATTGAGGAGTAAATCAACCTTGAAGATGGAAGTGGTGTGGAGTCGATTTATGTAGCGCCGCCTCATGTATCATACATTATCCATACAGCAGCCTCTCTGGAGATACTCACGTTTAATAAACACTAAAGTGACTGGAGTTGTGTCCTGTGTGTGTTTGTACGCTCAGGTTAATCTTGTGAAAGCGGTCCAGAACACGTCTCAATCATATCTTGCCCCAAAATCAAAGGGAAAAGGAAATATAGAAGAGAATTTTCTTTATTTTTACACTGCCAAAATACATTTTTAATCCGTATTTTTGTATTGTTTACATTTTTATGAACTATTAAAACTTTAAGGGATGTCTTGGATTCCCAGTTCCCAGTATCCCAGTTCAGATAAGTGCGATTTTGGACCAACGAGATTGCGTACAACACAGAAGTAGAAGAAACCAATAAATCAACAAAACCCTGGTGCTTATTGAGACTAATTAGAACTTTTAACCTGGACGTTTAAGATTTCATGGATGAGATATAGTGGTTTGGACAAGAAAATGTGCGTAATTGACATGAAATCCTCATGACCCAGACATGATTTGTGAGATTCACCCACTCAGTCTAGCTTGATCCACCTTTAGTTACATACGCACGGCAGCCTCGACCGTCTGGTTACCTGTTTTCTCGCGCTTATTGGCTGTACAGCTGAAAAAGACCACCCAGTTTTTGACGGCAGGGGGGACTTTTGATGTGGCAAGGGCAAATGTGTGGGCCGTTGGTTTGAAGCCCTCTTAAAACACACTTGCACACTTTAACAGCCTCCAGAGTGGCGTCAGTGTATGTAGTCAAAGTCTTGAGTTACACACACAAATCTACTACTCTGCACTTTTCTCACACACATTTGGATTATGTGGTCAATTTATTGGAAGAGAAATAAGTATGCGATCCGGACATTACACTTCTACTGTCTGTTTTTCAATTATAGGAGAGGCAGAAAGTAGACACTATATAAAAAGGTATTAGCGTTTGCCGTGTGGTTGAGGTCCAGTGTTTGCTAGCTGAGCAGAAACACATAATCATGTTTCACTTGGTCCCCTCAAAGTTGCGTTGGATTTTGCCCTGAATTACACACATGATGTTTGTCAATTTAAAAGATACATTTTAAAGTCAAGAAAGTCGCAGTTTGATGTAAAACTGTTGAGGTATAAGACTGTGAAAATACGTAATTACAAAGACTACAAACCCAAAAGGCGCACGTCATACCTTTTCTCTCAATGAATGAAGCTAACTTTACTGAAGCTAACGTCTGTCATTTTTTCTATAGTCTTATGTTATAAGACTTAAGTTATAATCGTAACGTTACGCCGTCATGCCTGAGTGTTTTGTACCAGACTGCACACATACGTACATAGTGCGAGACGAGAGATGTAGTTCATTGAGCGATTTTCACATAAAACTAAATGTTACTCTTCTGTTTTATGACAATTATCTTTTAAATTGACAATCATCATATGTGTAATTCAGGGCACAGTTCAGACACAATAAAAAGATAAGTTGTCTCTCGCTATTGACTACCATACATATTTTTTCCATGAGCCGGAAGCGGAGGGGAGGGACTTGGCTCTCTGTATGCTTACACATGAAACTGCTTTAATTTTTTATAAAAGTGTATTTGAATTATATTTTTTATTCAAAATGTATTTAGAACATCTGCTATATTTGCATCCAATTGAAGCCAAAAGACAAAGAATTTAATCTAACCATCATCTGAAACTTTTCAAGAGAAGATCCAACTACGCCACAAACCGCAGTCATGAGGGGCTTTCGCACCGGATAGTTGTAGGAACGAGCCTCCAGGGTGGATCCCCGAGAACTAATGGTTCCCACAGGAACGTGTCCTGTTGTGTTCGCACCGCCAGTAGGAACTCTGAAGTGACGTAAGACACGCTTGTTGTTGTGTGTAGAACGGCAGCCAAAGCCACTCGCATTTTCCATGTTCATTAAGTTTATGATCAGTCTAACAGTCCTGGATAATACGTTATTAGATAGAACGGTTATACAGAGAAAGTAGAAGTATATGAAAAGTTATTGTGTATTTGATGAGCAGAAATACCTAATCATGTTTCTCTTGGTCTCCTCAAAGTTGCGTTGGATTTTCTCCTCAGCGTAAAGGCTAAGAGGTCCATCTATCACTGTTTTACATGTTCGTAGAGTTCGTTTCTGGAGCAAATATATAGGCTATAATCTGTGTGTTTACACAGCGTTTTTAAAAATGGCGGTTGCTGTGGTTTCGCGTGCGCTCGGCCAATCAGCGAACACTAACGCTAACTAGTTCCTATAGCGCTGGGTTACACCGACTCTGAAGTAGGAGCTCAATTAGCTCCTCCAAAAGAGTTCCTTGAACTAAAATTGCTCCTTAGTTCCTGCAAAAAAAGCAGGTACTTTCGCCAATAGTTCTGGGAACTATGAAACGGTTCTTCCGGTGTGAAAGTCCCTAATATTTCCGAGAGGCTTCCACACAGTTTCTGTATCTCTTCTCCAGAGACTCTCTAAACATGACATTTAATGAGAAACCAATGGAATGAGCAACAGCGGCCCCGAAACAACCCAGATCCGTTAAAATTCCCCGTGCTTTTTTCCAAACTAGTCATGTGAAATCCTGTCTGGGTGGAATCAGTGGCTGGATACATGGGAGCTCTTTCAGTACTGAACACGATGACTCAAGCCCGGCTCAGTTCGAACAGATGGCAGCTCTTAACAATGGATCAGAGAGACTCAGATCTCTGTGTTCTTGGAGCCCCGACTGAGATGAACCCACACCACCTACACTCACTAGATCCAGATTAAAGTCAGGCCTGTGAGAAACACGCCTGGCCGGAGTTTACACTCTTCTTCCCGGTCCTCCAGAGCTGGGGTTGTGCAGGATGAGCATGAGGGTTTTCAACAAAGGATTGCAGTATTACTTTTACCCAAGTATGACACTCTTATCCTCACACAACCAGAACCTTGCTCTGGGAATGTTTTCACCTTGTTTTTAAGGATTCCTTTGCTAACTGTGATTTAGTTATATGTATTAAAGCTGGAGTATTCAGTTACATTTCTCTTAAATTCAGTTAAATTTGACTTGACTAGACTAACACCTTATGTAGACTTGATATTAACATCTGTTTCAAGCAATCCAATCACTCAAAACACCCCGGATATAACAGTAAAGGCTGTCTACTTACCTGCCAATCCACTGCGCTAAAACAAATGTCTTAAACTTTACCTGTTATGTGCTGCTCAATAAATAACCATCAAACAAAAAACAAACACCTCAACTTCTGAAGTTTGCCAACATGCAATGCAACACAGATCATGTGAAGAATGGCTAAAGTTATTACAGCTGCTCGACTAAACAAAGCAATGGCTCATGCTTGGAAAGCAACATTTTATGCAGTCCTATTTTACATTTCTATGTTTTATCAACATGCAGACACTGAGTAAATGAACAAAATCACGCTGAAATCCAATCAGAAGTTATCACTGTATGTTAAAGGTGTAAACACTAATCTCAGTTGACCACTTGTGATTGGATCAAATGTTAATACCAGGGGTCAACTGTAGGGCTGCAACTAACGATTATTTTAATAATCGATTTTAATCGATTAAATCGATTAGTTGTTTCAGCTCTAGCCAACTGCACCATAGAGACTATGTGACCCTGGATCACAAAACCAGTCACAAGTCACACGGGTTTATATGTGTCAATACCCAACAATACATTGTGTGGGTCAAAATTATCGATTTTTCTTTTATGCCAAAAATCATTAAGATATTAAGTAAAGGTCAACTGGACCATAGAGACTATATTATTATGCAAATATTTGTATTTGCTGTAAACTTCCCCTACTCTGATCAAGATGCATAGAATAATACCCAGTTAAACTACCAACATTTTGATAATGCAGCAAAACTAAGTTTGCAGTTGTTAAAAACAAAGAAGTAAATTAAGAGCAATATTTTTTTTTTCTCTGATTATAATGTTGTTTTATTAATGTTGGCGACAAATAGACAACAGAAGGTCTATCAAAACTGTGTTTACAATGCAAGACCAAATGCACAGATTCAAGATTTTGAGACTTGCCAGATATTTTGTTCCACCAAATGTGTCTCAGTAATAGTGTAGAAGGACTTAAGTGTTATTGTTTTATATCAGAGTTTAATGCATATTACAGTACCTGTACTTTTAACATGTTTAATGCATATTAGCGTCTAATATGTTGCCATCTGAGTCCACTAGTGAGGAAGAGTGTGTCTCATTAGTCAAAGAGCCTGAAATAGGCTTTATGGGTCTGAGTAACTCTCTGGAATAATTTTTCCGTATCAGCACCGTTGCACAGGCCCTGTGGGGGAAGAAATCGGATTTTCTCTCTGTTGTGCCAATGGGAAGCATCATGGGAAAGGAGTGGAGATTGGATTGTAGGGAGATGGGCTGACGCAGCTGTGGGCGGCTCTTTATGTGTGTGTGTGTGTGTGTGTGTGTGTGAGTCTGGGAACGTGGTGGATGAGGTGAAACACAAGCTAAATTTGGTGTCACTGAAACGCTCTGAATTTGAAATGGTTTTGATGAATAGTGTGAAGAGGTGAGAGGCATAAAGAAAACTATTTTTATTTCTTCATATTAGAATCTTTTCTGAGCCGGTGTGTTTAATATGCTTTAGTATACCAGTGTGAGTAAGAGAGGAAAGACTGAGTAACATCAAGTACTAACTAAGCACAGCATGGGTAAAACATTGAGTGATACACTACCAGTCAAAGGTTTTGGATCCGTAATGTTTTTTATGTTTTTAAAAGAAGTTAAGTATAATTTATTCCTGTGATCAAAGCTGAATTTTCAGCATCATTACTCCAGTCTTCAGTGTCACATGATCCTTCAGAAATCATTCTAATATGATGATTTGATGAATTTATTATTACATTTTTTTGAGGGAAATAAAATAAATCAATACTTTGATTTAATTGATCAAAAGTTACAGTAAAGACCTTTATAATGTTACAAAAGATTATATTTCAGATAAATGCTGTTCTTTTGAACTTTCTATTCATCAAAGAATCTTGAAATTAAAAAAAATACCAAAATGTTTTCAGCATTGATTTTCTCACAATTGCGAGTTTATATCTTGCAATTCAGACTTTTTATCTCAGATTGCGTGAAAAGAAAATCAGAATTGCGAGATATAAAGTCAGAATTGCGAGATATAAAGTCAGAATTGCGTGATATAAAGTCAGAATTGCGGGTTAAGTCAGAATTGCGTGATATAAAGTCAGAATTACTTGATATAAAGTCAGAATTGCGAGATATAAAGTCAGAATTGCGTGATATAAAGTCAGAATTGCGTGATATAAAGTCAGAATTGCGTGATATAAAGTCAGAATTGCGTGATATAAAGTCAGAATTTCTTGATATAAAGTCAGAATTACGTGATATAAAGTCAGAATTGTGTGATATAAAGTCAGAATTGTGTGATTATAAAGTCAGATTTACATGATATAAAGTCAGAATTGCGTGATATAAAGTCAGAATTGTGTGATATAAAGTCAGAATTACTTGATATAAAGTCAGAATTGTGTGATATAAAGTCAGAATTACTTGATATAAAGTCAGAATTGCATGATATAAAGTCAGAATTACTTGATATAAAGTCAGAATTGCATGATATAAAGTCAGAATTGCATGATATAAAGTCAGAATTGCTTGATTTAAAGTCAGAATTGCTTGATATAAAGTCAGAATTGACTGGTAGTGTATGTTCATAAGTTTTTGCCCTACCCAGTCGTGACTTGACTAGGATAATTTTGATGGGATATATATTTTCTGCTCACAGAATAATGTCATTGGTCCATCAGCTGTGCACATTAAACATCAGATACTTTCTAAACCGGCTGCGATTTTGTTCTTCACACAGAATTTTTACTGAGGATAGAAACATAATTTGCCGCTGAAAAGTTAAACTCTAATGGTTTTCCAAACACCATTTGAATTACATTTATTAAAATCCGGACATCCATGATGACAGGAATAACATCTCTGAAACACGTGTGTGTATCTAACATCCCCAAGGAAAAATGATAATTCCCTTCGCATACGTCTTCAGAGAGATTGTGCTAATGGTGTGGACGGCTCCATTGATGATAATGGGATATTTCCAGTCTTGTGTTCCTCGCTCGGTGTAGACGGGATGGTGGTTGGTTGAGGAGAGTGGATTTTAATAAAGTGAGAGTGGGATGAAAGAACAACATGAGGTGTTTGGAGAGAAAACAGTGTGTAAGCGGGAGTCCAATCCTCTCTGTGCCAAATGGCAGGAATCTGGCGTGAATCGCGGCTCCTGTGAGGTGATGTATGTAGTTGAGCTTTCGGGAGGCTGAGAGTGAACTGACTCGGGTGTATTTGGCTGAAACTGTATATAATTCTGGCCAATGGCTGCTGTGTTTTAGCGTTTAAGACTGCACTTAAAAGGATAGTTCATCCAAAAAATGCTGTTATCATCTATTCGTCATTTTGTCAAAGCATAAGTATGTCTTGTTCTTCACCAGTTATTTACCAGAACATCCATGCTATTTTTTCACACAACAGGGAAAAGGACGGGAAGTTAAAAGTAAAAGTAGGCCATACATCTCATACATTATTTCCAAAGCCATATGATAGAGTATGAGTGTTTTTCAGCAGTGATGAGATTAAACAGATAACAGATCTTTCTGTCGAGTTGTCTTTCATCTGATCAAAGAATGATTGTCAAAAAAAGTGTTCAGGTTGAATCGTTCTTACAAATTATTCTCTGAATCTATCAAAGCGGTTATGAAATTAGCGTCAACTTACTGACACTGGTTGTATTTGCATGCACTTAAGGCGTTCTGAGACATCATGTAAACATGAATGTCGTTTTCCGTACAACGTTTGAGGTATTGTTGTGAGAAGGCAGTGAAAAACATCTGGGTTTCTGATGGAGAATAATATGGCTTAAGTGATCATGTAAATGCATAAACGGTGTTTTTGAAAAGTGGGCATAGCTAAAGTAACGGAGAGGTGTGGAGATTGGCGCTTACTGATAGAGTCGCATGTATACAGGGGTTGAGAATACACTGCATGTAAACTAATCTAGCAATTAGCGTTTTTCAGGTGTGAATGTAGATAATAGTCACTGAGTGGATAATTAACAAAAGAGTTGTTTTTCTTTTACATAATAAATGTCATACATGATAGGAATGCACCGATATGAAAATTTTGGCCGATACCGATAACCGATAATTCTTTATATTTGAAAGCCGATAACCGATATATTGGTCCAAATTTTTATATAGGCTGATTTTTGAGAGCCTGATTACAAAAAACAAAGTCTCACCATTAATAAACCTAATCCATGTGCCAAACACACTATTATAATGATGTTCTCATTATAATTGTATGTAGCCGATATCCTTTTCAAAGCATTTCCAATCATATTTCAATCAATTCAAAACCATCATGTTGAACAGTGCACATATGAAGTGTCTCAGCTGAGGGAAATAATACATTGTTTATCGGCTTTAATATATCGGCCAAATTGTCTTATCGGACCGATAACGATAACGTTAAAAATGAACATATATCGGCCGATACCGATATGGTGACCGATATATTGTGCATCCCTAAATACAGAAGCATTGATTTTTCTTATTATGCAAATATTCCTAAATGTTCCGAAAAGTTATTCACATAATATGTTGACTTCTGATCTAGCTTTCAAGTCTCATTCGCACGTAGTCATTTAAACCGTCTGTACTCACACACAATGGTATTTTTGGATGAACTGTGTGTGTGTGTGTGTGTGTGTGTGTGTGTGTGTGTGTGTGTGTGTGTGTGTGTGTGTGTGTGTCTGTGGAAGAGAGAGAAAAAAATCGACCAGGATTAACTTAATCTTCTATTCTGTTGATAAATTTCCAAATGTGGAGCACCTTAGTCACCATGGTAACAAGGCGTGACTCAGCATCCTGTCCCCCCACATCATTTCCATTTAGATGTTCTCATACTCTCCACTTTCAATACTCATACAGAAACACATGCACAGAAGATTGTTTTCCATAAAATAAAGTACATTTTTTGACATATTCTTAAATAAATAAATAAGCAATGTTAAATTAATTTTAAAAAATATATATATTTTGCATTCGCAGAGAATGAAAATATGCAAATGAACTTGCTAAATTTAGTCAGAAACAAGAAAACTAAACTAAAAATGTAAATAAAATGTTATTAAAGGGTTAGTTCACCCCAAAATGAAAATTCTGTCAGTAATTACTCACCCTCATGTTGTTCCAATCATGTAAGACTTTCGTTCATCTTTGGATCACAAATTGATTAAATCTGAGAGCTATCTCACTCCTCCATAGGCTTCCAGAGGGACCGAAACTCGCCGGCCCAGAAAGTCAGTGAAGAAAATGTTGAAATAGTCCAAGTGACTACAGTGGCTCTACATTAAGTTTATCATGCGACGACAATACTTTTTGTGCGAAAAAACAACAAAAATAACGACTTTATTCAACTATTAGTGTTCTTCAATGTGGGCCTCTGACGAGAGTTCACGGGAGCGCCACGACGCATGCGCGAGAACTGAGATTACGGCGTTCTTCTTCTACTACTACTTGTTACTGGCTGCTCACTCCTTAGGAGTATTATCGCCATCTACTGTACAAGATGACGTCCCGACATTGCCGGGAGCGCAAAACGGTCTGTTTACAAGCAGCTGAAGACGCGCGCTGTATGTAAAACTGTATTTGTAAATATGTCCGCAGATTTCGATGTAGATGAAGATTTGATTTTTTTTTTAACCAACCATACTTATTCAAACCAGAATACACAGACATTGAACTACAAGAGATGGAAGATGCTGCAACACAACCGCAGTCTGCTTCTGAAAGACAGAGAGCATTGGACAGCTGATGGTGTAAATGTAATCAGTGCCAAGCGATGCCTACTGAGGCCATCCTTAAAAATATTTTGGTTTGCCGTAACAGCCAAAAAAAAAAAAAAAAAAAAAAAGGGGTCGGTTGGTCGGTCTATATATAGCCTAGCCTATATTCTTTCTTCTTTTTTTTTAAAGATTCAATGTAGAGTTTTGGTTCATTTAAGAGACGAGCGCGCGGGCGCCTCCATGTCCTGATTATATTGCCTGCATGCTACAATTAATACAAAACGAAATTCACTTTAAAGAAAGGCTTTCTACAAAAAGCCTACAGTAGCCTACAGAGAAATTTAATGTCGGAGCATCTTGCAGGTGAGCATGTGGGGGTAGAGATAAGATTTTCGATCAATCATCAAATATTATATTATTTTGCTTTTGTAAAACTGTATTCGTAATGTATGTAACTGTATGTCCCAATCGATGCAGCACACGCTCTCCTGTTCAGGCCATCCTTAAAAATAGTCTTGTTTGCCATAACCCGACCGACCCTGTCAATTTAGGACCGACCCAATTAATAATTTTTTTACCCTTTTGGACTAAAAAAGTCCCCTTTGGTTTTTAAGTTGATAAAAAAAACGACTTGCCGGTTGTAAACTTGCGTTAACTTGCGAAAGAATATAGGCTATATATAGACCGACCAACCGACCCCTTTTTTTTTTTTTTTTTTTTTTTTTTTGGCTGTTACGGCAAACCCAAATATTTTTATGGATGGCCTCAGTAGGCATCGCTTGGCACTGATTACATTTACACCATCAGCTGTCCAATGCTCTCTGTCTTTCAGAAGCAGACTGCGGTTGTGTTGCAGCATCTTCCATCTCTTGTAGTTCAATGTCTGTGTATTCTGGTTCAAATAAGTATGATTGGTTAAAAAAAAAATCAAATCTTCATCTACATCGAAATCTGCGGACATATTTACGGATACAGTTTTACATACAGCGCGCGTCTTCATCTGCTTGTAAACAGACCGTTTTGCGCTCCCGGCAATGTCGGGACGTCATCTTGTACAGTAGATGGCGATAATACTCCTAAGGAGTGAGCAGCCAGTAATAAGTAGTAGTAGAAGAAGAACGCCGTAATCTCAGTTCTCGCGCATGCGTCGTGGCGCTCCCGTGAACTCTCGTCAGAGGCCCACATTGAAGAACACTAATAGTTGAATAAAGTCGTTATTTTTGTAGTTTTTTCGCACAAAAAGTATTGTCGTCGCATGATAAACTTAATGTAGAGCCACTGTAGTCACTTGGACTATTTCAACATTTTCTTCACTGACTTTCTGGGCCGGCGAGTTTCGGTCCCTCTGGAAGCCTATGGAGGAGTGAGATAGCTCTCAGATTTAATCAAAAATATCTTAATTTGTGATCCGAAGATGAACGAAAGTCTTACATGATTGGAACAACATGAGGGTGAGTAATTACTGACAGAATTTTCATTTTTGGGTGAACTAACCCTTTAAAGGGGTCATCGGATGCCCATTTTCCACAAGTTGGTGTGATTCTTTAGGGTGTTCATGTAAAGTTGTTTGAGGATAAAAAAAAAAAAGGAGAGAATGGGTTTTCTTAATTGTTATGGTGGGTGTCCACACACTGCAAAGACACATTTACATGCAAACATCATATAAAAGTGAATTTTGCATCCGATGACCCCTTTAAAGCACTAGTAACATCAGCTCAGCCTCTTGCTATGGCTGAGTCACGGATATACTACGCTTCATTTTAAAAATAGTTTCAGAT
This sequence comes from Leuciscus leuciscus, assembly GCF_965113295.1. Lineage (NCBI taxonomy): Eukaryota > Metazoa > Chordata > Actinopteri > Cypriniformes > Leuciscidae > Leuciscus > Leuciscus leuciscus. The sequence goes on along the minus strand of NC_138725.1, from coordinate 76,675,508 downwards.
TGAAATGCCAACTGCAGTTGTGGATTGATCCAAATAGACTCAACGTACACAAAACAATCCCAATACACAAATCCCATGCTCTTCTATAAAGCTATCATTGTTTGAGTGAGGCTAGACTTGCTGCCATGGCTCTGCTCAGTCCGGCCCTGTTATCTACCGTTCCCATAAAACATGTCCGCTGCAAAGGAATTCAGGCATCCATCCATTAGCCTGTGTGTCTGAGGTTCGAGCCCCTATCAATGAGCAAATAGACCTTTAGAAATGATGGATACGTTTGAGCCTGAAGCCGAGTACACCCCTAGGGTGAGGCTGACCAAGCAGGTATTAACACACATGCTCCAATAATGGCTTTATCAGACTGACAGCTGTTTGTTAATATGATTTCATTTCTGTCACACTCGGTTTATACGAGTTTAGCTGGTGGCTGTTTGGTCTCCCTCCTTCCCTCGCTTTTCAAGCTCAAACCATCGCTGGTTATTTAAGGCTACGTCTACATTAGTCTACTGAAAGTGGCGTTTTCGTTTAAAAACGCTCTCCGTCCACACTAGCGTTTTCTGACGTTTTAGTGCGGATGAGAAACTTTTGAAAAACGCCTGAAAACATTCAATTCACCTTTCTATGCATGCGTAAAAGCTCACTGAGACGATGCAGACAGAAAAATAAATAATTAGGTTATCGCGCAATTCTTCTGACTATATCTCGCCAATCACTGATTAGTCGCTCTCAGTCTCCATTATATGTTTGGTCTAAAACACGACTGCTCTCATGTTTTGCCACAGGACAGCAAATGTGAGTACATTTTCTGTCTTCTTTGCAGGACAGTAGGCGCGTTTCCATTACAGATTTGTGCAAAACTTTTGCTAATTTAATTTAATTTAATTTTTATTTATTTTTTTCTAAATGGCGACAAAAAACTATTGCGAAATGATGCCGTTTCCATTAACCGATGTTATGCGACTAAAACTTAATTTTTTCCTCTCGCGATAAGTAAAATCATTCCAAAATGGAGGTTTGTGTACTATATCTCAGCCACTGCACTGGCCATTATTATTAATCCAAGGAGATGTATGTGTGTTTTCCAAGCATTAATGGTAAGGAACGACCCTTATTATACTTGAGAGCGGCATATATGAGGTGTTTCTGGGTGTTTCTCCCTCATATCTGCTTCGAGGTCTTGATTGCGGCATTTATTTGAGGTTTAGAATCCATTATTCCTGTAATTATTTTGTCTTTCATGAATTCTTAAGAACTCTGTCTCGTGTTCTGTCCAAGCACACCCCGTCATCTACGTCAGGTGACCTGTAAATGCGCAAAAACTGCTTCCATTGCAGGTTTGCGAAATATTTCTTTTTCGAATTGCCTGAAAAACACCTCTTGCGAGCGTAAAAACATTTTTGTGATAAATGGGAGTTTTTGCGAAAATTACGTGTTTCCATTAAGCGTATTTTCAATTCGCAATTTCAATTTGCGCAATTTGAAGGGTAATGGAAACGCGGTTAGTGATATGAAGAGTGTGCAAAGTAACACATTTTATCAACAGTGTGAAAGTGAATAGCACATAACAGACACAATTCCGGTATAATGAATATCTGTTGGTTCAATATGCGTCACATGACTAAACTTGTCATCGTTTTTAAATGCCTCAAGTCCACACTACATCGCTAAAACGGCGTTTTCAAATTTATCCACTTTGGAGAGAGTTTTCAAAAAGGTTTGTTTTCATGAATAAAAACACTGTGTCAGTGTGAACAGAAGGACAAACTGGAGAGAAAAAGATGCGTTTTTAAACGAAAACGTATTAGGCCTGAAGCAGGGGTGTAATTAAACACACCTGGCCCAGCTAATCAAGGTCTTCAGGATTGCTGGAAACTTGCAGGCAGGTGTGTTGGATCTATACTCTTCAGGCCAGTGGCCCTCCAGGCGTGAGTTTGACACGTTATTTAAAGTTTAGTTACCTCAAAAAAAGAAAATTGTGTCATCATTTACTCACCCTCATGTTCTGACAAACTCCTATGACTTTCTTTTTTCCATTAAAAACCCAACAGGGACATTTGATTGAATGTTTACAGAGCTATTTTACATACAATGAGAGCAAAAGCACCATCAAGCATCAAAAATATTATTTATTAGAAATCTTCCCCACCACTATAACTCTTGAATCTTATTTATTCTTCTGCATATTAAAACTCTGAATGTGAGAACCAGCTGTGGTGGGCATCAATGAAGTCAAACCTATCCCGATGCACCATGTTTCAGAATGTTTGTACATTAATATTTACCAGATACACTTGCTATTTGAAGAGATTTCAACACAGAGACTTGTGTTGACTCACTGAGGTTTTGTTGGATTTATTGCCATCTTTGTTGGCTCAATGAAAGCAAACAATTAAGGTTAAAAAATCTCATTTGTTTTGGTTAAAGCTACGTGTCAGTTTGGTTTACATTAGACTAGAAATCTTGGACAAGAAATAATTGTAAGCCTCTTTGATTTTGAGTTTTGTGGCTGACCACCAAGCCACTGTGCAAACACTGGCTGCCACTGCACACACACAGACACAGCACTTCCTCTGTCCTTATCGTTTTTGTCACTTTTTCACTTTATCATACTCTTCTCTAAGTATACACCCCTCTCCCTCTCTTTTTTTCTCCTTTGCAAACACCCACAGAGAAGCATGTGCAACTGATCGCCCTCTTTTCCAGTGATTTCGTCCTCTTCCCACATGAGTCCTGGAATCACTTCAGTTTGACTCACTTTGGTGCTGGTCAAAGTAGGACTGCTGTCTGGCCAACCCCCTCCAATTTACATGCTCACCCACTCACCAAGTCTCACACACACACACACACACACACACACACACACACACACACACACACACACACACACACACACACACACACACACACACACACACACACACACACACGCACACACACACACTCATCCAACTTGGTCCCTAAGGGTCCCTCCACTTCCCGCTCCACACGTCCCTCCAGCGCTGTGAAACGGGAGCGCCATCCCAGTTGTCTACAAACCAATAGGAATGTTTGGCTACCAATTCTTCTAATGTTTTCAAGATGGCTTTGACTCTTATAAGGAAATTCCCCCAGTTTAGTAGCCATTTGAAATTCCTGCTCCTTTTTTACAGCGAGGAAGTGTTCTCTGAGTCACGGGGCGAGAGCCAGTTGTGCGCCCCAGTCTGTCTGAGGCTCGGGAGTTCGAAGGAGCGATTGCCGTGTTAGCCGTCAGTACGAGAGGATTGTATAAGGAGTCTTATGAGAGTCTGAGGTTCTGCTTTCTTGAACTGCACATCTAACATCTGTTTTCTATAAAAGATAAAGAACAGAGGACTCAAGTGACTCTTACAGGATGTTTTTACTTGGTAAGTCAAAAGTGAGACTCTTTCCTCACTGCCGACATGCTTTTTCTGATAACTGTGACTGTAGTGTGTGGTTTACATGGAAATGCAGTGGTTACTGAACCAGGGCAGCTTTTTCTTCAGGACCCTTACTTCTCACTAGGCACTTCCATGTATTACCGGAGGGATTGGTTAAGTGATTTACATACAATTTCCTCTATTCCATAATTTGGAGTTGTTTGGATCATTGTGGGGTGACACAGTTGCTCTGTTTGATGTCAAGTCAGCATGCTGTCCTGAATTACTCTGAATTACTGAATTATTGTGTTAACCACTTCTAGACTTTTTTTAGACTCTACAGAGGAACAAGCAGCAATTCAAGTTTGAGAAATGTGTGTGTCTCTGGCTGCTTTCAACAGTGATGTCGGACGATTGCATAGTTAATATGAGCAATCCGAGCAGCGAGTCCAAACTGACGATGTCATGTCTTAGGTGTTACTTACTGGGTTTAACACAGGCCTGCGATCAGTTATTGCCCTCGAAGGCTTCGCTCCACCAATTGAAGATAAACTGCTCAACTTTCATCAGATCAGTGGGAAACGGCAAGTTAGCAACACCCCAGACCGGCTCAGCCCACAGAGCGTCTGGTTTGGATGAGGCCATGCTGTTCTCACTCATCTCTCCAGTTCTTGCCATTCCCATGACAACGGCACCATTAAACGCCTCCCACTGAGCCGACTGGGAGCTGACTGGGATCTGAATGAATCTTCCCGCCTCCGTTAATGGGTGGCAATGCCATGGCATCCGCTGTGGCGGCACATGAGATCCAGTGTTTACAACAGGTTGTGCCAGGACCCCGCCGGCTACGACATGCCTGTGGGTGTATGTGTGGATCCCAAGGATTTGTGGATGTGTGTATTTATGTGTGCATTAATCTAGGCAGCCCAACCATGCTTTTTTTTCTTTTCTTTTTTCTTCAAATGATATAATAGGATTAATCTCCATTGCTGTAAGGGATCGGCACAGATTAAGGATGCACATGATCTGATTTTTCTTAAGCCTTCATGGAAGCACCAGACTGGCATTACCTAAGATGTAAACATTATTAGGTCAGGGAAAACAGAACATTACGAGGCTGGCTTAGCTGAGGAGAGCCCTGGTTTTCCCTTTAATGACCTGCTATATAAACACTCTCACGCCCTAGATCCACTCTAGCGCCCACTTTGGTTGGTTGGCAGCCACCCCTGGTCACTTGTTTACACCTCTACCCATCATCTCTGTCCTGTCTTTCATCTGCCCCATGTCTTGGACCAGCCCACGGTTGTCTAGTTGGATACCATGGAGGGGAGAAATAAAAGTGGGTGGCTGTCCAAAGTTTGTAATTACAATACTCCTCCTAGTTCCCAAGAAGGCCACTTCCATTTCCCTCCACCTACAGCTTCCTGGACGCTTATCTGTCACGGGATGAACTGCATATTTGAAAGTTGTTGCATTAGTGTTTTTCTCCTTGTGTTCACAGTTTCTTGCCTCTGACATCAGAGTGGCCGTGTTTTGCTCGGTCACATGGATGGCATGCTCTCAGAGGGAGGTGTCTGGTAACATCAGACTTGCACTGTCCCATGTGTTTTGTTTGGAGCCTTGCCTGTTCAGTTTTGGGTTTGGCTGTACGAGTAAATTATTAGCTCATAAACTTGGTGTATTTGTGAGATCAAACACTCATGAATGTTTAAGTAAGCCTGCAAATATTTGCGGTTGACACTGGCGGTCAATATTTCCGTTGTGTATTGTACGTTATTTCATTACTGAATGAAGGTTATAATGAAACGATTATCTTGCAGAGTGATACATTTTCACAATTTGCAAAAAAAAAAAAAGTCTGGTCCAATTTGTTGATTATTCTGGTCAAAGACATGGTCAGGGTGTTTTCCCGCCTTTGGCCTGAGATGCTGATAGGCTCCTACCTCCCCGGGACCCTATGTAGGTTTGGAGAATACCCAGCATTTTGCTTGCTTAACCATGACCATGCTTAATCAGTGTGTCTTTCTCTATCTTTGTAATGAATAATAGTCTGTCATTTACAGGGGCATTGTTCTGACTATTCAATTACTCATATTTGTCTAGCTAAGTACAGGCAAATTCACGGGTTGATATACTTCTAGCAACTATTATGAATGGAGACAAACAGGTTCACAGCGAGAGCTCAGAAAGTTCTCACTACATATTTGTAGTCACCATAAAATGTTCTTGTGTAATTGTGATGCCGTCTAAGGCCAAGACTACAGGATTTACGATGTCAAGACTGAAGATGTAGAGTCAAAGGTTAAAATGCTGATTTACTAAGGCTGTAAATAAAGTGTTAGCTTGTTTAGGTCAGGCTTGCAAGGGCATCAGCATGCTAATACATTCTCCATATCAGTGGTTGAGAATGTGTTTTTGCACATTCTTTGGATCCACAGACCAAAAAAAAAAAAAAGAAACATGGAGACTTTCTGGAGCGTGTCAAAAATGATGCTGTAATCCTGAGGTCGAAACGCAGCTGCAGGATGGTTGAAAATAACAGCAGGACAGGAGAAGGTACCACAGTGGAGAAGGCTGATGATTGAAACGAAGAGGAAAAAGAGCAGGGTTCAGGGCAAGACTAAGGGCGTGAGAGTGACAACAACAAAAAAGAAGGGTAATGAGAAAGAGGGAGGAAAATTGGGATGGGGAATTCACAGGAGAGTGAAAAAGAAAGGAGAGAAAAGAGGCTGTGCATTCATCTGTGAGATGAGGTATCTGTCGAGTGATGGCTTGACGTATCCCAGCTCGGACTTTGATGTCTCGGGGCTAAACTAGATTATGAATGTGTTGTATGCTGGATGGGTGGTGTCCACTCTTGGTTGTGGACAATGAATGAATCTGGCAGGCATTAACAGCTAACCTCTGAGCTAACCAGACATGCTTCCAGGACACAGGAACGCTAGTGTGATATTTGTTGCATTGAAAGTTACTCAATAACTATTCTCAGCTTCAAAGATACACACCATTTGTGGCATATTACAGATCTTTTACTAAATTGAAAGCTGCAGAAAAGGGATCTTTTGTTTTGAGGCTTTTTCTAACAAGTAAAGAGTGCAACTGTGTATTCTACTTCCCTGTCAATTTCTGATTTATGTGCCACTAATCAGAACGGTTGTTGGTTAATGAATATGTTGGACTAATGGCCCTTACCTGTCTAAGTTGTTGGTTCTTGGCCAGAATACACAATAGTGTTTCCTTACCCTGGTCTTTGAGCCACACCAACGGTACATTTTGTATGTCTGATTTATCTGACACATCCGTTTCAGGTCTTGAAGTCTCTGCTGGTGAGCTCATGAGTTGAATCAAGTGTGTTTGAGTAGGAAGAGTTCGGAAACGTGCAGTGATGGTGTGCCTCCAGGAACAGGGATGGGACTTTATGCTGATAATCAAATTCTGAGCAAGCTCCAAAACTAATACAAGAGTGTATGGACAATACGAGTTAATTAGCTAGTTAAAGGGATAATTCACCCAAAAATGAAAATTAGCCCATGATTTACTCACCCTCAAGTCATCATAGTGTGTTCTTTCACACAAATTCAATCTGAGTCATATTAAAACATGTCCTGGCTCTTCCAAGCTTTATAATGGCAGTGAATGGCTATTTCTGTTTTGAAGTCCATAAAAGTGCATCTATCCATCATAAAAGTGCATCTATCCATGATAAAAGTGCATCTATCTATGATAAAAGTGCATCTATCAGTGATAAAAGTGCATCTATCAGTGATAAAAGTGCATCTATCCATGATAAGTGCATCTATCCATGATAAAAGTGCATCTATCCATGATAAAAGTGCATCTATCCATGATAAGTGCTCCACACTGCTCCTGGGGGTTAATAAAGGCCTTCTGAAGTGAAAGCGATGCGTTTGTGTAAGAAACATATTCATATTTAACACGTTACAAAGTAAAATTCTAGCTTCCGGCCAAATGCCCATACGCAGTCTACTTGTGCCTAAAGCGCAACTTACACAACTTGTGATGTCAGAAGTAACGTAGTGTGTCATGGCGTAGCGTAAATATCAGCAGTGTGTCGCATTACTCGCATTAGTAGCGCTTGAGATTTAAGTGGAATCCGTATATGTTCGTTTGGCCGTTATTTGACTTTATAAAGTTTTAAATATGGATATTTTTCTTACACAAACGCATCGCTTCGCTTCAGAAGGCCTTTATTAACCCCCTGGAGCAGTGTGGAGCACATTTATGATGGATAAATGCGCTTTTATGGACTTCAAAACAGAAACTGCCATTATAAAGCTTGGAAGAGCCAGGGAATATTTTTAAAGGTGAACTATGCAGTTTTTTTTTTTTAGCTTAATTTACCTGAACTGAACAGCTTCGGAGTCATTGCAATGGTTATATGATTTTTTTCGGGTTGAATGGTGGTCTTCTCGCACCCCCCTAGCACCTTTGAGCGGAAAAAAACAAAATGAAAATAAATGCACATGACCAGAGGGAGAAGATGGGAGGGGGGCGAGTTGCCAACGAGTTTTGACGACAGTGTTGTCAAATATCTATTCCGAAGCTGTAGGGGGAGCTCTATAGAGAAACCCGCGAGCAAAAAGCGAGAAAACAGCGAAGAAATTGCCAAAACTGCATAGCGCCGCTTTAATATAACTCTGATTGTATTCGTCTGAAAGAAGAATGTCATATACACCTAGGATGACTTTGGGTGTGAGCATTTTCGGGTGAACTATCAATCAGCTGAAACAAAGTCTTTGAATCCAACTGCTCACCATCATGCCAGTGTTCACATGCCAGTCAACACACCTAACTGCTCCTCCTCCTCTCTTAACACAGGCAGTGGACTCATGGGCAACTCCTCGGCCTCCTTCATGGGGACATTCCTGGCCAGCAGTCTCGGCTCCCCTCCCTCACACCCCCCACACCCCTCCAGACCTCCGTCTTCTCCCGCCTCTCCTTCCTATCGTGGGGGTCCTCACTCCAGCGCCTCGCAGATCTGGTTCCCCCACTCGCATGAAGGTAAGATGGCTCAGTTGCACTCACCTTGCTTGTCTGTCTGTCTGAATGAATGTGTATTAATCGAAATGAAACCGCACGCGATTTGGCAAAAGCTGAGATTATTTTATGCACAGTACAAGGTGCAAGTTTAAAACATTATCATCTCCGTGTAAACTTAAAAAACTTGATAATGTGAGAAATGTTGAAGGTGTCTGAATAAATGTTGGTTTGACTGTATTTCTCAAGACTGCCAGGTCGTGCAATCTGCTCATCAATGTAATAGCAATTTGACACCCCTGTATTGCTGAATCAGGTTTCAATTTAGATCCTAATGGCTCAGATCTATTGATTTTGACCTGCAATCAAAAAGAGTAGTGCTTGGTCCAATCACGCCACGTTGCTTCATCTGAACGCCAGAGGGCGTCACACACACACACACACACACACACACACGCCAAATATCCCCCGCAGAAGTACGATAAATCACATAATTCTAGCTGAATAAACAGAAGATCAAAACGCTTTGATTCATTTTTTTTTTTAAATGTTGTCTTATTGGATAAGAGGTTTATAAATGCTTCTCATGTTTGGAAAGATGTTTGACGCTCATCAAACACGCGTGTGTTGCTTTTTCAAATGCACATAATCGACTCAAACTCGCCGTGCTTTCAGATGGAGCAGCGTTTACTCCTGATCTCAGAGCTGTACGTCACTAGCCGTGTTTCCATTACCCTTCAAATTGCGCAAATTGAAATTGCGAATTGAAAATACGCCCAATGGAAAAGAAAAACTCCCATTTATCGCAAAAAAGTTTTTACGCTCGCATGTGGTGGTTTTATCAGGCAATGGAATGCAATGGAAACAGTTTTTGCGCATTTACAGGTCACCTGACGTAGATGACGCGGTGTGTTTGGACAGAATACGAGACAGAGTTCTTTATTAAACTCAAAAAAGACAAAAGAATGACAGGATTAATGGATTCTAAACCTCAAATAAATGCCACAATCAAGACCTCGAAGCAGATATGAGTGAGAAACACCCAGAAACTCCTCATATGTGCCGCTCACAAGTATAATAAGGGTCGTTCCTTACCATTAATGCTTGGAAAACACACATACATCTCCTTCGATTAATAATAATGGCCAGTGCAGTGGCTGGGATATAGTACATAATCCTACCAACGTCTGTCGCCATGGATTTTGGAATGATTTTACTGATCGCGAGAGGAAAAACATTTTTTTTTTTTGCAAAAAAAACTCAAAAGTTTTGCGCAAATCTGTAATGGAAACGCGCCTACTGACAAGCTGCGCATAAAAAATAATCGCAATAAGCCAAATCGTTTTAAGTGTGATTTTCATGTTAATTGCGATTAATCGTGCATAATATGTGTCTCTGGATGTTCTCATCAAAAGGGAAGCAGTCCTCTCTGTTTCTCTGCTCTGTGAAATGTGCGTCCCAGTGTTTTTTTTTGTTTTTTTTTTGACAGTGCAGAAAGGGGACAAAAGTTCAGCCAAAGAATCTTGTGGTCTGTGATGTACATCAACAAGAATTTATGCGCGCAACAAAACATTCGAGAAAGAACAAGCTTAAACGGTCGACGGCATCATGTAAAAGCCAGTGTGGGTTTTCCCACCGCACCTTATACTAGCTTGGCCCGAGCTCGAGCCACACCCAGCCGAATCAAGAGCTGGCCTCCTCCAGCGGCTCTCCAGATCCCTACAGATGACAGACTAGCACAACTCCACAGAGAGAGAGGACTGCAGGAGGAAGAGATGCCCAGGCATGCCCAATGCCTCTCTGCACTTATTCACACTTAAACCCCTCCGGGCCACATCCAAATGTGCCAAACAGTCATAAACCATTAGGAGTTCATCCGTGTGTTGTTTGTGTAATCCGCTAACTCAGCCTCTCTGAGTGCTGCACTATCCCCATGCTAGTTATCACTACACCCCAGTCTATTTTCACTTCTTTTCCCCTCTCCCCCTGTGCCCTCCTTCTGGTATGGTTGAATACATCCCTGATCCATTTGAAGTTCACACTAGGAGGAGGCTTGTGAAGGCGACTTTTCTTATTGAGCCTATCTATCGGCATTAAATCAGATCCTCTTTGAAGCGTTTTCTGGCCAAGAACCACCAACTGGAAAACGTGGAGGCCGTCTGACTTTAGTAAAGCTGCTAGCCACAGTTCAGTTTTGAGATTTCGGCACAGATAAATGATCTAGGGCTGACGATGTATCGTTTTAGCATCGTTAACGTATTATGTTAATCTAATATGTTAACGTTAATCGCAGGATGTGCAATGTCAACTATAGGGATCGTAGTTGATCCGTGATCCATATGGACCAGCTGCTCCCCGGTTCAGAACGCTTGTGATTTGTGGATTATTTGCAAAGTTTAACCATCATAAAGTGAAAGTTTATCATTTGCATGTGTTTTTCAAGTCAGACTTGCGGCTGTTTTCTGTGCGCACATACGTGAACGCCGAATTCAGCTCCCTTTCTTTTTCTTTATGAGCTTAAACGGACACTTGCACGCAAAAATAAGTCATAATGTCCGTCTCGGCGAGTATCCTCGTTAAACACAGCCGGTTATGTTTTCGAAAACAGATACGTGTCATTTATATTAGGCCCGGGCATTCGTCCTAAAGGGACAGCAGCTTAATGTACCCGCAGCTGTTTGTGATCCCAATGCTGATCAAACTACAGAAGAGAAAGAGAAAATGACTTTTGTATCTTTAACAAAGATAAATTGTATTAATTAATTAATTATATTAGTTATATTTCATTTAGACAGTGAATATTGTTATTTTACATTTGATTATTCAATTTCTGTACCTGAATACTGTTAGATTTACCTGAAAAACATAAAGCACTGCTCATTTCAATTGTATCTTTCTTCTATTGTATTTATCTATGCTTATAATTTGTTTATTATTTTCTATGCAGATTCACTCCCCTGTAAAAAAAAAGTTATTTATTATTTAAGTTATTCATTATTCTAATTATTCAAATAGAGCTATGCAAATAATCTAGTGAAATTGTTTTTACATCGCAATATCGCAGAAAAACGAAATATCGCAATGTAAGTTTTTTTCCAATATCGTGCAGCCCTAAAATGATCCCACGAACGTCAAAAATCACGGCAGAACCAGAAAGTTTATATAGACAGAGTTCGTACAAGGTTCTTCAATTTGACTTTTTGACATTTAAGTCATGGAAAACCCTTAAAAAAAAAAAAGCCATATTTATGAAGAGGTACTTAAAAAGTGCTTTACTTACTTAAAATACAATATTTTTTTTCGAAAAAAACTAAAAATACTATATTTTCACGCAAAATGAACGCCGCAGCCTGTCTGATAATACGAAGTACGGCAACGTTATAATATAAAATATGATTTATTGAAAAATAATAGCCATTATAAACTTTGTATTGAATATATATTATTAAACACGTTGTAAGTTGTATTTTGGATGCCTTATATCTGTTAAAAATCCTTAAAAAATACTAAATACTAGTGTTTTTGATAAGTGAGATCTTGGATTGTAGTGCTTGAAAACCAAAAAAGTAGTCCTTGAAAGTCCTGGAATTTTTCTGTACGAACCCTGGTAAACTATCACTGACCAATAAAAGCCTCCGCGCCACGACTTCAGGAAATTACAACATTCTGCACATAAAAATAGGTGTTCCCTCTGGGGATAGGACTGGTAGAAACTGCCCATACGTGATTCACTACGCAATGATACAAAACGTAAACCCAGAGATGTCAGTCTGGGGTCTGCTTTGGCCAGTGGCACATTAATCATTTTCTCAAAGAAGCTGGACAGTTTTAATAAGAGTGATGATAATGGTTACGTTACTAAGTAATAAGGCTGATTATGAGTGGGATTATGATAGCGAGCCATTATCTGTATTGCAGTTTAATTGTGCAGAACGCAGTGTGAAAATGATTGAATCCTGGCTTGCCATCAGCATCATTCAGCTCTTTCCTCTTTAAGATAATTGCAAATTGTCTTTTCTCCAGTTTGCATAAAAAAGCAAGTGATCAAAATGAGAAGCACAATTACCCAGCCTATATCCTCTGCACCCTGTGGGACCGTGAGTCTCCCATTAGCAGCAGCATAAGATTATCTACAAGAGCTCTTCGACACATCCTAAAATACCCTGTGCTTTGTGTGAACTGTTTGTCATTTATTTCTGAATATAGTGTTTTTTTATAAAAAAAAATAAAAAAAGGTCAAATCTGATTCATTGTGACAACTGATATTATAATTTATGGGAAAATAGCAAGAATACAGTATCTGTTTGATGGTTTCCACTTCATAACTGACCCGTATTTTATATGCTTGTGTCTGGAATAAACACTGTGGCGTGTTATTATACGAAAATATTTTCTAAATCTGTATTTTTCTTCTTCTTTGTTGTAAATATATCAAAACATACTTAAAACAAGAGTCGTTTACTTGTCAAGCAAATTGTGTATGATTTGTTTTCATAGGACATATCTTGAATAAAGGATAAAAAAAATAAAATAATGTTTTTAACCCCACAGGCAAATAGGGATATGCATAAATTAAAAACAAAACAAAATATAAATATCATCAAGCTTAGAACCACAAAAATGATTTAATAAGTTGTATTAATCTCCTGATTACTGTAATGCTCAAGGACATGTATTATAACAAGAGAAATTCAACCTTTACTTCAAATACCACAAGAACAAATCATTTTTTTTGTTTGTTTTAAATAAAAGTTAAGTACATTTTGTAGTAAACATTGGATTAGCTTGTTATTAGCTCAGGAAGAACAGAAAGAAATATAGATCTACTTTGTGTATGACATTAAAAATACAATAACGCCGTAACAATACCTAGCAAAATATACAATTTGACGGCATAAATGACATTTAAAGGAGTAAAAATGTGATTCCTTCGAAAAACTAATTATTTTTCAAATTACTCAGTTAGGAATTGCTCAAAATAATATTTCAGTACTAAGGATATATCTTGAATTAAGTTTTTTTTTTTTTTTTTTTTTTTTTTTTTTTACCCCACAGGCAAATAGGGATAAGCATAAATCAAAACAAAACAAAATGTAAATGTAAATGTGATTAAAAGGAGTAAAAATGTGATTCCTTCGAAAAACGAATTATTTTTAAAATTACTCAAATAATATTTCAGTACTAAGGAAAAAAAATAATCCTCAAGTGCACCTCTCTAATACAAGCAGATCCAGAACTTAAAGACTTACTTTAAAGTCTGCAAAAGCTCCAGTCTAAAAACACTATCTTTACCCCGGGTTGCTTTTGGACGTGAATCTCAAAGGAGTCGACTGCAACTATATTAATCTCTTTATGCGTGACCATAACTGTGCTTATTAATTCAACAGCATACATTCTGATAACTTCAGCTCATGAACAGAGCTCATGTAGGAGGGGGGAACTGAAATATAAAAACAAACCTAGGAAAAGCCTAACTGGCCCATTGCCAGCTGGTCTGTGTCCAAATGACAGCTTTAACTGTGCCAAACAGAGGCAGCCATCCTCTGCTTTCTCCTTCCTACCCCGTTTCTTTTCACTGAAGTGATGCTGTTCTTGTGCCAGAGCCGGTGCTTGGTTGGGGAATCTGCAAACATCTCTCAAATATTTCTCAAACAGCGTTTTTTCTTTTTCTTCTACTGGCTCAAGAGCCAAATAGTGACATAACAATCCCATCTTAGTTTGGGAGTCTTTCAGATTGGGATATTTTAACATCCAATGCCATTTGGTTCAGTGTTGTTATGCCATCACAAAATGCTTTCCATGCAATGGTCAAGACTTTAACAATTAGGGGTGTAACAATATGTCGTTTCACACTATATCGCAATACAAAAATGCACAAATATGAATGTATTGTGTATAGTTCACTCAAAAGAAAAAATATTTTTAATAGTTTTGGTGTCAGTACTACATTAAACTACTATATATTGAATATAATGTATAATAATGCAATGTGGGAATATTTGTGGGTCCTGATAATGCCAAATGTCTGATGTTACCCGGGAAAAAAAGTGGCCTACATTATTTTGAATATATCTAGTCAGTGAAAGAGTGCAAGAATATTCATCTCAAATTATTCTTTATTTTTAGCTTCAGAATCATGAATATGTTTATTCTGGTGTCTCTATTGTCCTGTGCATTGGGTTTCCAACACCAAGTCGCAATGTAATACAAAATTTTAGCATTTTATTCAACATTTTATCATATGTCTTGGAATTTCGCTATAATATCGTATCGTGAGTTCGGTATCGTGATATGTATCGAATCGTGACATGAGCGTATCGTTACACCCCTAACGACAATCAATTCTCACACACATCATTTATCTTAATAATTCTAGACAAAGAAAACAATTCAACATGAGTTGTATTAGCACGTTTAGCACGTGTAGCTTATATAAATTATCGTTGCTGATGTTGTCTAATGTTTGCGACTCCTGGTTCAAAACTCTTTTGGAAACCCAGTATGAAGTAATTTTCATTGGGGAACCCCATGCTCAGGCACCCTGATGCTGGTTCTGTCTCTTTATAGCCCTCATGCTTCACTTGTTTCATCTCTCTCAATCCAATCATGTCTTTTCTCTGTCTGTTGAAGACCCCCTCCTCCATTGCCAGGCTCCATCACTTCCTTTCAATTAGCAGTCCTGACAAATACCATTCACCTCCTCCCATCCTCCTGTCTTCCTCTTCAACCTCTGCCTTTTCTGTACTACTCTGTCACTTCTTCTCAATTTGCAATCTCGACAGGCAGCTTTATCTGTCTCTCCTTAAACAATTTACTCTGGGCTATTTACAGATGCATACGCTTGTATGCGCTGTCATGTGCAGACGCTGGGAGAACGATTGGCTGTCCACGTGAACAAGTAGATTGAGAGATAGGATTAACAGGAATGTGCGAATTGTGTACCATTAGCATTTTGCAGAAGTTCCCAGCTCTCTTCAAAGAGTCGGCTTTATTTGTCTGGGAATTAGCTCATATGATAGTGATCTCTTAACTGGTTTAAGAGGACTCATGAATTGGAAGTGGCCACAACCCATAGGCTGTTAAGGTCAAATCTGAACTGGAATGACAGGATTTAGTGAATTGTAACTTGAAGAAATTCAGCACAATCACAAAGTTCAACACTCAAAATAAGTAAATGGTTAGTTCACCCAAAAATGTTGTTCCAAACCTTTAAGACTTTCGTTAAACGCATCACGTTTGAGCTTCAGCAAGAACCAATGAGGTTCATTCTCGTGTTACGCATCACGTTTGAGCTTCAGCAAGAACCAATGAGGTTAATTCTCGTGTTACGCATCACGTTTGAGCTTCAGCAAGAACCAATGAGGTTCATTCTCGTGTTACGCATCACGTTTGAGCTTCTGCAAGAACCAATGAGGTTCATTCTCGTGTTACGCATCACGTTTGAGCTTCAGCAAGAACCAATGAGTTTCATTCTCGTGTTACGCAGCACGTTTGAGCTTCAGCAAGAACCGATGAGGTTAATTCTCGTGTTACGCAGCACGTTTGAGCTTCAGCAAGAACCAATGAGGTTCATTCTCGTGTTACGCAGCACGTTTGAGCTTCAGCAAGAACCAATGAGGTTAATTCTCGTGTTACGCAGCACGTTTGAGCTTCAGCAAGAAACCATTGAGGTTCATTCTCGTGTTACGCAGCACGTTTGAGCTTCAGCAAGAACCAATGAGGTTCATTCTCGTGTTACGCATCACGTTTGAGCTTCAGCAAGAACCAATGAGGTTCATTCTCGTGTTACGCAGCATGTTTGAGCTTAGGCAAGAACCAATGAGGTTCATTCTCGTGTTACGCAGCACGTTTGAAGCTTCGACAAAAACCAATGAGGTTCATTCTCATTGTTCTTGTGCATCGAACAAGTATGGTTGAGCTTCTGTTTATGTTCGCTGACGTTTATATGTAAATAAAAGCCTTATAACTATCTACTTCCTCAGATTCCATTTTTAATTTGACATCTTTAATTCAAGCCGGCAGCCTTAAGCTATCACCATTTGGTCACCATTGGATCCGCGAGCAGGGCGTTTAATCTCAGGTTGCTGCAAGGGGACTGAACCTCTCATAAATTCAAGGCGCCGTTCTTTGGCAAAACCAATTATATGGTTTTTCAAGTGTATTATGGTCCCGGTATGTTCTTTATGTGCTGTTTATGTGCAGTGAGCCTCTTCTTTTTCGCTGATTTGGAGAATAGCCAATATCAGACAGTGAGCTGCAGTAGCATCTTGCTCAGATAATAACAGTTCTGCATGTGCTGAGTGAGCTGGTGTCAATCACTTCAGACAGCTGCCGTGTCTGTGAGTGCAATAGTGTTAGCAGCATTAATGTCAGCACTAAGCAGTAAAACCTTCCTCGTCTAGCCCGCTGGCACAGCACCTTCCCTTGTCCTGCCCAGATTAACGGCTGAATGTGCAGTGCAATGCCCAGCGGTGCCGCTCACGTGCCCTGAGAGGCAACCAGCCACTATCGGGCCCAGCCAGACGTCACTGTGAAACGGGATTACGTTGCCAAGTGTCACACATAGAAACACAAAGAAAACACAGAAACAGCTGAAGACTGATTTGCATAACGCAAGCTTGTATCACACTTTTGCATAACCCACAGAAGAAATGGATTGTTTAAAGGGGGCCTTATTTTTTTTTCCATTCTCAAATGAATTGGCATAAATGAGTGTGTTTATTAATGCTGACGGGCAGTGAGGATAAAAAAAAACGAGCTTGCAATTATCACCTTCCTCAAAAACAAAGCCCCTCCATATGATTGGAAGGGTTTTTATATTCTTTAGTCAGAATTGCATAATAGGGATAGTTCACGCAAAAATGTAAATTCTGTAATCGTTTACTCGTATCGTTCCAAGCCTGCATAATAGATCTGCACGATTAATCATTAAAATATCGTGATCTCAGTTCAAACACCCACACCATTTTTGTTCATAAATTACATCAATTCGGTTATATCCATCAAAGCTTTGACAACATTGAAATATTAAACAGTAATTTCAACCACTGTATCATTTCTGTTAGAATAATTATAATTATCACAGAAGTACTGGGATAAAAGTTTATAGTTCAGATAGAAAATCTCTAATTTCTCTACATTTCCTTTTAAGTAGAAAATAAAATGACCAGAAGGTACCATCAAAAGTATACTTTGCTTGTTCGTAACTCCGTATTTCACTTCTCTTCCACTGCTTTATCCATAAATTATTTTTGCTGAAATGTAGAAAAATAAATGTAATAAATTAGAGAAATGTTGAGAAATTAGAAATAGTTCTTTTTTTTGTTCTTTTTTTTTTTTGAAAACGAATTTTTTTTAATTTTGTGAAAAATGTGTGGCCCTGATCAAGTCCCCGTCTTCTGTCCCACCTGTCCACTGGTATCTAAAATTATATCATAGCAGCCAAATAACTGAGGCTCTGGTAATTATAACATTACCCCCACCTTCCAATATAAACATAATACCATCCAGGTTGAAGCAGGCTAACTGATCAACTGTTTATGGTGGATCAGAAAATATTTTCTGTTTCTCAGTAATGTAATGTACTCATACATCACTCTATTATAAGTAGTTTAAAAGTCATAATCAATCAGAGCACTGTAATTGTCTCAGAAAGTCACATGGCTAACATTTATCACATATTTAAAGGTTACAGGATTGTCGTCTTGCCTTTACGAACCTTCAAAGGCTTATGCTTAAAAGGTATTTGGTTTTCCTGTAAATTCTGTCCTCATGGCTTTGTTATGTTAGTGGCAGACTTTGGAGAGTTGAGACAGCTGAAGTAAAGTTGATCTTTGGCCTCTTTCTTAAATCTCCCCATGTTCTGCTGCGAGGACTCTTTGCTTATTGTTTTACTGTGTTATCTCTTAACTCAGCACTGGGAACTTGGTGAGATTTGCACAGTGTGAACCATATGTTCAGGAGACAAAATTCATCCATTACTTCACTTCCCTAGACAGAACTCTTCATCTTGTTTGCTTTGGAAATCCAAATAGGAATGGCAAATATGACATCCAAAGCCTGTGGTTATTGGTGAATATGGAACACCAGCTGCATTGGAACAGGGGGATTAGATCTGGACCAAAACGCTTACGGCCAAAAAGAAATGTGGCTCAGTGATAATTGTCTTGTTATCAGAGATTTCCTTCCCTTATTGCTCTCTCTCCATATCACTCTCACTCTCTTACTTTCACTTCTTCTTTTGCTATGTCTACAATTCGCTCAGCCTTTATAGCTCTCATTTTATCTCTGGACCTTTCCACTGATGTTCACACCCTCTTTTTTTTCTTTCCCAACAGCAGTCCCAGGGTATCCTCGCTTCTCAGGGAGTCTAGCCCACACCTTTCTTCCCATAAGCCATTTGGATCACCATGCCAACAGCGGGGTCCTCTATGGACAGCACCGTTTTTATGATACACAAAAAGGTGGGCAAAATTAAATTTTTTTGTTGTTGACAATTTCATAAAACGTTTCTACTTCTACCTTTCTATCCTACCTTTCTGCAACTCAACTTCTCTTTATTTAGTCTCCAAATTTGATAGTTCCAACATAATTCCATAAATTGACCCTAAAGGAAAGCTTAAGAGCACTAATTTAAATGATTAACAGCCATATCCAATCTGTTTCACAGAGAACTTCTATTTACGAAGCCTCCCGTCCCAGCCCCCACTCATATCAGCCAATCACAACATCCAGCCAATGTCAAGGGCAGGATCAGGACAACCCCAGGGCTCCTGCAGCAGGGACAGGGATGCAGGGAGTGGGGTGATCCTACACAAGGGCCTTAAAGAGCCTAGCTTAGACAGAGGTGTGGTTTCAGCTGCAAAGGATAAAGACAGGTCTAGTAGTAAACATGATTCTAAAGACCGCCATCACCACCAACTACCCCATCATCACTCCCATCAACCCCAGCTCCACCCACAACATCCAGTCACTATGGAAGAGATGAATGCCAGGGGACACAAAGCCACTCTACCTATGGAGTACAAGGAGCATCCACAAAGCATGGGAAAGCCTCTTAGTGCCTGTCTGCTCAATGGGAAGATGCAAAATGGGGACCATGGGACTGGGGCAAAGGGCTCCATGACTTCTTGCATTGGGGATGGGGTGGGTAGAGGTAATGTAGGGTCCAATAATGTCCAAAACAGACATTTGGGTGGTGGCACTAATGGGCGCTGTGGTAAAGAGGCAATAAGTGGGGAGATGCGGATCAGTGAACAGACTCCTACGGACTGTCTTGAGCGAGGTCAAACACTTCACCATTCTTTGTCCTACTCAGTGCCTCCTCCGCTACCCATGGCTTCAGCTGCTGGAGGGGGGCATCCCGGTGGTTTCCATTGTCTACAGCTCCATCCTGGCCACCCCCATCATGCACACCACAACCGCCACTCACACCATCACCCTGACTTTTTCTGCCCTCCACCGCCAGCCCCCATGGGAAATACTTCCTTGCATGATAAAGGGATCAATAGTGGTGGTTGCAGAGACCCCAAAGTGACTGGAGCCACGTTTGTACCATCTGTTAGCCACCTTGGGGAGAAAACCGGAGGCCCCTTCCAGATGGGCAGCTCTGAGTGCCAGGGGGTTGGCGGCGGAGGGAACGGTGTCAAGGACAAGGCAATGGAAAAGGCTGGCAATGGGGGGCATCATGGTAACTGGCCCAGGAAACAACAGCAACAACCTCCAACCCAGCAGCAGCATCCTTACAGAAAAGCTGAAAAAGCCCCTGACTGGATGCATAACCATAACCACAACCACCACCATCATCTACAGCAGCAACAACAGCAACAACAACAACAGCAGAGCCATTCCCAGCAACACCAGACTGTGCGCTCCCGCAGTGCTGACTGCATCAACAGCATGGAAACGGACATCTACAGATCTACACTGACTCAGGAGACAAAGGCTGTCCATCCTTTACCCAATCAATCCAACACCAGTTCCCAGCCCTACAGGGACTGCTCACACTCTGGACCTCCAAACATTCCCTCACCTCTTGCTGGGAAGAACATGGCCCAGCACATGGGTGGTGGAGGAGGACATGGAAGCTGCTCCATGCAGCGAGATGGACAGAAGGTTGCCCGCATTCGTCATCAACAGCACAGTAGGGCTGGTCCGGATACCCCTGGTGCAGACATGGCCCAGGCTAATGGAAACCAGGAGATGAAGCAGAAAATGGAAATTCCTTACGGTTACAACAACAGTGCACACCATCACCCACATCAGCAGCCATCAGTGCTGCATTGGGACATGCAACCTCATCACATCCACTCCGAAGAGAACCAGCACAAAGCGTACATGGAGCCTAACAGTGGAGCTACCAACAACAGACCGCCTACACAACAGCAGCACCAGACAGCGGGAATGGGCCCCCCTCCTCCTCCGCCCGTTCATCCAGCTCCTCCTCAAAACCAGCAGGAGGTCGCAAGCTCACAGGGAGAGACTAGTGCTATGAAGAACCTTCTGAAGTACAGCAACCAGCAGCCTCTCCTACTGTCCCAGAAGAGCCCGTTTGGAGGGCTCGGGAGCCTCAAAACTGGGCCAAATGGCACCAGTTGCTCTCTTCAAGGAGGCAAGCAGACCCTACCCTCCAGGAAAGGCCAAAGCCATGAAAACGAGCGAGCTGATTGCGGAGGACGTGGGAGAGAGATAGGAGAAGCCCCACATGTTGAGGGCGAGGTGCGACAGCCTCCGGTTGGGATTGCAGTTGCTGTGGCCAGACAGAGAGACCCTCCATGCCAAGCATCAGGCACCCATCCCAGCGCTCGACAAGGGCGGGTCCACTCCAGCATGAAAGGTAAGCTTGACCTTTCTTGATCTGTCAGGGTCTTCCTAAACAAACAAACAGGCAGGGAAACAGAGCAGTTTGTTTATTCATGATCTCTGGAAGACTTCACTGATTAAAAATAAATAGCAGAACTCGCCAAGACCCAAAGTGGAAACAGCTTTTCCCTCTCACTCCTGAAAGAGAGAGAGAGAGAGAGAGAGAGAGAGAGCACACATGCCACCGTAGAGAAAGGCTGCTCGACAGCTGTTTGCATGCAAGAGTGCCAATGACAGTGAGAGTTGCAGATGAGAGAAAATCACTGGCTACGTTTACATGCAACCAAATAATCCGTTAGTCATCGATAGAAAGATTGACATGTAAACACCTTAATCGATCCGATTGAGCTCGTCCTCAATGAAATCTCGATCCGATTGAAAGGGGTGGTTTATTCCTTTTCTAATCCGATCGAGAGAACATGTAATAGCGTAGTTCTTCCTGTTGAATTAAGTGTCATATAAATGAGTGTCCCGTCATCCTATAATTCTTCTTTCACTCTTTGTCTGTGAAGTGAAGCAGGACAACGTCCCACCAGTCCTTTTTTCGGATATTCATCCACAGATGACTGGGCATTTTTACTGCGTGATAAATATAAGCAGTGGCACAACGGCTCATGTGCTCATCGTCTCCAAATTATGACCAGAAATGGATAAATATTAAATCTGCTGTTTAAAACAAACAAAGAACCAATGTAGGAGAATCACATGTTTAATGTTCATGTAATCACTACATTCAGATTCATCAATCGGAATGAATTCAGTCCGATTGAAACAAAAGTTGTGCATGTAAACGTAGCCATTGATGTAAATGTATTAACCATTTTGTAGGCACTCCACGCTCCATGTATCCTTCAGATTCACCAGGAGAGGAGGAGAGGAAAAGGACAAGTGTAGAGCACATGGGCCACCGGTGCCTAGAGAGAGAGCGAGACGTGTTTATCAGGTAAATGATCTCACACACTTTTTTTTTTTTCACTTGTCACATTTGCTCAACCCCTGACCTTTTACCTGTCTCCAATCTGGCTTTGCAGGGATAACAAGGAAAGAGTGGAATTTGCACACATCCATCCCTCTAACAGTTGCCATGGTGACCTCACCTCGCATATCATGGTGCCAGGTGGCACTTCAATGCAGTCAAGCCAATTAGGAGACCCGGCTGCACACACACACTCTGCGCACCACCACTGGATGCCACGCACAGGCAGTCCCTCCCTCTGGATGACCGGTCACTCCTATGGTCAGTAATGTTGAGAACAGAATGAGACAAAAAATACATTTTAGTCGTCTTTTTCCCTTATTTTGCTCTAATTCAAGTCAAGTCAAGTTACCTTCATAGCGCTTTTTTACAATACAAATTGTTTCAAAACAGCTTTACAGAGACAACAGGAAAGTTAATACAACAAAGTTTGTTTCTATAACAGAATAGAGTGAAATGGGGAAAATACATACTTTTTCCCTTATTTGGCTCTTTCTGGTGCTCTAATGTTAATTTCTGCTTTGCTGATATATTAGACATACTTTCATGTTTAAATCAACTTTAGCCCTATTCGGACGGTAATTGTTTCTCATGGGGGTCGTAAGGTATTTTCAACATTTAAAGGGGTTATTCTGTGATTTTATTGGCGTATGAATCCAGAATGTCAGTGTTTTTCTCCCTCCACCCACGTAATAATCTCTGAACGAATTACCTACTGTTTTTTGACAAACACAGATCGTGTGGTGATTTAATTGTCATGTAAAGAGTTTACAAGAAGAAATCACTTCAAAATTCACGGTTTAAATCATTTTTGATCACTGCCGAGCACCGTACAATAACTGTTTCACTGTAATTTGCATGCATTTTAAAAAACTTTTATGCTGGAAAGTATTGACAAGAACAATATTTCATCACGGCTCCACCTCAGCGAACAAAAAGGAGAAAGAGGTAAAAAACACGTAAACATTAGATTAAAAAAATATATATATGTAGGCTATTATACACAACATTATAAATACAAACCAAGCAGGTTTATTTTTACCTCATGCAAATAAGAGGCTGCATTTACTTGTGTCCGCTAATTTCCATATTTCTGTTTTTAAATATGGAAAAACATCCTTTTGAGATAAAATGCAAGATTTCAAATATAGTGTATATACTGGCATCTAGCTTCCTATTATTAAAAATGAGATTTAAATAATTAAATAATAAATAGAACATTATTTTCCTATTATTAAATTAAATACCATATGACACCGCAAACAATCGCGTTTGTGGGATCACAAAACTCGCTCCTCCACCATCAATAAAGAGTTTAGCACTGAGGTGCCATGCAAACCTATTTTTTTTTACAGACGTCCACATTAGAAACTATTACCATCCGAACAGGGCTCTTGTTGTATCCTAAAAGTTGTCTTGTGTGTCTGTAGGGATTGGCCACACTGCTCTCCATCAGAATCTTCCCCCTGGGTTTTCGGCAGCCATGCCTGCCCCTCTTCAGCCGGTCCTGCCCCTGCCCCAGGACCCCTCCACCCAGCTGGTGGTGCTGCCCAGTGAGCCTGCCACCCACCCAGCCACACATCTCGGTATGTACCACAATGTTTTCTACCTCTACCTTAGTATTTTTGTCTTGTTTCCAGTCCAAATATAAAAAAAATCTTATATCAAGATGCATTTACTTAAGTAGTAAAACGCCAAAAGATATTTTGTCTTGTTTTCTGGGGAAATAAATACAAATGAAGTGAGTTTTAAATGATCTGCCAATGGGGAAAGAACAATAATCTTGTTTCTGTTTGAATTAAGATTCTTTTTCTTACCCCATTGGCAGATAATTTTGCTCGTTTTAAGCAAAAACTCACTTAATTTTTATTAATTCCCCTGGAAAACAGGACATTCAATTTGATTTAAAGAATTTTTTGATATTTGGGACTGGAAACAAGACAAAAATACTAAGTAAGAAAAGCATTTTTGCAGTGTATTCTCCTTCCCTTCCATATCCTCGATTTGTTTGACCTGCTGCGAATGACCCATTTGTCAGATTTAGCATTCACTCTTTTTGCGAGGCTCTCATGGGTTCCCCCCTGAAGATGTCGAGCCTGAAAAATTATGCTCTAGAACAGTGTTTCCACTCAGGTTTCAAGGTTATATGTCCATTTCAAGTGTTTACTTATACCAAGTGCACACTACACGACTCAAGCCTATCGCTGACGCTCTTGTAGTGTGCACACTTCTAAAACATGCTCTGACATTGACTTGTTTAAAGGCCCCCTGAAATCAAAATGTACGTTTTTTAGCTTTTAATATGAATATGTTAGCCTTAAGGTTATGAATAAGCTGGTGTGCTCCAAAACAATGACAGAATTCACATTTAGGAGATATAAGCATTCAAAACTTAAGTTAAGTGAGATTTTGCTTAAAACAAGCAAAATTAGTTCAAACAGAAACAAGATAATTTTTCTCACCCCATTGGCAGATAATTTAGTTTGCTTTAAGCAAAAACTCACCTCATTTGTTTTCATTTCCCCAGAAAACAAGACAATAATATCTTATGGCATTTTACCACTGAAGTAAATGCATCTTGATTTAAGATTTTTTTTAATATTTGGACTGGAAACAAGACAAAAATACTCAGTAAGAAAAGCATTTTTGCAGTGAGATTACTGTTACCAGGGATATTAAAATGTCCATATCTTTTTTAAGATAAAGATTAAGAGCTGCTATGAATAACGGCCTATGAGATTGCTGAGAAGAGCGAAAGCATGCAAGTGATGCACTGAATCGCTCAAACAGTTTCCGGTCGACCACCTGCTCCACCCCCACATGGTCCGGGTCAGGATGCTCTCACCATCCCACTCAAAGCTACTGCCATATGTGCTCAAAACAAGCTAAAGTAACAATACCTCCTAGCCTTATAAGTCTACACAGGCCTAATGTCTTAGGGTATGTTTACATGACAACGGTGTGCTTAAAACGGAGAAGTTTTTCCTTTGAGTTTTCTGCATACGGACGACACCATTGTCAAAACGATCCTCGTTCACACGGATCCGCGAAAACGGCTAAAAACGCTGTATTCTGCTGCCAGGCCAGTAGATGGCGATGAAACACTATAGAGTATAGACTGAACACGTAATACGCATGTGCATGGCGTCATCGTCTTCAAAGATTCACGTTTTTGCTGTTTTACATGGAGATCGTTTTCAAAAACGTGCACTTTGAAACCCGTTTTCAAAAGTTAGTGTTTTTAGGCGCCCAAAACGCCGTTGTCGTGTAAAACGAACAGCCAAAGCGCATACAAAGTTTCCCTTTTTTAGTTGAAAACGGTGTGGTGTAAACAGCCCCTTAGAAGGCACGCTTCCTTCTGTTCTCCACAGAAATATTACCTCATAGGGGAAGTGCATCCACAAAAGCCTTCCCCCGGGAAACATTAGTTAAGCTGGGTTAATGTTCCAGAGCAAGGGTCCGTGACGTGTCAATGCATGGGTGAGAGTGGGATCAAGCTGAACACACACATTAATGAAACTATGTGAAATGGGAAAATTAGAAAAACATATTTGACTTGCGGAGGCTGAAGATGTGTCACTGTGGATGTGCACGGATTGTTCCTGCCAGGGGAATGGCAGGAGTTTATCCATGACATGGGAACTGAGAAGTCGCCTAGACTACATGCTATAGTATTGGCCCACTGTGGTTTTCAGAGAAGGGGATTTTTCAAGGGAAAGGGAGTGAAATCTAGTTTGTCAAATTGATTGTGTAATATTTATTCTAATGGGAACTGCTTCCATTATGTTGACTTTTATTTTAACCAAATTATTATTGTTGTAAGCATATATCATGCTGTGCTCACAAGGCTGCACATTTGGGTTGGAGACATCTAGTGTGAGAAAAAATGAGGGAGGAATGCAGTTAAGTGTGAGAAAACGAAAGTGGTGAACGGGGAGCAGGACACCAAAAAGAGCGTGGGACTGCTGGTTGATGGGTCTCTCTTGAACTCAGTGTTGGCCAGAGTTACTTATATGTATTTATTTATTTTAGTTAGTTTTAATACTTTGACTGACATTTAATTTTTTTAATATAAATGATAATTCACTCATCTGTCATTCTGTCATCATTTACTCACCCTCATGTTTGTTCCAAACCTGTATGAATTTCTCTCTTTTGTGGAACATAAAATATATATTTTTTTGTCCATACAGTGGAAGTCAACAGTAACAAAAACTGTTTAGTAATCAACGTTATTATTATTATATATATATATATATATATATATATATATATATATATATATATATATATATATATATATATATATATATATATATTATTTTTTTTATTTTTTTTATTTTTTTTTTACATTCTTCAAAAAAAAAATTTTTTTTTTGGTTGTTGGTTGTTTTTCTTTTGGTTGGCTGGTTGGCTGGTTGGTTGGTTGGTTGGTTGGTTGGCTGGTTGGTTGGTTGATTTGGCTAGTTTGTTGGTTGGCTGTGTTGATTGGCTGGTTGGTTGGCTGGTTGGTTGGTTGGTTGGCTGGTTGGTTGGTTGATTTGGCTAGTTTGTTGGTTGGCTGGTTGGCTGTGTTGATTGGTTGGCTGTGTTGATTGGTTGGCTGTGTTGATTGGTTGGTTGGTTGGTTGGT
Organism: Leuciscus leuciscus; assembly: GCF_965113295.1. Lineage (NCBI taxonomy): Eukaryota > Metazoa > Chordata > Actinopteri > Cypriniformes > Leuciscidae > Leuciscus > Leuciscus leuciscus. The sequence goes on along the minus strand of NC_138725.1, from coordinate 76,648,666 downwards.
TGGTTGGTTGATTTGATTTGATTTGATTTGATTTGATTTGATTTGATTTGATTTGATTTGATTTGATTGGTTGGCTGTGTTGATTGGCTTGTTGGTTGGTTGGTTGGTTGGTTGGTTGGTTGGTTGATTGGCTGTTATTCTTTTGGTTGGTTGATTGTCTGGTTGGTTGGTTGATTGGTTGGCTGGTTGATTGGTTGAAATCAGACCATCCAACATTAAATAATCCAAACCTAAAGTATGTTTTTTGTAATTCTTGTGTAATATTTGTAGTTATTGTTTTAGTTCATTAAGGCATTCTACCTCCCTAGTCCTTTTTGTGTCACAAGGACTCCAACAAACTAACATTTTGATAACAGAAAAGCATTAACTCAGGGCTAAATCCAAAAGTCTGTCTAGAATTCATCCAAATGTGGAGCCACTAACCAGCAACTAAGGGAATAATTGTTTGATTCTGTTCCTATACCACGTCAAGTTTTGCTCCATCCAGGGATGTAATATCTTTATTACACAGATGGTTCTTTCCAAACCACATTACCACATTGTTTTTGTGCTATTCAAGACTAGATTTAAATCATTAAAAGCTTCTTGAATACTATAAAAACTATCCTGTACCTGTAAAAACTCTAAGTGAGACCCATATATTAAGATTCTGGGGGCACATTACAGAAAGACCCTAACTTTATAATCCTATCTTTTATCTGTTTGATAACCATGGCAATTTCAGTTAAGACCTCATTTAGGACAAAAGCTATTACAAAATTACATTTCTTAAGTGCAAAATCTTATCTTAACTACGGATAGGAAAAGGGTATTACAGAAGCATCCTAACGCCACAAACAAATCCTAAAAACGGTCTGAAATTTAGGACAACCCCAAGTATTTGCCAACTATAAAAATCACATAATAATAGCCCTGTCTGAGAATGACGTCACATTTATTTAATGATACAAGATGAAGAAAAGCGATGTTTGATGAGGGAAAGACTTTGTTTGACTAATTACAGACTAATATGAAATAAAAGGATTAGGCTTTGCCCTTTCTACCAAGCTTATCAAAAATTCACTTAATGAAAAGCATCACTTATTTTATTTCTCCATTCTCCAGTTTTTCCGTTTTACTTCACAGCAGCTGTTTGCTGTTGGTTGCTTGGTAACAGACCTGAGAGTTGATTACCAAACTACAGATAGGATGAGATTTTATAAGATAGAATCCTAAATTAACTCAAGATTTGGTTCTGTAATATGATTTTGTGAAAAATCCTAAATTAACTTGTCAGATTTTAACTTAAGACTCATGATAAGACTAACACTTGTGTTTCTCTGCTTAGATGTGATGGAGCAGTCTGGCCTGTGGCCCCCAGTCTACAGGGCCCGAGGGGCCCATTCCCACATGCAGCATCCCGCTGTGTATCCTCGCTCGCAGTTTCTACGCCAACAGGAGCTTTACGCTCTCCAGCAACACCAGCAGCTTCAGCATCAGCAACACCCGAGCCATCACACGCCACCAACTCCATCACACAGAGCTGCAAACACCACAGAGTTACAGCAGAGAAACAGAGTCGACCACAGCCAGGTACACACACACACACACACACACACACACACACACACACACACACACACACACACACACACACACACACACACAACCCCTCGTAGAGCTAGGGTTGGGGATCGTTTGAATTTGAACTATTCCAATAAGGTAAAAAAAAAAAAAAACTCAGATATAGTTCACATTTAGCCTTATTGCAAAACATTTAATTAGAGAGCCAGAGTTGACCACAGCCAGGTACACACAACCCCTCGTATAGCTAGGGTTGGGTATCATTTTGAATTTTAAAGGTGAATTGTGTAATATTTAGGAGGATCTGTTGACAGAAATGCTATATCATATTCAAAACTATGTTTTCAGTGCTTGTATAAAGACCTTACATAATGAACCGTTATGTTTTTATGACCTTATGAGCCATTTCATCACTAGCTAAAGTCAGCGAATAAAACACTGACACAATGATGAACAAGTAACAACAATATTCACAATAACATATTGTTTTACTGAATAATTAAGTAAACCTAATTTCTTAATTTGTCTTTGTAAAGATTCCGATTCCAATTTCAATTCTGCTTTTCGATTCTGATTCTTATCGATTCCTAATTTCGATTCCAAAAAGGTTAAAAACACCTTAGATATCGTTCACATTTAGTCTTATTGCAAAACATTTAATTGTAGCTGAATATCATGAACAAACAGGCTGAAGAACACTTACACAAGGAACGTTTGCTTGTGGTTTAAAAATACCATAGAAAAACAACTAGCCTAACTAATACAACAAATAATCGCAACAAATAGATACAACTTAACAAAGATACAATTGAAATAAACAGTTTTTAAGATTTTCAGGTACAGAAACTGTAATCAAATGTAAAATAACACTGCACTTTATAAATAAAATTCACATTACAAATATAGTTATTCAGTCAAGAACGAGTGAATTTTCTCTTTGTCTTTTGTTGTTTGATTAGTGTTATTATAGAGACGGCAGCAGGAATATTAGGCTGCTGTCACTTTAAGAGCTGCCCAATATAGTTATAGAGTCGCCTCAGGGTTGAATGGTTTAAAATCACATTAAAATCACTTTCGATGTGTGAAAAACAACACGCGAGTCGTCTCCCATTTGAATTGTTTAAAGTCATATTGAAATGCTCACAAAGGAATCGGTATTAAAACTTTATAACAAGTATCCGATTCCTGACCTCAAGTTTTCGATTCCCAGGCGTACGTATAGCCGTTTTACATCAGACTGTTCAAAATGCAGTGGTTTAGAAACAGCTGGGTTTTCAACTGAGCTAATGTTTGACACCTGATACTGAGAGAGGATGTGCTCTTTTCCGTGAAACTAGACAGTTGTTTTTGTGTGCAGGGGAGTAAACAACATTTGGAGCGAATAAATCATGAGTTTTAGTTAAAAAAAAAATCCCCCTATAAAACCACAACTGCTCCCTAGGATCCATAACTTCCTCCAAAGTCCAGTTTCAGTCTACACATACACACCTAAATGCAGTCTGCAAATGAACTGTGACGTGATTGGACCAAGCACTACTCTTTTTGATTGCAGGTCAAAATCAATAGATCTGAGCCATTAGGGTCTAAATTGAAACCTGATTCAGCAATACAGGGGTGTCAAATTGCAATTACATTGATGAGCAGATTGCATGACCTGGCAGTCTTGAGAAATACAGTCAAACCAAAATTAATTCAGACGACTTCAACATTTCTCACATTATCACAGTTTATTCGCTATAGTTTAGAAAATGGTACTAAAATATGACTCAGAATCAGTTGATATTTGACTGGTTTTGTCCGTCCTTCTGTTAGACTGTCTCTCAGATGAATTATGTTGAATATCTGTCAGCTGTTAAATTTAACTACACAATTAGATAATACCAGTTTAGATCAACCAGTTACCAAGCTATGCTTAATTTTGTTCAGTCTGTGTGTAAAAAGGTCGCATTAGCAATTAAAGAAAAAACACTTCAGCAAAACATGATCAGGTCAAAGTGTCTGAATCATTTTTAGTCCCAAATTTGTATAAATGTTACTGGTAGTCACTGTATGAAGAGTTTCTGGGTATAATATGTCACAGTTTACTTGATTTTGCTCTCCTCACTTACATAAATGAACTATAGTGTCCTGCACACACTAGTAAACAATTATATCTGGCATCTGAATCATTTTTGGTTTGACTATAATATTATATGTCAAGTTTACTTTAATTAACCAAATTGTCCAGATCTCATTATGAGGCTTGAATTCTCTTTCCTTTCTGACTTTCCATCATTCTTTTACTTCTGAAAACAAACTTTGCTGCATTATTATCTCTGTAAAGCTGCTTTGAAACAATCTATTTAGTAAAAAGTGCTATATAAATAATGTGACTTGACTTCTTTACTGCATAGGTGCAAAAGAAACCAGAAGAGCAGAGCATGGAGATCGAAGACATCCTATCTGATCCAACGACTCCCAAACCTGCTAAATGCTACTCCTACGGCCCGTCCAACCGGGCCTCCTCTCCTCCCAGGGGATCCACTGCACACTTGTCCCCTTGCTGCCGGTCCCCTTGTATGCGACCTCACCCTAAAAGCACCCCCTCTACTCCCTGTCCCGCCCCGAGTCCAGTCGCTGTGACGCCCCGCTCCCCGGCCATCAGCCCTGCCCCATCACAGCTGCCCAAAGCTGTGGAGTCCCAGGAGAAGAGGGTGGAAGGGCAGCCGCCTCAGGACTATCCTCAGTCCATGGAGCCTGGTGAGGAGATGTTCTTCCTTACATATCAATATATGACTCTTTTACTTTTGTGTAAGGGATAATGTACATCCAGCCGGTTGTTCTCTCAGAATAAACCCAGACAGGGTGATCAGGATCAGGTCTTCATCAGCCTGAAGGGGTTTATTCTGAGATAACAACTGGCTGGATGTACATTATCCCACTTATTACACAACTACTTGCCACGTAAGTAAATAATTAGACATGAAATATTGACTTGAGTTGAAATATTTTAAACACAAAGCTCCCGTGGAGAGAGCAAGTTCAAACTAGACGGACATTTAAGAGATACGGTATACAGTCACACCACTTATTACACAGTATTTCACCACATAAATAGTTATGGGGATCAGAGATATTGATTTCAGATTAAACTGTTTTAAAATCGTACCTGTTTGTTAACTTATAATCCAACAGTGTACAAAACAATAGTCGTAAAATGAGAGAGCGAGTCCACGATACTGGATGGCATAATTAAACAACTGTACACAAAATATTGATTGGACTGAGTTTTAATATTTTATTTGCTCGCCAAATGCAAAACTTCCACGAAGAGTAACCGTTCCTAGCAAGCGTATAGCACTGCTGACTTCAGTGACCCGCCTGTGTTTCTGTTCTCAGCGGTTGTTATCGGGGAGTAACATATCGCTGGATGGCGCTATTGACCAATCAGAATCAAGTATTCCACAGAGCTGTGTGATAATGACTTGTAACAGTCTTGTCTGTCTTCTGTCGCTGTTTTGAAGCTAAAGCCCTGTTTACACCTGTTATTAAGATGCGTTTTGGTCGATCGGATCACAAGTGGACAAGGGAGACACATTCCCATTTACACCTGGTGTTTTATTCCGTCTCTTTTGTCCACTTTCAAACACTTCTGTCCTGATTTCTTCGAGGGGAGGGTCGAATTTACATATGAACGCGTCCAGAGACGACAGAAAAACACATGGAGAGCATCAGCTTTAGTTTCTGCTCTGACAGACACAAGACCAGCCGAACGCTGTGAGTGTGTGTTAGAAATCAGGAATGATGAGAGAACATTGTGTTTGGTATGATTTCATCTTCTAAACAAACTTGGGTCTTCAGCTGTCAAAGTTTAAACCCCGTCTGGCTAGAGCTCTTCTCATAATGTTCGCGCTTTATGGCAGTACGAGAAAAGTAGACGATCTTTTGTGGCTGTTCAAACACATTCGATCACATGAGCGTTTACAATACGAAAGCAATCCAGTCAGATGTGTTTTCAACTCTCTCTGGAAGTGGTGGAAAGTGGACAAGCTCAGAACGTGTCAGACCTCAGTGTACACCTGTATTTAGCGTCGTCCTGCTTCAAGTCATCATGCCTCAAAAACACATGAGCCACATGTTGGTTGTTATTCACGCTGAGCTCCTCATGCAGAAACAATCAGGGCTTTTTTTAGACGTTGGCTCTGTGTGGGCGGCTATATAGGCAAGAGCACGATTGACTAAAGCTGCTGATAGATGCAGAAAATGGCTGCCAGCTCAGCTCCCCAGCGCCATCACATCAGTAAAGATGGAGAAACACCTCGTCCAGACTCACCCCATCCCCCAGCCGACACCTTCTTTATCATCATTAACACCTCACTAACTGTTGCAGCATGCCAAGGATACAGCAGTGTCAGAGAGAGAGCCCTGTTTTACCTCAGAATTACCCCTTTAACAGCTGCACTTCTTAACAAAGAGCTAAGATCAAGGCATAGTGTCACTGTCATGTGGAATACAATGCGTTTTTGTTCAGACCTCTGGCGGTAAGCTGGTTAAACAAGTCGTCCTTATAAGGTTGTCAAAAGTGTAAAACGAGCCAGTAAAGGCTTTGTTCTTGACACAACTGGATTTTTTTTAAACTGAATGTTCATTAGAGGGTCCAAGACCCTAGGACTTTTGTCGCACTTGAACCACGAATACACACAAAAACAATTGGATGGATTCGAGGAGTTTTGTGTTTGAAATTTAAAAAAGTAACAAATCCTTTGCTCGCGGGTCAATTTGACCCCCATAAGAATGAATGGGATGCGAGGAATGCTTCAGTACACACAGAAAAACCTAAAAATGCAAAAAATTCTAACTAAAAATGTTAAAACTTTACCAAAACTACACAACTACATGTGTATCTGAATGCATATGAAGAGAAATGACTTTAGGACCCAGAGGAACAGCTCATTTGCTTCATATAGAGATATAAGGCCATCTAGAGTCATGAAATATCATGTTATATATTGTTTTTTTTCCACAAGAGGTCGGCAAAGACACCCAATGTAAGATATTTTGAGCTGAATTAAAAGTTTTATGCATGAAATTGTAAATTATTTTGAATTTAAGTTGAAAGAATGTGAGGAATGTGCTTACATTACTATTTATTTATTATTTATTGATCAAAACTAGTAATTTAAAGGTAACTAAAATAACAAATAATGAAAAAAATTGCATAATAAATAGAAAAAAATATTAGCAAAATGAAATAAAATAAGCTTTCTGGACAAAAAAAATTAAAATAAAAAATAAATATATATATAATTTTAGGTCTGCGGGTCATTTTGACCCGCAAGGGAAAGATGTGTTACAAAGTACGAGGCAAGGATGAAGGATAAACAGGTTCTCAAAAGTGTAAAACAATTATATTTTTAAAGGCTTTGTTCTTGACGCAACTGAGCTTGGTTTATATTCCCTGTCACAGATTTGCCACCTGGATATACCTATCCAGAAATCAACATGGGATACAGGAACGGCCCCACCGCTCAAGATGTGCAGCTTGCGGAGCCCGCGGATCTCGAGGATGTTCAGACCCGACCTGTTGAACACACTCCTCCAGCTCTTTCCAGTTTGGGAGATTGCCATGCAATGGTGAGGCCTCTTCAAGAGCCACAAGAGCCAGCGATGGAAGTCGAGGCCACATGCCCAGTCGAGGACCCGCCCGAGGGTGTGTTTGTGCAAGGGGACGATGTGGAGATGAGATGCTGTGAACCTGTAGAGGCTAATCTGGAAAAGGAGCGCGTCGAGATCATTTGCACACCTGTTGAAGTTTCAGACTGTGAAGCAGGACCCACCCTGTCGTCTGAGGAAGCAATCCGTCAAGAAGAGCCAACTGTGACCTTTGAGGAGGAAGTGGGTGAAGATATTCTTCAGCCTTCGAGTCTAGAGACACTAAAGGAACAGGGACCTCCATTACCACAACAACCATGCGTCTCTGATTGTTCACCAAACGCCATCGTCCAAGCAGAGGTCGCTGTGGTTGATGAGGAAGATCACAAGGAAATCTGTGCAACGGTTGAATCTCCAACATGCTCCCAGTCGAGTTACTGGAGTCTGGAGCTCCTGATTGCGGCAGCTTTCTGTGGAGACTGTCCTCCTCCCTCTCCTCCCGTCTCCTACCAATCCCAGGGATCCTGTGTCCCGCTGAACTCCTCCTGTCACGGCATGGAGCTGCTCAGTGAACTGGCGGATCTCGAACTGCAACGCTGCAATAAAACTCCAGGTATGTTTGCTGCGAAAACCTGTTTAGAAATTACCAGTCAAACCAAAGTTTATTCAGACACATTCAACATTTCTCACATTATCAGAGTTTATTCGCTTTAGTTTAGAAAATGGTATTAAAATATGACTCTGTCCGTCCTTCTGTTAGACTGTCTCACAGATGAATTATGTTGAATATCTGTCAGCTGTTAAATTTAACTACACAATTAGATAATACCAGTTTAGATCAACCAGTTACCAAGCAATGCTTCATTTTGTTCAGTCTGTGTGTGAAAAGGTCGCATTAGCAATTAAAGGAAAAACACTTCAGCAAAACATGGTCAGGTCAAAGTGTCTGAATCATTTTTGGTCCCAAATTTGTATAAATGTTACTGGTAGTCACTGTATGAAGAGTTTTTGGGTATAATATGCTTAGATGAAAACCCTGTTTCAATTCGTCCTAAAGAGTACATATATGTGTTGTTCTGCAAACAGTGTTTTTGGTCACTAAACAGGACACATTTGTGAAAAGGGTTTGGTAATCACAGAAGCTGTTAGTGTTTTGACTTCAGCGCATTGGCTAGGCTAATTAACCATTAACCTCTTGTTCTTTAAAGCTTCCCATGTAAAATGATGATTGTTAGAGCAATTCATTTAAGATCTACTTCCTTGTCACGAGCTGCAATTAAAACTGTGAATGCGATGTTTACTTTTTATTGATTTTTAAGTTCTGTTTGTTCTCTGTTGAACTAGTGGATTTTGTTAAAAGCATCACATAATTGTCTTGGCTGTCTGAACGAGGAATGCCTTGATCCTGTGATATTTTATAGAGCAATCTACAACGGTTTCATGCAGAACAATTTGATATTTGTAAATCAAAACATAAATTAACCCTTCAGCCTTTCCTACATTGTCTAGCTAATTCCTCAACATGGAATATTCCACAGTATGGCGGCCATAATACAGTCAAACCAAAATGTGTTCAGACACATTCAACATTTCTCACATTATCAGAGTTTATTCGCTATAGTTTAGAAAATGGTACTAAAATATGACTCAAAATCAGTTGATATTTGACTGGTTTTGTCCGTCCTTCTGTTAGACTGTCTCACAGATGAATTATGTTGAATATCTGTCAGCTGTTAAATTTAACTACACAATTAGATAATACCAGTTTAGATCAACCAGTTACCAAGCAATGCTTCATTTTGTTCAGTCTGTGTGTAAAAAGGTTGAATTAGCAATTAAAGAAAAAACACTTCAGCAAAACATGATCAGGTCAAACTGTTTTTGGTCCCAAATTTGTATAAATGTTACTGGTAGTCACTGTATGAAGAATTGTTGGGTATAATATGTCACAGTTTACTTGATTTTGCTCTCCTCACTTACATAAGTGAACTATAGTGTCCTGCACTCACTAGTAAAAAAATATAAAAAATATTATATCTGGTTAATTTTTGGTTTGACTTAGTTATTGTGTTTATTTTTCTTCATTAATAGGAGAAGATCAGTGGATTTTGGACCTGCAGAGTCTGGCCACTTTGGCAGCAGCTCGTGCTCTTGAGTTGGGCTCTCAGGATCGCGGCGCCACAGATGTTGAGATGCAGTTTCCGGCTAGAAGATCTCTCAACTTGCGCAGAAAATGCAGCTGGACGCCTCGCCATGAGCCAGTAACACACCCTTGTTTTGTCCTCTCATGTACATGTTTTTCATGTAGCTCATAATATATGTTATTATTATGTTACATGCTCAGTTTTTTGTATACTGAATCCAACAAATATGTTTTCTGCATCCTACTTGCATTCTTTCTCTTTAGTCCTTTTTTGTGTCACAAGGACTGTAAAATTTCAAAGTTTTAACTAGAGATGCACCGATATGAAGATTTTGGCCGATACCGATAATTCTTATTTCAAAGCCGATAACCGATATATTGGCCGATAAATCTAAATCCAAATTTTTATATAATTTTTGAGAGCCTGATTACAAAAACAAAAGTCACACCATTAAAATCCATGTCCCAAACACACAATTATAATGTTCTCATGACAGACCGTATTTTCATTTTTCAAAGTGATTCCAATCATATTTCAAGCAATTCAAAACCATCATGTTGAACAGTGCGCATCTGAAGAGTCTCAGCTGAAGGAAATAATAAATCATTTATCAGCTTTAATATATAGGCCAGATTTTCTTATCAGGCTGATACCGACAACATTAAATAGAAACATATATCAGCCGATACCGATATGGTGGCCGATATATTGCGCTTCCCTAGTTTTGAATCAGGGCTAGAACCAAAAGTCTGTCCAGAAGTCATCCGAGGTTGGAGCCACTAACCAGCAACTAAGGGAAGGGATGTTTGCCTGTGTTCCTGTAGGTGTGTCCGGTGAAAGGTGCCATGGACAGCATGGATGGGCCGGAGTTGGAGATGCGGGTGAGGCTGGCAGAGCTGCAACAGCGTTACAAAGAGAAGCAGAAAGAACTGGCCAAACTCCAGAGAAAGCATGATCACCAGTAAGCCTGACATAACCAAAAACTTTTCGATTATATCTCAAATTTGTCGGTAACACTTTACAATAAGGTTCATTAGTTAACATTAGTTATTAACTAACATGAACTAACAATGAGGAATACATTTGTTACCGTATTTAATCATTTTTGTTAATGTTAGTTCATTTAAATCCAGCTGTTCAAAGTTTGTTCATGTTAGTTCACAGTGTATTAGCTAATGTTAACAAATACAACCTTTGATTTGAATAATGTATTGGTAAATGTTGAAATTAATATTAACTAAGATTAATAAATGCTGAAGAATTGTTCATTTTTAGTTCATGTTAATAACTAAGGTAGTTAACTAATGTTAACTAATGAACCGTGTTGTAAAGTGGGTTACACTTAATTTTAAGGTGTTATTGTTATAGTGTAATTATATATTTAAGTACTGAGTAATATTAATTAACAACATGTACTTACTAATACTATAGGGTTAAGGTAGGATTAGGGTTTGGTTGTGGGTTAGTTGCATGTAATTATGCATAATTTACTGTTATTACTATGGTAAGTACATGTAACATATGTAACAAGGACACTGCAAAATGAAGTGTTACCATAAAGTGTTACCAATTTGTCGTATCCCAGTTTACATGCAGATTACTGTGCAAACGCTCATAGGCATAGGGCTGCACCATTAATTGTGTTTTAATCGCGATACCGATATTTGCCTCTCTCGATAATTTTTTTAAAATAATCATCACAATATTTGCCCGCTTGTTATTTATCCTGAAAATGCTTTTATTTTATTTTACATTTGCGTTATATTGCATTGGTAACAAGTCCCCACTAGCGTTGATGTTTGCGGTTGCCAGATGTAAATAGCTTAAATCCCCCCCAAACAGAGCTTTTCAACCAAACCTTCAGCGATTTATTTGGAAAAAATCTAAACGTGGATCTCCACCTTATTGTTTGGGATTATGTTTGCAGAATTAAATGAACAATAATTTGGAATTATTGGAAATAATGAGGAGTTTCACTGTTTTACCACTTTTCATGACTTGAATCGGTTGAAAAAACGACAGCCAAGTCAACAAGTAGGCCGTCGTTCTTCGCAGTACGAATTTGCAGAGCGATCTGGATCTGTAGTTTGTCTCATTTGCAACCGAATTGTGTCGCTTAGAAGATATAATGTGAAGACGCATCACAAATTGCTTATCAAAATCATGCAATCTGAATTGACTTGCCATCTGATGAAGTTATCATAGTTGGTTAAATGAACTTTTGTGGGAAGTGTAGGTTGGTAAAAACGCACTAAATGGCCGTTAGGTCAACCACTTTTGATAATTATGCAATAATTTATACATAACCTTGACTGTCTTATGTCTGATTAGTTATCGCGATTATAATTTTGAGCAAAATAATCGTGATTATCAGTTTAACCATAATCGTGCAGCCCTGCGTAGGCGATCCTAGTTCTGGTTGCCCTAGTGATAGTTATGAAACTCAATAACCTTAAGACCATTCCATGCTGAAAATATTCAAAGGGTCATTATTTTCGCAATAACATTGACACTAGTGACAAAAAGTTCATCATGTTTTCCTTCAGGAAAGAGGAGACTCCTCGCAGTCCGGCACGCCGAGGCCCTGGTAGACCACGCAAGCGTAAATCAGTCCCTGGTCTTGGCTCCGGGACCCCCAGTGAACCTCAGAAACGAGTGAAGTGAGTAACTCCTGTTAGCATGCCTGTCTCACACACAGCAGATGATGAACCCCACCATATCTACACGACCCAGCAGGAGACGACTCGAACCTTAAACTCATCTGACCTCAGGGAGGACGTCCAGTTACGCTTTATCTTTCCTAATCAGGACTGGGCCTGAATTGCATTACACACGTTTGGCAGCAATAGCTGTGTCTCCTTTCGAAGGTTTCAGTGTATGTTTGCATGATTCAGGCTTATAGACACGATCTTAAAGGTGCATTGTGTAATATGTAGGAGGATCTGTTGACAGAAATGCAATATCATATACATAACTATGTTTTCAGTGGTGTATAAAGACCTTACATAATGACCCGTTATGTTTTTATTACCTTGAAGAATGAGCCGTTCCTCTCTATACACACCGTGGGTCCGCTTACATCGGCATGTTTCTACAGTGGCCCTAAAGGGACAAACGCGTTTCGTCACTATGTTGTTCTTCGTGCAAAGAAGCTAGCTAAAGTCAGCGAATAAAACACTGACACAATGATGAACAGGTAACAATAATAATCACAATAATATATCGGTTTACTGAATAATTAAGTAAACCTAATTTCTTAATTTATCTTTGTAAAGAAACCTCATTGCTGAACTGGCTACTCTCTGCTGTCTCAGATGACGACATCACTTCCTGTCGGCCACCATAACCTCTGTTGGGTGCAATTCGCAACCTCACCACTAGATGCTGCTAAAAATTACACACTGCATCTCTCTACATACACTGTGTGTGTGTGTGTGTGTGTGTGTGTGTGTGTGTGTCACTGAACTTGTAATGAGAGCACTGTGAATTCTCCCCTAATCTATTGCACTGCCGGGAATGTGACAGATTCCTGTCGTTTAGCACTCGGGTCAGCGCCGGCCGGTTCACCATGACACGCATACTTACACCGCAGTTAATTAATGTGTGTCTGGGTGTGCTAATTTGTATTTATGAATATAAGCTGGCAACTGCTTTCTGTCTTAGGCATTTTTCAATTTAATGTGTAATTACATATGGATCTGCTATTAATGACCAACACATAATACGTGTATCTTGTAGCGCTGTTTAGAATTAGTTACTAATATTGTAATTTAACTTAATGAACATGTAATAAGCAACACTCTCCAAGGATGTACCATAGTAATCATAGTTAGATCAGATTACCATAAATCTGTAAAACAATTGGGTAACACTTTATTTTACAGTGTCATTGTTACATAGGTTACATGTAGTTTGTATAGTAATGACTATTAATTATGCCTATTCAGGCAGAGTTGTGTTTGATAGATACTTGAAAAGCTCAGTGAGTTGAGAAACTAATTTAATACCAAACTTTATCAATAATTCTATGCATTTTTATTACACCATGTATCCAGTTTCATCCAGTTTTAGCTTAGCATGCTGCTAACGCCATCTCCACTGGAAGCGATTACGAGTCGAGTCTCCCATGTGTTTCTTGTGAAGTGTGTTGTTTCCAGTGCTAAGCTTTCCAAATCAGTCACTTATGAGCTTCTGCGTGAGTTGGTGCGCTGCCGATGTAGATTTTGGTAGCAGAACTGTGGAGTTTGTATTGACTACAGTCAGGATGAGTGATCGCTCTGTGTTCCTCGATGCCTGCGGAGGATCTGTCAATGTTTAGAGGTTTGAAGAGGGTTATTGACACTCCAGACACCCCCTAAAACCTCGTTCTATCTCTCTTTCTCATTGTGTTCTCTGTCATGTCACCTCGTCTCAGTTTCCGCTCGCCCGCCTCTGCCCTCGTGCCAACCAGCCGCTTCGATGTGAGTCCACATGACAGTGACACCCAGGGCACTGTGTGTGTGTGTGTTTGTCTACTGTATATAAAAGAGGGCAGTGTGTCTAGCAGTGTTTAACAGACTAGCAGTCTGATCTTCATTGTGTTAAACATCACACTAGATTTTCTTCTTTCGAGCTTGAGGCGGTGCTGCATACTTTACTCTCCGGCAGAAATCACTTTTAATACAAAATTTTGTTTATGTACAGTGATATTATAATTTGTATTAAATATTATTTATTAATTTCGTTGGTCGGGATGGCTGGCTGATATATGGTTGTCATTAGATATGTTTCAATCCACCTATTTTTATGCGCGTTTTAGGATATCGCATTAAAAAAAGAACGCTGGACAGAAATGCATAAATTCTAAAAAGGCGCATAAAAAAACGTATCTGATACATTGTTTATCCGATAAGAAAATGTGCATAGACTACGATGGAAACGCATGTACTGAATAAATTCCTTGATACGCATAAAAAAAAGTCATGTGACTTTGCGCGATGGGACGGAATGACTGGACCAACCAGCAGACCGATCTGTTTTTGGTTGTTCTGAAAGCAGCTTTATTTTTTTCTTATTGATATTTAGCGCCAGTTTATCGGGAAGTGACGATTTAGTTGTCTTCAGCTCACTGGATGGAAACAGTGCTTTATTCACAAATGTTTTATGCAATATTCCAATTTTACGCATAAGTTAAATTCCCAACTTTGGATGGAAACGTTGTTTTATTCACAAATGTTTTATGCGATATTCCAATTTTGAGCATAAGTTAAATTCCCAACTTTGGATGGAAACGTTATTTTATTTGCAAATGTTTTATGCGATATTCCAATTTTGAGCATAAGTTAAATTCGCAACTTTGGATGGAACGTTGTTTTATTCGCAAATGTTTTATGCAATATTCCAATTTTGAGCATAAGTTAGATTCGCAACTTTGGATGGAAATGTTGTTTTATTCGCAAATGTTTTAGGCAATATTCCAATTTTGCGCATAAGTTAAATTCGCAACTTTGGATGGAAACGTTTTATTCGCAAATGTTTTATGTGATATTCCAATTTTGAGCATAAGTTAAATTCGCAACTTTGGATGTAAACGTTGTTTTATTCGCAAATGTTTTATGTGATATTCCAATTTTGCGCATACGTTAAATTCGCAACTTTGGATGGAAACGTTGTTTTATTCGCAAATGTTTTTTGCGATATTCCAATTGTGCACATAAGTTAAATTCGCAACTTTGGATGGAAACTATTTATTCACAAATGTTTTATGTGATATTCCAATTTTGCGCATACATTAAATTTTGGATGGAAACATATTCACTGCAGACATACTGCAATTCATAATTTCTTGTATGAAATGTTTATAAATCTTATAAATATGCACATATATTCTGCTAAGAATGTCATCCAGACAAATTGCCACCATGTGCACACTAGTCATATCTTTCTGTTTTATAAATTTAAAAAACAACGCTAATGGGCCGTTCACAGAACGATAACTATAACGATAACTATATTTACGTCCACACCAACGAACGATAACAGTCGTTTTCAAAATGTGTACAACGTCATTGAATTTCGTCATTCAATCGTGTACAACGTCATTTTGCTGTTCTTGTTGCATTTAACTAGCAGATGTCCTCAGCATACTATGTTTTGAGTGAAGCTAGTGTAATCGAGCTTATAATCTAACAGTGAATTTAGCTGACGTAGTCAATATAGTGGAATAAAAACAACACCTAGTCTTTTTCATCGCAACTTCAAAGGAAGCAAGACAATGTTGTCGATACCTGAGGTAACGTTAATACTTCTCACCATTTATTCAGAGTGTATGAACGATTGTCTTCTATATCCATTTTCCTGAAAAGAGCCTTGACTTGTCAAACACATGGTGGATTTATCTGGACCTCGATGATTAACTTCTTCACAATGTCATCTGCCATTTTAAATTAGAGCGAGCCCTTAAATTAGAATGGATTCTGATTGGCTGTCAGTGTTTTATCGTTCGACAGCTAGAAAACAAGTCGCTCTGAAAGTGATCCCATCGATATCGTTTCTCTATCGTTATCGTTACAGCTGTGGTGTGAACTCTGCTATTCTTTAATATTGAGAGTGATTTTTAGAACTATATATTTATCGTTATCTTTATCGCTATCGTCCTTGTTGTGAACGGGCCTTTATACACTTTTCTGAAGAAAGTGTGCCTGGTGTTGTACATGGTTGTCATGGTGTTGCTGTGCAGTTGCTAAGGTGTCGGGAGTGGATGTTAGGCTGCGATGTGGTTACTGTGTAATATCTGGTCTCTAGGTCCCTTCCTCACTGTTATTCAGTGGGGTTCATCCGTCTATGAGGTGAAAATGATCATTATAGTTGTGGTGTGAACCCCTGCTATTCTTTAATATTGAGAGCGATTTTAAGAACTATATCTTTATCGTCCTTGGTGTGAACGGGCCTCAAATCTCTAATTGTACCCTCTGTGGTACACAAACCTCTGTTGGGAATCACTGGTTAAGTGGACCCAGATTCAGAGCCTGAATCCTTAAAGTCCTTTTAATCCTCATAGCTAATTGTGCTGTTTTGGTTTGTTGTATGATATTATATGTTGTCATTACAGTGTGACACTGCATTGCATAATGAGATGCTATTAGCAGACGTTCAGTGTTTTCTCTGGTGCATGTGACGCCATGCAAAGACATTGTCATTTGCTTCTTTTCATTTGGCCTCTTGTGATTGAGGGCAGTGGGTCAGTATAACTCTAGCTCACATCCTGTGTGTGTGTGTGTGTCTGACATTGTGTCTGTGCTTCAAATCCCTTACACTGTGTGTGTGTGTGTGTTCGAGAGAGCTCTGTTTAATTAGCCGCCTTGAGCGCGCACCAAGGGGAGGGTCCGTGTCATGTTGTGTTTGTCAGTTGGTTGCGCGGTGCGGTCTACCTCACGGGGAAACAACACACACTCCGCTGCTGCCTCTGTCCCCTTGCCTGTCAATCACACACACGCCAACATATACACACTCTATTCTTGTGTGCGCACACACACACTAGTATATTAGCGTCAGTAGACACAGATGCACTCCCAGCACAAAACGCAGCTGATCTGATTTCGTCCCGCAAGGAGAGAAAAATCGCAAGAGATCTCTTTAATTTCCCAAGACACCAATGAGTTCAAATGAAGATCAAATGGAGACTTTGACTTTTCCTGGGGAAAAAGACCCCGGTAATTTCTTGAGTTTGAGAAGAGATCTAAACGATGTCCCAAAGTGAGTTCAGATTTGTCAAGTTCAGCATCGGATAGCTCATCAAATTCTGTAGAGACACAATTATCTGAGTAATGCTTAGTGATACTCTCACTCGTAAGGTCCTTGCACACTGAGTCCGAAATTTTCCTATGCGTTTTTTTTCCGTATTCGTCATCCTAAAAATGTAAGTCCGATGCGTATTGATGAATCCGTTGCGAATCGCAGAACAATACAAAATGGAGTCTTCAAGCAGTGAGGATGATTTTTTTGTCGTCTCTCTTCTTAAAGGGATAGTTCACTTTGAACATTTTTTTTGCTATGTTTTAGCTTACATCAAGGGCATCCAAGATGTAGGTGTCTTTTTTTCCGCAGTAGTTTCAATTTTGATATTTTTAGGTCAAACCGTTCTTGTCTGTCAGTCATATAATGCAGGTCTATGGTCATTATCTCAAAACACAAGCACAGAGTCCAAATTAAAACAATTCCCCGTCGTCCAAATTAAACAATTCCCCATCGTAAGTACACATTGATGGCCTAAGACACGAAACGAGCGGTTTGTGTGAGAAAACGAACAGTATTTATATAGTTTTTACCTCTTATACACAGCCATGTCGAAGTGATCTGATCTGACGTGTACGCAGACTGGTGCATAGAAATATACACACTAGATGTCGCCTTGTCTACGGCAGTTCATTGGAACGAATGTCTTTAAGGCGACATCTAGTGTATATATCTATGCACCAGTCTGCGTACACGTCAGATCAGATCACTTCGACATGGCTGTGTATAAGAGGTAAAAACTATATAAATACTGTTCGTTTTCTCACACAAACCGCTCGTTTCGTGTCTTAGGCCATCAATGTGTACTTACGATGGGGAATTGTTTAATTTGGACGACGGGGAATTGTTTTAATTTGGACTCTGTGCTTGTGTTTTGAGATAATGACCATATACCTGCATTATATGACTGACAGACAAGAACGGTTTGACCTAAAAATATCAAAATTGAAACTACTGCGGAAAAAAAGACACCTACATCTTGGATGCCCTTGAGGTAAGCTAAAACATACCAAAAATTAATTTCAAAGTGAACTATCCCTTTAAAAAGAGAAAAATAAAGATGAAATATTGGGTCCATCCATCCAATCCTGAGATTGCATAGAGAGGAAGGATTCAAAGTTTACTTCAGGATGTCAGCGGCTCAGTTTGATGCTTTGCTAGTGATACTGGAGCCACATATTAAACCAAGACCACCAATTTCCGTGAACCAATTGATCCCGAAGAGTTCTGGATTTTGGCGTCCGCTTGTACGGTGGCTCTGAATTGTCAAAACGCTTGCTACGAATGCGAAAAATGCTGAAAATCAAACCCGATGCAATTTTTTTTTATGGCGGAAGAAAGTTTCGTAGGCAGTGTGTTAACGTGATTGACACAACGTGAGGATGTATTTGTTTTTTAACGTGCGAAAATTTCAGATGAGTGCCGCGTGCTAGTATGTTCAGTCGTGTGTCCAAGTTTCCATTGACGAGATTACGTCGTTTGTTTGCACTCACAAGATTTTACACCAATGCAGTACATGTTCACACCAAGGACGGTAACAATTACGATAACTAGTTTTGATGATCGTCATAATTCTGTAAGAATAGGAAAGTCCAAACCTCAACTATGGCGATAACGATTTTTACAGCCAATTGACCGTCCGCAAAGACCCGCCCCCTTTAGTTACTGTTGCGATGTCCAACAAGCCACGCCTCTCTCACGCCACACCATGTTTTCACGCAGTGAAATATACATTGTGTTGCAAAGAGGACACTGACAACACACTGAGACAGGACAGACCAGGTTACTTTTGATATGAAACAACAAATTTGGTCATTTTTAAAAATAAATTTAAACAATAAATACCGTTTTGTGTCTCTTTAATGTGTCTGACAGATCGATCAGGTAAAGCCGCTCGTGAACTGATCATCTCTTCCTTCTAGTTAATTTATAGCATCAAATAAACATGAATGAACATCAGAAGGAATGTTGTTTTAACCGCGGAAAGATGTCAGTACACTCCGTTTTTCAAGTTCAAATCCTCCAACGTTGGCTACTAACTCTCCTGACTGCTTTGTTGGACAAAAATGGCGGATTTGGCGGATGGCGGATTATGATTGGTCAGATCGCCTGTCAATCAAACTCCCTGCGAAGGGTCAGTTGACAGCCAATCTGAATCCACTCAAAGATTTTACACCAATGCAGTGCATGTTCACACCAAGCATGGTCACAATAACGATAACTAGTTTTGATGATCGTAAGAATAGGAGTATTAGGAGAATAGGATTCTGTAAGAATAGGAAAGTCCAAACCTCAACTATGGCAACAACGAGGAATGATATTCTTGGAAACGCTTTTTTAGATTGATTTTAACAGCCAATCTGAACCAACTCGACTCAAAAGAGCTCAAGCTTTTAAAAACGGCCGACGACTTGTAATAGCGCTAGCGCACTTATAATAAGCAGAACATTTCCGTCAGTTGGTATGGATGCTAACGTAGTGATCTTTATAGTCACTGTTCTTGGTGCGAGGCAGAGTTGATACTTAAATGAAACACAACTGAGATCTCCATCGTGTCTCCTGAGCTTTTAAAACGGCAGCCTCAGAGCTAAACAGCATTTCCCCCTGGGATTACATAAGCAGAAGCACATTACAGCAAACAAAATCTCAATTAGGTTTCCACAAAGACAGCCTCTCCAGAGATGTCTAACAGCGATTAAACGGCTCGTGTGAGTGACGGCACACTAGCGCTCGGCTCTTTTGCTGGAGGATGGAGGGGAATCTTTTGTCCTGTGTGCCGTCGGTCTCGCGTTCGGTCTGTCGGGCAGGTTTCCAGGGAAATTCAAGGGCATTCGCTCGGAGCCTGCGTTCAGAGCCTCGCTGATATGGAAATACAACTGCAAGGGGCTCTGATATTCACAGAGAACAATAGCGTCAAACATGCAGTGCCCTCAAATGGCTCGCTCTGTCTTTTCAAAGCAACCGACCCCTTTTTGTAGCAGGAATCTCCCCTGATAATTCACACTGGGCTTTTTTTTATCCAGCAACTGCCCGTGAACAGCGGCGGGGATGGCTGTCTGATCACAGTTCCTCAACCGTTGAAGTGTGGAAACAATGCGTTTTTCTTCTTCACTGTTTCAATACTCATCAGACGAAGAGCAGGCAGCGATGTGTTCTGATCTCTTCTTGTTTCCTCATTTCACACCGACACTGCCTGAGCTATAGGGGCGTTTCTGTCATGAATGACTCTGAGTATTGGTGACCCTGGACCACAAAACCAGTCACATGGGATTTAGACATTATCTGAAAGCTGAATAAATAAGCTTTCCATTGATGTCAGGATAGGACAATATTTGGTCGAGATACAACTATTATGAAAATCTGGAATCTGAGTGTGCAAAAAGACTGAAACATTGAGAAAATCTCCTTTAAAGTTGTCCATTTATGTTGGCGATTGTGCTGCATTCACTCACAAAAACACGTTTTATATATTTACGGTAGGAAATTTACAAAATATCTTCATGGAACATGATCTTTACTTAATATCCTCATGATTTTTGGCATAAAAGAAATTCAATAAATTTGACCCATATAATGTATTGTTGGCTATTGCCACAAATATACCTGTGCGACTCGTGACTGGTTTTGTGGTCCAGGGTCACATTTGAAGTGAACAAATCGCACTGTCTTGTATTTTTTTGGTTTGTTTGCTGAAGTCTCCTGTGAAGCACCTGACTTCAAGACTGATTATAGCACACACACACAGCAATATAATGTGCTTTCTGAAGGAGAATCTAATTGGTTGGACCTGCTGAGCAAATACACCCTTCACTGAATAAGACTGTTTTAAATCTGAATGATGGAGCAGCGCTGAACGAATTGGGACATTTTTGTGGCAATTTTTGTTAATTCGGGCTAAGTTCAAACTTTGAGTCCAAATCCGATTTTTGTGCATTTCCGAAGTTGAAATCCGATCAGAATTAGCTAATGTGAACAGCATGAAATGCGATTTTTATTTTAATTTTTTTACAAATCCGTTTCAAGCTACATCCATATTTGGTTTGAAATCCTATTCAATGACATATAAAGACACTGCGGTAATGACGTAACGAATGTGAATAAATGGATTACGAGAAGAATCAAAATATCCAGCGCTACTGAGCGGCGCTGTCTGTAACAGCCTCTTCTGTTGTTTGATTGATAGGTTGGTGGGGGCGGGGCTAAGTCCACTAGCAGAGGAGCATCGGGGAGGTGGAGACTCTCAGAAGAAGAAGAAAAAACTGTCCAATCGAGGGTTTGGCCGTCTCAGCTCTTCACAGGTCAGTCCTCGCAACATGAGTGTCTTTGTCCTTTCTTCTCTTGCTCCCATAGGATTGATTTGGAGATGTGAACCTGGGTTTAAAATTAACACTCCCCAAATGTGGGTAAAAATCAACTGTGGCGAGTAACGCTGTCACATCACGAGCCAATTTGGCGTTTTACTTATTATGTTTACTCACTTTGCTGGGGAATTTCATGTAAGCCAAATCTGCCAGATTTAGTCCTCATGATATATGAAATACAGCGTATTGCGCAGAATCTGATCATATCTGGCTTACTTGAACACACACGTCACTACACAACAAATAACGGCGCGCTTGTTCGTTTGCATTGAAGCAATAGCCAAGATTAAAGAGCATTTGGTGAACAGAAAAGACATTTTCCAATTTTTTCCATTTTTTTTCCATTTTCCATGTTATTTTCCAACATCCTAAATTTTTCTGATGTTTTTTGTACTGTATTGATCCGTCCACTTAAAACACATTTTTGGTGAAAAGGATGAAAGAGGAAGGGATGAGATGCTTTTGTTTGAATAAGAAATTAAGTAGCCAAATTGGCCGGTGAGTGAAAAAGTTAATTTCAAACCCTGATGTGAACAGTGTGATTTTTAGGTATCAAAAAGTAGCCCAGAACAAGTCTTGATGTTGGTCTCTAAATGTTTACCTCTCTTATTGCTCTCTCTTAGATGAAGTCACAGTGTTATAGGAAGAATAGCACCCTTGATCAACAAATAACTCATCTCAAGCAGAAGGTCTCCGGTGGACGACACACATCCGGAGCCGCTTCCAGGGACCCAGAGTTTTCCTTGTCCTCTAAGTATAGTAACTCTAAGAGAGATTCCTCACAGCTCGGCGGAGCCAACGAGTCCGAGAGCCTGAGCGATACAGGTGAAACACATCTTCAGTGATGGCCGTGTGTCATATCATGTGTCATGTGGCTTTAACAGACAAAGCTAAGATTATGTAACTATGCAGAACAAAATATCACCATTCCAGAATATCAGGATAACATTTCAAAAAGAGAAGTCAGTACAATCTACATTTGTATTGTACATTTTTATTTTTTTTGTCATTTAGAATGTAAAGCTAGACTTTTTTTTTTTTGCGATGTAAATATGAAAAATGTTGCCGATATCGTTAATATTTGAAAGCCGATACCGATATCATTAATATTTGAAAGCCTATACCGATATTCTAAATATTTGAAAGCCGATACCGATATTCTTAATATTTGAAAGCCGATACCGATATCATTAATATTTGAAAGCCGATACCGATATCATTAATATTTGAAAGCCGATACCGATATCATTAATATTTGAAAGCCGATACCGATATCATTAATATTTGAAAGCCTATACCGATATCATTAATATTTGAAAGCCGATACCGATATCATTAATATTTGAAAGCCAATACCGATATATTGGTCGATAAATCTAAATCCAAATTAATATATAAGTTTTGAGAGCCTGCTTACAAAAACAAAAGTCTCACCATTAAAATCCATGTCCCAAACACACAATTATAATGTTCTATAATTAATTCTATGTTAATTTTATGTAGCCGATATGACAGACTTTTGCACTGAACCGTATTTTCCTTTTTTGAAGTGATTCCAATCATATTTCGAGCAATTCAAAACCATCATGTTGAACAGTGTGCATCTGAAGTGTCTCAACTGAAGGAAATAATTCATTATTGAAGTCTATCTGTCAGAATAACCAAAATGCACACTCTTAGTATAGAAACTTTCTGCCTAAGTAATGTTTTTTTGATAATTGCAATGCAATCAATGACATGTTTTGTTTTCAGATTTAGTATAAAGTTGTGTATTCATGGAAGTGGTTGTGTGTTGCGCTCTTTCCCAGCCACGAGTGGGGACAGCGGGACACAGGAGTGCTGGAAGAGGCACGAGCCTGTGGCAGTGAAGAGGGAAAGGAAGAAAAGTCCTGGATCAGCAGCTTGTGTACCAGGGTCCAGGATCCCGCAGGCCAGGGGACCGGGAGTGGACGAGGACGGAGAGACATCTCCTCTGGAGAGCGAGTCCTCTGAGCAAGGTGAGAGTCTGCCGGTCTGTCTCATCTTGGAAAAGTAAGAAAAGCTTAGGCTCTGTTTACACACAGATGTGTTCTGGTCGATCGGATCACAATTGGACGAGGGAGACACATTCCTGTTTACACCTGGTGTTTTATTCCGTCTCTTTTGTCCACTTCTGTCCTGATTTCTTCGAGGGGAGGGTCGAATTTACATATGAACGCGTCCAGAGACGACGGAAAAACACACTGAGAGCATCAGCTTTAGTTTCTGCTCTGACAGACACAAGACCAGCCGAACGCTGTGAGTGTGTGTTAGAAATCAGGAATGATGAGAGAACATTGTGTTTGGTATGATTTCATCTTCAAAACAAACTTGAGTCTTCAGCCGTCAAAGTTTAAACCCCGTCTGGCTAGAGCCCTTCCCATAATGTTCACGCATTAGATCAGTAGACGGAGAGAAGACGATCTTTTGTGGCTGTTTGAACACATTCGATCACATAAGCGTTTACACTACGAAAGCAATCCAGTCAAATGTGTTTTCAATTCCCTCTGGAAGTGGTGGAAAGTGGACAAGCTCAAAACGTTTACACCTGTATTTAGCATCGTCCACATGTGATCCGATTGACCAAACCGCAAATCTTTCAAATGTTTCACAATTATTCAACAGTCTGTGTGTCACCGTCTGTCTCTCTTTTTCTCATTCTCTCTCACACAAATGCAGTTAATCTCTTGAGTATTTCTTAATTGAGTGAGATAAGTTGGTAGTAAATGAGAGGTGTGTGTGTACGTGGGGGAAAGCATTTATATGTGTGTTAGTCTTGTACTTTTTGTGTGGTCTACTTTGTTTGGTCCACTTAGAGAGGAAGACCAACATGTAAAGCAACCAAATAAATCTTAATGCGTGATTTATATGAAATAGTTAACACCACAATAATAGCCTGGCATGGAAAAGCCTAGATTCTCGAACAGTTACAAAAATGTAATGAAGTTTTAGGAAAATGTGTGCAGACTATGTGATCATAATTTCTGTCAGTAAATGTTTTAAATATCAATTACTTCGCTGATGGAAATCCAGCAGAATATGAAGTCGTTCTCATGGATGCCTAGTTCACTTGCTACTTCAGCGCCTCAGAAACCCTGACAGCAACTCCTTATTTCATATGGTGTACAAATGTTTGCACGGGAACATTTCCAAATTAGATCAAGATGTAGTTGCACTGCAACCATTTCTTTATAGTGATTCCAATATATTATGTTTGGATATTTATAAATATTGAAGTCAGATGTGAACCGCCACACTGAAATGCCATTTTTCACGAAACAGAGGAAGACGAGGAGGAAGGCAGTTACGCCAGCGAGGAGAGCCACGAGATCAAGGTCTCTGCGTTGAGGGATCTCTCGGTCACAGGCCCGTCCCCTTTCTCTGTGGTCAAACTGGAAGCCAATCAGAAGGCGAAGATTAAGCGAGAACGACAAGAACTTTATGGTAAAGGCCATCAAAAAGCCTAGTGATACACACACCTCTGCGGTGTTTTTGGTTTCACTTTATTTTGATGGTCCCTTTAACACATGCTGTTGACTATAAGTAACATTGCATCTACATGTCTACTAACTCTCATTAGAGTATTAGTAGAGTATCGGTAGGGTATTAGTAGAGTATTGGTAGAGTATTGGTAGAGTACTGGTGGGGTATTGGTGGTGTATTGGTAGGGTATTGGTAGAGTATTAGTTGCAAAGTTACTTATAGTCAGTAGAATGCATTTTAGGGGAGCTTAACAATAAAGAGTTAGCCGATATTAAGCAGAGAGTCTACTAATACTCTAATGAGAGATAGTTGACATGTAGTTGCAAAGTTAAGGCGCGTTTCCACCGAAATTACCAGGAACAATTTGTCACAGGAACTTTTTTTTGTAGGACCACGCGCTACTTTACCGTTCCCGCTGGATTTCATCCTCTGAATTTAAGCTTAATAAAGCCTGAACCTTGTCGTCGGCCCATCTGTCGTATTTTTTAAACTCCATTGTAGATTTGAATAGCGAACAACTGTAACTGTTACTGCACGCACCGCAACAGACTTTAAAAAAATGGTGGTTGAAAGAAAATGCTGCGTGGAGTCAGCCAATCAAAATGCAGCATGAACTCGACCAATCAGCTTGTTCAGCGCCAGAGACCAACCTTCCTGAACTTTGAAAAAAGTACTATCTCGTGAGCAGGGACTTTGGGAGGGGGAAATAGTTACCCAGAACCATCATTTAGACCATCATACGATCATTTAGATCCTAAACACACCGAGTCCCGGCCCAAAGTCCCTAGTTCCTGGGGAAAGTTCCTGCGGTAGAAACGTGGCTTTACTTACGGTCAACAGAATGTTCAAAAGGGTCCATCAAAATAAAGTGTTACCGTGTTTTTTTTATTCTAACTCTTTCTATTTTCGTGAAACCCGTTCAGGATCTCAGTTTCGTGCCGTGACAGAAGGAGACGTGAAGGTGAAGCGACGGGCCCCCTGTAGACCCGTGCCCGTCCCCAAACCTCTCGGGGTCAGGAGGAGGCCAGGGAGGCCCAGACTGCAGGACAAACACTGGCCGGGTCACTACAGAAAGACTGGCGGCCTTCTCTCGTTTCCCAGCAGCAGCGAGAGATTGAAGAGAGCCACGAGGAAGAGCTCCGTGCTCAGAGCGACGGTGAGCAGCGACGACAGGACTTTTCAAAGAATGTTTGCACACTTATTATTCGTCTCACAGATCTTCAGCTCGTTTAAACAAACATGGGTTACGCTATATTTTAAGGTGTCATTGTTATAGTAGTTATATATTTAATACTGAGTAATATTAATCAACTACATGTACTTACTATATAACATATATATAACAAATAGGTGTTTTCAGACTTGCTGACTTGCTGCACACAATTGAACTCTGTAACTAATGTTTGAAGTTCTGGTTATTGTAGAGGAGAAGTTTCTTGTCGGCTGAGGCCCAGTCTGCAGACAGCGATGATAACAGCAGTACCCGCAGAACCAGGCTTCGAGAGGTAAACATGCAAACGCACAAGCATTCACGCTTGTTGGTACATTTAACACTTGTCTTCTCTTGCTGAGTAAGAAGTAACGTCATGTAAAGGTGATGTTCACACGCTCTGACATTCGAGAAGAGTTTTCGCTGAGCATGGAGAATGAGCGACTCAGTGCCTGTGCTGTTGGTGTGTTTCAGTCGAAGGGTCGAGCGGTCAGCCGTCTGATGGAGAGTTTCGCGGCGGACGAGGGCTTCCACCTGGGGGAGGACAGTAGCTTCTCTGAGGAGGACGAGGAGAGGAAGAAGGGCCCGTCAAATGGCAGATTTGCTCCAGGTGTGAACCCTCTGTTTAATAAATCTGGAGTAAATCATCAGGAAATTTTTATTCTGAAGTGAACTACTCCTAAAACGAAGACTGTGCGCTACAGTCGCTTTATCATAACAGGAGACAGGTGGTGTTTGCAATGACATGAAGTCCTCGTTTCTTATGCAAAACTGTATTTTGAGTTGATGCTTTTCTTCTTTCAGCTCCTCCCAACTGTGTTCTGACCAAAGAGCTTCTGACCGTTGGACTCAAGGTTCTGATCACCAAAGAAGATGAACTACTGTATGCTGCCCGTGTGCAACCCCTGGAGTCGCCCAATGTGTAAGTGTATAACTCACAAACACCCAATAGGCACAAAATGGCAGCAGCTGCGTTTGTATGAAACGAGAGAGCGAGTCCACGATACTGGATGACATAATTAAACAACTGTACCCAAAATATAGATTTTAATGAGTTTTAATATTTCATTAGCTCGCCAAACGCAAAACTTCCACGAAGAATAACCGTTCCTAGCAAGCGTTTAGCACTGCTGACTTCAGTAACCCGCCTGTGTTTCTGTTTTCAGCGGTTGTTATCGGGGAATAACATATCGCTGGATGGCGCTATTGACCAATCAGAATCAAGTATTCCACAGAGCCGTGTAATAAAGTACAATATTTAACCAAGGAACATGCGAGGGGTGGGGGATGTGTAGTAAGTTACTTTGTGAAAACTAGTTACGGTATGTATCGCACCTATCGCGAACTCCTGTTGTTGTTGCTTTGATTAACGTTACTTCAATAGGATAATGCTCACTACCACAGTTAAATGAGCAGTGATCATCTCCCACTGGTTTCCCACAGTCCTTAGTTGCACAAGTCAACATCACTTCCCTTAAGCCCTGTGTTCAGCAGTAGAAGTGTTGCTGAAGAGAATCAGTCACAGCCAATGAAAGTGAGCCCTCCGTAGGAGTTTGACACGGACGGCCAAGCATTACACACAGCGCTGAAAATAACTCGTTTGTCTCTCTCTCTCTCTCTCTCTCTCTCTCTCTCTCTCTCTCTCTCTCTCTCTCTCTCTCTCTCCCTCTCCCTCTCCAGCTACAGTATTGTTATCGACAGGGAGCGAGGAAACCGACCCAGAATCTACTCCCTGGAGCAGCTCTTGCAGGAAGCCGTGAGTTTCCCACTTACAGCAAACAAACCTGCCTACGCTTTGAGCTTTGGCCTCTCAGGACACACACACACACACACCACATCCTGCAAAATCCCCTTTCCCATTAAAGAGCAACACAGAACAATATCTTCTTTCCTGAGATCCCTATACACAACACAATTTCCTGAAGTCCTGTTTCCAGCACACCTTTTGCTTCAGTTTTCTTCACACCACATCAAGCTCTACGCGTTCACACCTTCTCCACAGACATGACTGCACGTACATGTACACACATCAACAACACACGAGACACCTTACACAAATACGGTACACTTTGGCAAAACAAATGCCATGTTTTTGATGATGTATGGATTTTTATATATAATGAAATGAACCTAGCATGAAAAGTAGCTAGTTTTAAATACTTAAATAATGCCCCAAAAATGTCCAACTGATATTAAGTTCATTGCAAGAAAACAGTCTAAATAAACTCATTCCATTTGTTCATAACTTTTACAGGTATTGTTGTTAACTACATTCCTCAATCTCAATCACTCTTGCTGCTTATTTATCGTAAGAAAAATAAATATAAAAAAAATTCTGTTTGAGAAAATGTATTACTAATGAAAAAGCCCCTACTAATTTAATTTAAACTACATTCACAAAACTGTAAAAAAATTAATTAAAAAAATTAAACTTAAAAAAGTAAGTGTTCGTGCTACCTTAATTTTAAGTTTTGTCAACTCAAATATCCAAGTTGTCACTTAGTACAACTTCACATTTCAAGTTGACTAAACTTAAAAATTTTAGGCAGCACGAACTCTTACTTTTTTAAGTTGGAACAAGAAGTAATTTTTTTTACATTGAAACAGTTTCTTGTTACTCATTCTAGTATAGAGTTTTTCATTATTATCATTACATATTATCTTTACTTATGTTTATTTCTAGACAATCACTCAAATCAAATTTAGTAACAGGGCTGCAACTATTGCACACCTCATATAACATTAGCATGAAATAAATTTGAGAGGCTGAGATCAATGTTTTAAATACTTAAAATAATGCCCCAAATAATGTCCAACTGATATTAATTTCATTGCATGAAAACAGTCTAAATAGTCTAAACTCATTTCATAACTCATAACTTTTACAGGTATTATTGTTACTACATTCCTCAATCGCAATCATTCACTCCTACTGCTTATTTATTGTAAGAAAAGCAAGAGTTTACATCTCGCAATTCTGATTTTATTTCTCTGAAATGCAAGATATAAATCAGAATTGCAAGATATAAACTCAAAATTGCGTGTTTTAAAATCAGAATTGCAAGATATAAACTCAAAATTGCGTGTTTTAAAGTCAGAATTGCGAGATATAAACTCAAAATTGCGTGTTTTAAAGTCAGAATTGCGAGATATAAACCCACAATTCTGATTTTATTTCTCAGAAATGCAAGATATAAATCAGAATTGCGAGATGTAAACTCGCTATTGTAAGAAAAAAGTCAGAATTGTGAAATAAAAAGTCAGCAGTTACCTTTTTTATTCTGTTGCGGAAACAAGCTTCCATACAACTTGAATATTTGAGTTGACTAAACCTAAAATTTGAACACTTACTTTTTTAAGTTGAAACAACAATTATTATTTATTTTTTTACAGTGAAACAGTTACTTGTTATCCATTCCGGTACAGAGTTTTCCATTATTATCATTACATACTATCTTTACTTAAATGTTTATTTCTAGACAATCACACAAATACAATTTAGTAACAGGACTGCAACTATTGCAAACCTCATATAACATTAACATGAAATAAATTTGAGAGGGTGAAATCAATGTTTTCAGATGTTTAAGACTCTCCTTTTACTGACCACTTGTTCTTTTACCCCGTTAATGAAAAGTGCATCCTGTTTAAAATGGGTGAGGAGCATCTGTCACTATTTAGCAGCCAAAACACAGTCCAATCCACCTCCTCCAGACGCCTGCACACACACACATCTTTATTCAGTGAGCACTGGGCCTTTCCAGCACCTTCATATCTTTTTATCACAACATATGAAATCCCACAGAAAACCTCTATAAAATGCCAGGAGGGCAAATTGACTTTTCCCTCAACAGCCACCAGTATAAGTGGCTGTACTCTCCGTGCATTTCAAATGCCATATTTTATAATTGTTGGTGAAATATAGTATGCACATACAGAAAGCTGATAGTTAAACTGTCTTCAGCATTTTGCGCTGTGAGCATTGCATTTTAACACTTTAAAAGGGGTGGTATAATGCCATTTCCACAAGATGTGAAATAAGTCTCTGATGTCCCCAGAGTGTGTGTGTGAAGTTTTAGCTCAAAATACCTCACAGATATTTATATATAGCATGTTAAAATTGCCCATTTTTTAGGGTGAGCAAAAACACACCGTTTTGTGTCTGTTCCTTTAAATTCAAATGAGCTGCTGCTCCCGGCACAGGGGGCGGAGCTTCAACAGCTGGCACTCACACAGACATGCACTGAAAATTTCAAAAACGTTTAGCCTTTTATGTTCAAATCGGATTCAGACAATGATGGAGAGACTCAAGAAGAAGTGACAACATTTCTGAATGGTTAGTTGATGAATTTATGAAGCTTATGTGTAGTTATCTTCTAGCCATTGATTAGCATATTCTGTCTTGATAATCTATAAATCGTGTTCAGGGGGCGGGGTTTATGTAAATTATAGGGTTAGTGATGTCACTAACCCGGGAGGAATGTGGTGTAGTCTCTTCCAGCCGTTTGTTGTAGTCCTTAAAAAGTGATTTCTCTAAAAGCAAATATCTCCCTTTGCTTTGAACTTTGAGCGTTGTAACTTTGCAGATGTTGTTTATGCTCAAACAGCGACATTACACACTAACTAAAGTTAAAAAAGTGAAATCATAATCAACCACCCCTTTATGAGCCTGATTTACTATACAGGGCAAATTAGCGTGAGAACCTAATTTTAAAAAAAGTGCCGTTGTGAGTGTAAAGTTCTCCTCGTGATCCACTGAATTACACTCAAATAAAAAAATAATTTCCATAATGACCAACACAATCTACCATTTAGCGTCTGGTTTAAGACGTGCTTTTTTAGGCGGTAAATGGCGCAAAGTCGCAAACACCTGTAAATTGACGAGCGCAAACCTTGCTTGATTCATTTAAATACTCTCCTCCCATAAATTTTGCGTCTGAAAGGGAAACTCCTACAAATGCATATGCAATAAGGTCAGCTGCAAAAAAAACTTGTCTTCACGCTTTTTCAGTCTTTAGTAAATCGTCACAGAATTTTTTTTACGTCAAAAGAGGGTTTGCACTGACCCAAGCTGTCAGTAAATCTGGCACTGAGAGTTATAGTCCCTCAAAAATTAAAATTCTGTCATCACTTAGATGGGAAACCTGCTTGAAAACAGTCATAGCCCACTTTATGGATGATTGGCGATAAGACTGAGTGTTAAAAACATGTTTCAGAAACTGGGTTCTGTCCCATTCAGCTTTGCTTCATCTAGATGTTTCTGAATGCATTGGCTGTTCTCCCTCAATGTTAGTTTCACAGGTTATAACAACATTGTAGCTAATCTCAGCCAATGGAGTGTAATTATATAGTGTGAACCGCAGTGCATTCCTGGCGTCTGTTCAGTTTAGCTTGTAACCTCTTTCCTTCTGGCTCGTGTGTTTGTGTTGGTAGAGATCAGTGGTGTTGACTCGCTTGTTTTCCACATTTCTAATAACATCTTGCACAAGGATCAGTGGCACTGACACAAAACATTGATTTAGTACACGTCTACTTACTAGATAGACTAGATAGGGGTTGACCCGTTTTTTTTTTTAAATATACTACGATAAAATGGATAGTTACTGTCCTGAAACCTGATTAGTCAATACAGTCTTTCTGCCATGATAAAATGCACAATATAGTATTGTCACTTAATGAATTTATGCTCAACATCCTTTAGTAATCATGCATGATATATATATATATATACTGTATTTAATATATATTAATTATAAGTAATATAATAAGTTGCATTTTGGATGCCTTATATCTGTAATATGAGTAAAAAAAAAAAAAAACTTAAAAATAAAGATGTTTTTTTATAAGTGCGATCTCTGATTGTAGGCCTTGAAAACCACAAAAGTAGTGCTTTAATAGGCCTGGAATTTCATTTAACAGTGTCTGTATGAACCCTGAATAAAGTTTGTTAGAAAATTAGAGAAACAAAAAAATGGCAAATTTTTTTATTTGCACAAAAATAAAAAAATTAATAAAACTGAAAGTGTTGGTTAATTAATCAGCCATTTTACTCAACATTGAACTCTTCATCAGTAGTGTACTGTATCAACTCCACTCAAACATTTCCTATTGTTACCGCTTCCTTATAAATTGTTCATATTTCTATTTGCTACTCTATACACACACACACACACTTGTGTAATCCAGCTGTTTCATTGTGTAAACGGTCTACAGCAGCTGTCTCTAATTACACTGAACTTCAATCCTCCATGTACCTTTGACACCAATCTTACACACACACACACACACACACACACCCTTCCAGCTTCACATCCCATCAGTCAGACACAGAGCCTGTTACCATGGCAACAGTAAATTAAAGAAACCTGAAAGGGGGTTTGAGCTGAATGGAGGGATCTGGGCGCTCCGTTAGACAGAGAAACGCTGCAAACCTGCAATCACAGTCGCACCATTCACACACTCCTCATTATTACTCAGCAAGTTTAGTGTTTACCGCACCTCCGCTTCCGTGGCTTTCAGCCCGAACACACTGGCATGAGATAAGTGCCGCTTTCATAAGGGCTCACTGATTGACTTCTCTGTGTGTGTGTGTGTGTGTGTGTGTCATTTATCATCTTGGGAGTCCAAAACCACTTTCACTGGCATTGCCTGACAGAAGTTTGTTCCTGTGTGTGTGTGTGTTAGGTACTGGACGTACGCCCTGACACCGAGACTGTGCTAACAGAAGGGACTAGAGTGTGTGCTTACTGGAGTGAGCGCTCGCGTTGTCTTTACCCGGGATATGTGCGAAGGGGTGAGACACAGATACTATTTTACCCTGTCCTTATAATAATTTCAAATTTATATATGTGAGTGTTTGTTTGAATCATTCAAACAAAGGTTCAAGAACTACTGTAAAGTGATTCAAGTACATTAACTGGTTCTGCTGGTCTTCTAGGTGGTGATGAAGGTAAACCCGGTGGGGTTATGGTGGAGTTTGATGATGGAGACAGAGGGTGGATCTCTCTCTCTAATATTCGCTTTCTTCCTCCCGGATATCAAATCCAATGTAGGTCCCACTAATCGGTCATTTGCTCTGTTTTAAAAACCTTTTCTAAAACCTAGTGAGCTAGCTCTGTCTACACAGAACACATTTGCAGTGATTATTATGTTTCTAGCATGTTATATGTTTGGCAACAGTTCTTCTAAGCCTAATTGATGGAGTGTGTAGCTTTTCATTTCTTAAACAACAATGTAGGAAGACACATCAAGGCCATATTCCAGGAGGACAATGTCATGATTCATCAGGATTAAATTGTGAAAGAATGGTTGGAAGGAGCATGAAGAATCATTTTTTATGTTATTTCCATCAAGAGGTGCATACATTTTGGTCAGTATCTTCTATTGACAATGCAAGAGTCCAGCACTGTGTAAAGTCTCCTCCAGCACATCCCAAAGACTTTCAATGAATTTAATGTCTGGACTCAGAGGTGCCGATTCACGTGTGAAAACGATTCTTCATGCTCCTCCCAACCATTCTGTCACCAGTTGAACAGCACCAAACCACCTCCAAGTAGAAAAAAATGAACAAGTAATTGATTAAAAACAATTTGGTCAGCGACCTTGTTAACGGCCAGTCACAAAAATATCACTTCTCATATAAATTGCACAGGAGATATGAATAAAACTCACATTTGATTCCAAAAGAGTGTGGCATTAATAAATACATGTTGCCTTAGGTTTTGGCCAAAATGTGGTATCTTAGAAGCCTACTTTCACCTGTGGTGCCTTAAAAGGCTGTCTAGCTCCGAAACTAGGATTTGAAACAGAGCTGTTATCGTTGAATTCACATATATTTAACATGGCATTGTAACAAGCTTCAAAAATAAAATGACACCTCCTTTGCTCTTTCAGGCACTGAGTCGAGTCCTGTGCTTGTCCCTGAGAGACAGCTTGGCAAAAATATCTCCATGCAAGGAAGCAGGATGGCAAGAACAGACAGATTCAAAGCTCAGGATAAGCCAGTCAGAAGACCAGGTATGACTCTCGGCCTGTTCTCTCTACAATAAACCAACAGAGAACATATTTCACTCTATCGCTTTGCCTTAAACCCTTGTGATCTGCCTATCTAGACGGCTTTCCAAATGTGCCTATAATGCCCTTAGAATGCTGTCTAAAGACCCGTTCACACCAAGGATGATAACGATAAAGATGACGATAAAGTATATGGTTCTAAAAATCGTTCTCCATATTAAAGAATAGCAGAGTTCACGCCACAGCTATAACGATAAAGATATGAGGAACGATATCGTTTGGGATCACTTTCAGAACAAATTTTTTTCCAGCTGTCGAATGATAAAATACTGACAGCCAATCAGAATCCACGCGCATTTAAAATGGCAGACGACATTGTGGAGAAGTTAATCGCCAAAGATCCACCACTGTTTGACAAGTCAAACCCCCTTTTCAATGATACGTTTAAAAAAATGGATGTATGGATTCATTATGCAGGCTAGCGTTGTTTTTATTCCACTATTGACTTCGTCAGCTAAATTCATTGTAAGTGAATCTAGCTAGTCTAGTGTAATCGATCTAATCTGTTTATATGAACTCGTAACGTAGTATGCTGAGGACATCTGCTGGTAAAAGACGATATTGATTCATTCGAAAGTATGAATAACATTTGTCTTCTAAAGACACCAACTCTCTAATCAGAGAGACGAATTCTCCCAACTCCTCCCGTCTTTTAAGGATATTGTGTACCATGTTATCATTCGTTGGTGTGGACGTGAATATAGTTATCGTTCTTGGTGTGAGCGGGCCTTAAGACTCTGTGAATGTTGATCAACCTAGGGTTTACTGTAAACGTTTATTTCTTTACAGGGAGGCCTAAAGGTTCAGGGCTAAAGAAGTCTCTCTCAGACAGTGTAGCCAAGAGCTCAACATCTGCTATTACATGGCCATCAATGGCAGCACCCAGGAAGAGAATCCCTGTTAACATTTTCCAGCTCAACGGCTCCTCTTCGAAGAAGGCCTTGAAAGGCAGGGTGATGGAAACATCCTCCCGACCTTCATTATCCATGATGACCCCAACCAAAGGCCTCTTTAGCAGTAGCTCTTTTGAGGTAGACTCCTTCAGCAGCATAGCTAACGGTTATTCATCCTTTGGTAGTCAGATATCCGGGATTTCACTAGAGGGCAAGAACACCTCTTATGGTCAAAAGAAGAGGATTGAGGAGCCAGCACCACCTCGGGGCAAGAAAGCAGAGTTTCTAGTCAAATTGGACCATGAGGGGGTAACATCTCCAAAGACCAAGAACGGTAAGGCTCTCCTGTTGCTGGGAGCCTCAGGATTTGGCTCCAATGGTGTAGGTGGTCTTCCCAGGGCAGAGGCGTATTCACACCCAGTTCTGCTGGTCAAAGACAATAGGAAAGGTGACGGATCAAGAGCAGAGCTCCTGCTGAAAGGGACATCAGTCCAGAGGAAGCCCTCGCCATCAATACCCATTGAGTATGGAGACTTGAACATTGGCTGCCACAGAGACTGCCAAAGCTCTTACTCGGACATGGACGAGGAAGAGGAAGATGTGAAGACGAGGGCAGGACTTGCTTCTGCTTCTGGAGGTTTGAGAACAGCTGGTCAATTTCTCTCACGCATCTCAGTCTCCTCGTCTTCCTCAGGTTCCTCCAGCTCCTCCAGCTCAGGCTCTCTTTCGAGCTCCAGTTTGTGCTCTTCTGAAAACGACTCTTCTTACAGCTCGGAGGATGAGGAAACCTCAACGTTGCTCCTCCAGAGTTGCCTGACCCCCCATCATTCATTGCTCCAGACGCCTGAAACCCCCGTGGGACCCGTACGACACTCCTTTGTGGCCAAAGCTGTGGCTGTGTCCACTGCCAAAGAAGGGCATAGCAACCACAGTGCTAGCGGCAAGCCACCGAAGAGGAAAGACTGTCCCAGTTCACACTCGAAATCCTCCAAAGATCTGGTTAAGAGGCAACGGCTTCTAGCAGACCAGACCAAGCCCAGAGTGTCACCACTCCTGCCATCTAGACAGTTGTGGAGGTGGTCAGGAAACCCCACACAAGTGAGTCCTTGTTGAAAAGATAACAGCTTCTATCCCTGCTTTGTTAACCTACTCCAGGTGAAAGGAACACGCCGACTTTTTGGGACTTTAGCTGATTCACCGTATCCCCCAGAGTTAGAGAAGTCCATACATACCCTTTTAATCTCAGTGCGTGCCGTAACTCTGTCTGACGCACCCACCGCTAGCCTAGCTTAGCACAAAGACTAGAGGTAAACGGCTCCAGCTAGCATACTGCTCCCAATCAGTGACAAAATAACGCCAACATTTTCCTATTTACATGTTGTGATTTGTAAAGTCACAGCA
Source organism: Leuciscus leuciscus (assembly GCF_965113295.1). NCBI lineage: Eukaryota > Metazoa > Chordata > Actinopteri > Cypriniformes > Leuciscidae > Leuciscus > Leuciscus leuciscus. The sequence goes on along the minus strand of NC_138725.1, from coordinate 76,612,116 downwards.
TGTACAAATAACAAGGTCACATGAGACACAGCCATCTTCTAACCGTATATACATACTGGGAACTATATTCTCTTTAGTTTGCTAGCTGGAGACGTTTACCTCCAGTCTTTGTGCCAAGCTAGGCTAGCGGTAGGTGCGTCAGACAAAGTTACGGCACGCACAGAGATGAAAAGGGTAACTCTGGGGGATACGGTGAATAAGCTAAAGTCCCAAAAGTCGGCTTGTTCCTTTAATGTGCATAGTCAACAACATTTGCAGATTTATATCCTAAAGCACATGTGTCAAACTCCGGTCCTGGAGGGCCACTGTCCTGCAGAGTTTAGCTCCAACCAGCTCTAAAACACCTGCTTGGAAGTTTCCAGTAATCCTGAAGACCTTGACTAGCAGATTAAGGTGTGTTTAATTAGGATTGGAGCTGAACTCTGCAGGGCAGTGGCACCCCTGTCCTAAAGGGTGTAAACCAGGGGTACCCAACCCTGCTCCTGTCGATCGACTGTCCTGCACAGTTCATCTCCAACCCTAATCAAATACACCTGCCTTTAATTTTCAAGCGATCCTGAAGACGTTAATTGGTTGCTTCTGGTGTGTTTGATTAGGGTTGGAGATAAACTGTGCAGGACAGTCGATCGGCAGGAACAGGGTTGGGCACCATTGGTGTAAACACTAACTCTGAGGGGCTTTCAAAACATTGCTCTAAGTAATTCTGTCATGTCAATTTCCGGCTCAACTAGGCATGCACTGGTACCATTTTTTTTTTGAGTCCAAATATAGAGGCTTGTGGTTTGATACTTACCATTATAGTTAAAATGCCAATATGGTCTAGGCTCAACCAATGGTGTGAGTTTCTAACCAGTGGGTGGTTAACTATACTGCAAACAATAGCAGATTTCCTGGTTGGAAAACAATCATTATTTTTGCCATCTCATTCCTGTAAACTTCACCCTCATCCTTCCCTTGGGTCATTTTGACCTGAAAATCATTTTGTAAAAATCATTTTATAATGTCTACATATGTATCAGAATGCATACTGAAGAAAAATTACTTTAGTACCCAGCGGAAACAGCTCATTTGCTCCTTATAGAGCTATAAGGCCATCTAGTGGCTAGAGTCATGAAATATCATGTTATATTATTATTTTTCCCACAAGAGGTCGGCAAAGACAGTAATGTATACGATATTTTGAGCTGAATTAAAAGGATTATGCATGAATTTGTGAGTTATTTTGAATTATTTATTATTGATCAAATCTAGAATTTTAAAGGTAAAAAAAAGTGTATTAAAAAATAGAAAAAATATCAAAATGAAATAAAATAAACTTTCGGAAAGAAAAAAAAGAAGTATAATTTTAGGGCTTCAGGTCATTTTGAGGGAAGGATGAGGGTTAAGCAAACAAAATAATTGTCATTTCCAAACATATGTAAAACTCTGAAGCTCTCTTTATTACATTAGCGGCGTGGACGTAAGGGAAAGGCACGGAAGCTTTTCTACAAGGCCATAGTGCGTGGCAAGGACGTGGTTCGGGTCGGAGACTGCGCTGTGTTTCTTTCCACCGGCCAGCCTCATCTGCCGTTGATCGGCTGCATCGAGAGTTTCTGGGAGTCGTGGCAGAACAGCATGGTCGTGAAGGTCAAGTGGTTCTATCACCCTGAAGAGACCAAGCTGGGCAAGAGACATCGTGATGGCAAAGTAAGTATCCAGATATCTGGAAGCCTTTCAGTCATGATGGACTTATGCTATAAATATCTGAACTAAGTGTTACCAGTGAGTACTGAAACACTGGTATTTAGGGCTGCCCCCGACTGAAGATATTTCTAGTCGACTAGTAGTCGTTCATTTAAGCCATTAGTCGAGTAATCGCGCGTTTATATTAATTTATTTTATATATTGGGGGAATACTAAACTATAATGAGCTTTTAATAAATATATATATAGGCGTAATATATAGCCTATTCCACACATAAAGCTTGCCACAAACCACCTGGAAAGTAATGATTAGGAATGTGTCTGAAAAAATAGTAAAGAGACATTTTTATTTATTAATAAACTTGTGTTTTCTGAGTCAGTGTCGGCTGCAAAGATGAAGCTGACAATGATAGTGGACGTGCCTTTAGAGAGAAGTGCACTTTTCATACGGATTACATAAAGAGTATTCGTTTTTTATTTGAATTGGTTCATTTAAAAGTATACATTTCAAGCTTTCTATAGATATATTTCTAATGAGTGTGAGGCAAGCATACGCTGTGTTTTGGTTCAGTTTTGTGATGCACTCCAGTTCACGGAGACTGAGACGGTAGAAAGCGATTCCTGTTTGTTTTTGTTGTTATTGTGAGTCTACACACATAAAAGTAGACCTTTTAAAGTTTCAAATGATATATTACTCTTATCTAATAACCAAAAATGCAAGTGATCACGCTGGCGCCTCTATATCGTGCTAATCCTTTAGCTTCCTCACTCCGCGAAAACACCTGGATATGTGACTAATAAAAGCGCACATTTATCTAGAGTAACATTAGAGCGAGTGGCCAGGTAAAGTTGCTACTACTAACATGTTTCAAAGATAAGCCATATTTGAGGTCGATGGATGATTTGGACGTTTTGATTTCCTGCCTGACAAACTGTAATTCCCTCAAGGACTCAATCTTTCCGCGTAACATCGCAACTCCCTTTTTTTTCTGCAACTAACGAACTAATAAAATCCAGGTCGACTAACGTTTAATCGACTATAGGGGGCAGCCCTAGTATGCTAGCAGGCATTGAGAGTTGTTGTTGAAGAAAATTATTCATTTTTCCTTTTCCCTAGCATGCCTTGTACCAGTCCTGTCATGAGGATGACAACGACGTCCAGACAATCTCTCATAAGTGCCAGGTGGTCACACGTGAGGAGTACGAGCGATTGACCCGCAACAGGAGGGCTGATGGGAGCTTTCACGACCTGTACTACCTGGCCGGCACCTACGACCCCACCAGTGGACAACTGCTCACTGCAAACGGCATGTCCCTACTCTGTTAGCACTGGACTTCGGGATACTACTGAGTTTCTTTGGTCCAAAGTCAGAGATGTATTGGAAATAAGAAGCTGGGCTGCACTGGACGCTCTGACGGAGGACCTGGAAGTACACACCCATAAACTCTGGGAAGATATCTAAACGACCCTTCAGAGTAGATGCGGTTTATCCATGGTCCTAATTCTCTTCTAGGAGGTTATCTAATGGACATATTGTGGATCTGATTTTCCATGAACCGTTCGTTTATCTGATCTTAGATCACCAAAGCAAAACTCTTGGTTTGGAGAACATGGCGGACGACTATGAAGACTTGAGCCTTGAGTTGTAGGCCGTGGCGTTGTGTTGGGCGCTCTCCGCACGTCACTTTCATGATTCCAGGGATATTTAAGTACATTTAAGTATAAATATATTAATTTCATTTATGTGTATATATATATGTATGTATAAATATATATATATATATATATATATATATATATATATATATATATATAAAATAGGGAATTATCTCCTATCAAGCCATACACTTCAGTACCTCTTAACATGTCTTTTTATTCAGGTGTATATTGTACAGGACAGGTTGCTTGTGTTTTTTGTGCGTGCGTGCGTGCGTGCGTGCGTGTGTGTGTGTGTGTGTGTGTGTTTTTGTTGTTGTCTATATGTAAATATTCAAAGCTATTTTATATAAGTGTAATGTACAGAGGCTTATCTTGCCATGTTTTGATTGATTTATTTTTGTATAAGTGGAAGATATAGTGGTTGTGAGAGGGTGAACTGATGTTGTATGCATTGCACTGCACACGGCCTGCTGATACAGTGAGAGAGGAACCGTCCCGGTCCCGTTTTCTCTTTCAGAGAGAGAGGAGGGGGTCACATGATGGGACGCCATCCTTTTATCGGCTGCACTTTGGGCATTTGTTCCTCTAATGTCTTACTCTGATTTGTTGTTGCTTATGTTTGCAGAGACTCAACACTTTAATGCTAAAACAAAGGGAAACAAGTATTGACACTTTAAAATTGTATTACAAGTAGTCATTTGACATGAGTGATTGAGTTTAATCAGTTTTTGAGTCTACAAATAAGGAGAGTAAAAAAGGGTGAATCTCATAAAGAAACTTCCAGGCCATATTTCACTTCAAAATCGTAAAGAAATGTGATTTGCATAATGAACACAAAGCCTGATTTTAGGACCATTTAAACTGATGCATAGTGACATTAAGCACATTTTCCCCCCTAAAACTCTCATTGCTGTAATGTGGGAAGATTGTTATTCCCATAACTATAATACTTTAATGAAAATCAGAAGGTCTGCCTGGACACAACGATTTGTTTGATCCTGATCGAATTTGTGAGATTCACCTAAAACACTGGTATATAATACCAGAAGAACCTGAAAAACAATTCCGACATGTGTTATTACTGTATCTGATGCATTTCTTTTGTTTTCAAATGCATCCTGCACTGTATTTACATATTTCTTTGCTCATTTTTATTTTATTTAGCTCCCATTTCTGCTAGTGCTAACGGTGAAATCCACCTGATTCTTTATCTTAGTATCCCCGGGTCAGGGCACTAAAAGCGAGGGATTGTCGGAGCTCATAGAGACGTTGTTGTCCGGTCAGACTGTCCTCCATGCGCTCATTCTTCACTGTGAGGGACAATCGCATTCATGCATGAAGGAGCATCCACTGTTTTGAAAGGCATACACAATCACAGCGTTCTTCTTTTGTGCCAAATATGGTAATTTCTGATTATGCAATCTTCACTGTATTGTTCAAGTATTATGTATGTATTGTTTTTTTTAAAGTTTTGATCATTAGTGTTTATTTATTAGCAGTGTTACTGTTTCATTACAAAACCAATGGATCATGATGAAAATGTCTTATTTGCTGGGATCTATTTGACCCAAAAGCGTGGCACTAAATGTGTTACAGTCAGTCCTTCACCTCTTGCCACCCCATTAACAACTGCCCCGGCCCTGCAGGGGAAGTGACGCCGTTCACTGACCCCTCGTTTCCTGACCGTTTACCCCATCCGCTTAGATTTACAAATGAACTAGCAGAAAGTCCCCACGGTCACGTTTGGCCTTGTCGTTTGTTCACAGCAGAGAGCCTTGAAGGAGAGCGTATATGTGGCTATGTTTAGAATAGCTCGTACTGCTGAAGTGTGTATACTGTGCACAGAATGCATATTTTCACTAGGGATGCACCAATATGACATTTTGGCCGATACCGATAACCGATAATTCTTTATATTTGAAAGCCGAAAACTGATATATTGGCTGATAAATCTAAATCCAAATTTTTATATAAATTTTAGCCTGATTACAAAAACAAAAATCTCACCATCAAAAGCCACGTCCCAAACACACTATTATAAAGTTCTCAATTTAATTTTATGTAGCCGATAAGACAGACAAGCGCTGGAGATGTTGCACTTAACTGTATTTTCCTTTTTTGAAGTGATTTCAATCATATTTCAAGCAATCTGAAGTGTCTCAGCTGAAGGAAATAATACATTATTTATCTGCTTTAATATATCGGCCAAATTTTCTTATCGGGCCGATAACGATAACATTAAAATTACCATATATCGTCCGATACCGATATGGTGGCCGATATATCGTGCATCCCTAATTTTCAGTATGTATAGAATACCTGGATGACCTACAGTACCACATTTGCCAAAATGCGCAGTATACCACAGATGTATCCCACAATGCAAAGCGCTCAACTTTTATTTCCGGTGATGTCTGAACCAGAAGAATGACTCTCTCTCTTTCTCAGCTCATCATTTGATCAGAAAGCCAAATGAAAATGGCACACAACATTGGATTTTTATTATCAAGATGATAACTTGCTGCATTAAAGGCAGGGTAGGCGATTTGTTCCAGAAACCTTTTTCGTTATGCTGGTTGAAAGAAAATTAGGTTGAAAAAAATGGACGTAGTGTCTGTGACGTCACCCGTATGTTTCTGAAGAGCATTTTTGAAGGCCAAAGTGGGCGGAGCCGGTCGTCGCCACCTTAGATAACCGAAAATGTGCAGCGAGGCGGATTAGCTGAGGTGACGTGACGCTAACAGACAGCAGCGGCAATCCAGAAGCAGCGGCAATCCAGCTGTCACTCAAGTGGCCACGCCCTTAATTATGCAGAACTTTAAGGCTTAATATAATTTAAACGGATGAGTTATAAAAAAAATTCACCCCCCTCACAGTCGTCATGAAGGGCAAAATTTGCTTTATAGACCAAAACAAATTTTTGCACCAGACTGTAAACATGTTTTTTTCTGCTGTAAAGTTGGGCATTTTAACATGGGGGTCTATGGGATTGAGTCTCTTTTGCAGCCTGTCTCTAGTGGCCAGTCGATGAACTGCAGCTTAAGTCACTTCCGTGTTGCATTCAAGACAGAGAGAGACAAGAAAGTTGCCGCTTGGTTGAAAGTCTCTTCACATCCTGATAGCAATCATTAAATTAAGTGGCCTAAATGTATTTATATGGATATATATCGTCTGTGGAAGGCGTAGGACCATAAAATGTTCGTCCAATCAATACACTCGGTCCGAACGCAATGATAGGATGTCCTTCCTGCCCGTTACCATATTTATTTTCATACCTCCGCGCAGAAATCACACGTCATCAGCGTGTTTAATGCTAAGCAGAGTTGTAGACAGACGTCAGTCACTGAGAGACAAAAACTAAACAGTTTCATAGTTCCTCCTGTACCAAAACAACGAGTTTATGCTGCGTTCACGCCATAACTACTGTAGTTTAGAAGAGATTTGGAAACCTGTGATGTTACAGTTTTGAAGATGCTCAGAAGGGAGGGTGGGATCTCATGCTTTCAAAGCTAACTTGCTAACGCTAGCCGCTCCAAAATTGCCTACCCTACCTTTAAACAAGCAAAAGTATGTAGTATACACTTCACCGTATTTAGTAGGAACTACGCTGGAATCCAGCCTGTGCTTGACTTGCTCCCTATTAATAGTTTGACATCTTATATGACTGATATGTATTAGAATTTGACTATTTAAAAAAAACTCTTGTAATCAGAGCAAGGTTGATATAACAAGGTTGTGTGTGTGTGTGCGCAAGTATGTGTGCCTTTTTGTACTCGGCCTTTATGTTTGACTGTTTTGACACAAGAGGGCACTGGATAGAGTTGTGAATGTACTTCGCATACGTCAAGCATGCTTATTATCTGAGGACCTGTCTGTAAGTCACACAGATTCAGAGTTGCTGTTGGACACAATCTCCTCTTAAACCAGGGGAGAAACTTCATTAGTGAAGGTCAAAGGTCAACAAGGATATTCAGGTCAGCACGTCTGATATGTTACAAGAGCAGGTCACTTGTTCATGGCAAAGGTGCAATACTACTTCGGCGAAATATTCGAACGGCACTCAGCATTTCTAAGCTTTTTTTTGCAAAGGCTGATGGGTAACAGGAAGTGATGAGGAGGACGCAGGAACGTCTGTCCTAATAAAGCAGCTTTCTTTAAATGCCAAAAGGCATGTACTTAATATTCCGCTCGTCCGAGAATCTCTGATACATGAGATGCTCTAACTTTGTTAAATGAAAATTATGTATATCTTTATATCTGTTTCCATTGTTTGTTTGTTTTTTCTTTGCTTTGAAATGTTGTAAAGATTGTACATGTGTAAAGTAAGGTTTGATTTTGGGGTAAACATTTTACAAAAAAAAAATAATACTTTATGAGTATCAATTGTAAACGTGGTTTAGTATTACAATTTTTTTATAGAGGGCTTATGAATAAATATCACATTTAAAAAAATCGTTGGACTTTAATTTTCTTGTTTAAAAGTTTTATTTATTAAAAACATTTATTATATAAAAACATTTATTATTATTGAACCTTTTTTAAAAGTAAATCCTTTCAAGATGAGTTTAAAAGCCAGTTCACTTCCCTAATATAAGAGTGTGTGTGTGTGTAATGAGGTGCTATAAGACATGAACAGGACCAGCTCCACTTACACACTAACTCCACTGTAATGAGTGTTTAATGATCTCGCGTGCTGGAGGACTTGAGCATGTTATATTACAGAGTGTGTGTGAAACTGCAGCTCTACGTTCTGATGAGGAAACACTGTAGACGAGACACGAGTGTGTTTGAGGAGCATTTCAGCCTGGTGATCACTTCAGAAAACTGTTCACCGCAATAAAACGCGTGTGTGTGTGTGTGTGTGTGTGTGTGTGTGTGTGTGTGTGTGTGTGTGTGTGTGTGTGTGTTTGAGTACATAACACCTGATGTACTCGTTATATCATAAGAAGAATGGTAATGTTAGTCTTTGTTTATCCCGAGGTTTACTGAAGTCAGCCGGATCCGGGCCGTATCCAGATCCAATATTATTGATCTGCCATTTTTAAGGTTTAACGATGACGCAATATTCTTCTAGAAACAAACTTTGTTGTATTATTTTCATGGTATCACTGTAAAGCTGCTTTGAAACAATCTGTATTGTAAAAAGCGCTATATAAATAAAGGTGACTTGACTTGACTTGACGTGAGAGAGAGAGAGAGAGAGAGAGAGAGAGAGAGAAAATGTGTGTGTTTATGTGTGAGTGTGAGAGTGAGAGAGAGAGAGAGTGTGTGTGTGTCAGGACGCTGATCCAGATATAGTTGAATCCTCATCTCTGCTGTTGATTATAAATGAAGGTGATTTGACGTGTGTGTGTGTGTGTGTGTGTGTGTGTGTGTGTGTGTGTGTGTGTGTGTGTGTGTGTGTGTGTGTGTGTGTGTGTGTGCATAACACCTGATGTACTCGTTACATCATAAGAAGAATGGCATCTACGGTAATGTTAGTCTTTGTTTATTCCGAGGTTTACTGTAGTCAGCCGGATCCGGGCCGTATCCAGATCAGATGGTGGACCTGCGCCTGCACAGGGCCACAACACATTCCCTAAGTGTCAGTCTCATCAGCCCTGTGAAGGCCTCATCGACACGACAGCCATCGGCACTGATCCTCAACAAACTCGTCTCCATATCGGCGAGATGGAACTGGATAAATATTGTGAATGTTCTGATCCAATCGGACTTCTGACCTGTAATACCCAAACGGGAAGGAAGTCGACCGGAAGTTGAAGCCGGCCGCGTGCCACCATCTTGTAGCAGAACTTCACCTGCTGTTAGCATCCCATTGACTCCCATTCATTTTGGCGTCACTTTGACAGCGAATAACTTTACATCTGAGGCGTTTAAAGACTCCATTTGTCCATTATTTATTTCTAAAGAAACACGACAATGTATAAAATGCTCCATTACCTTGTAGCTTATGTTATGGCCCCGTAAAAACAGTTTTTGTAAAAGTAGGCTAACGATTGCGTCATAACCACACGACTCTCTGTCGCACAGTAGAGAGATTACCGTATGGACAGGAGGAGAAGCTCACACGCAATCGGGGGGACGTGGAGGCAAAATGACAAAATAATTAATCAGAATACCTAGCAAAAGTTTCTCCTGCTCCTAGCTCATGGACACCTCCTACTCACACTCTCCGTCTCTGCAAGTTTCGGAAGGGAATGATTCAGATTTCTCATGCCACAGCCACTACTAGAAGACAGACGGGTTGCTCACGTCACATCTACGTCGTCAAGCTCGGTTTGAGTCTGCGCGTCAGGAACGGAAGTCCTAAAAAAATCGCTAAAAATGGGCTTCACTTGCCTCAATTGAGTTCCAATGAGATGGCTCTGTCCATTTCTTATACTGTCTATGGTAATACCTGTATGCTAATCGTTAACCAGTGACTTGCTTAGTTGGGGACATTTAATATTCAACAATATTATTGATCTGCCGTTCTTAAGGTGGAGGATGACGCAATATTCTTCTAGAAACAAACTTTGTTGTATTATTTCAATTCCAATTTATATGCCATCACTGCAAAGCTGCTTTGAAACAATCTGTATTGTAAAAAACGCTATAAATAAAGGTGACTTGACGTGTGTGAGCGAGCGAGAGAGAGAGAGAGAGAGTGTGTGTGTGTGTGAGAGAGAGAGAGAGAGAGAGAGAGAGTTTCTGTGTGTGTGTGTGTGTGTGTGTGTGTGTGTGTGTGTTAGGACGCTGTCTAATCCTCATCTCTGCTGTTGATTGCTCTAGTCTTGCTCTGTAACACAGATCTGGTTTCAGCAAAACTCCCAGCTTTACTCGAGATCACAGACTCTCTCCGCGTGTGTGTGTGTGTGTGTGTGTGTGTGTGTGTGTGTGTGTGTGTGTGCGCAGGGCCGGCCCTGACCAATTTGCTGCCCTAGGCAAGATTTTACCTGGCGCCCCATGCATCACAGCCCATTTCACCCCGTCATTGTGTTCATGATTTAGCATATATATATATATATATATATATATATATATATATAGGCCTATATACACACACACACACACATTACAGCCTAAACACAAATACCAAGAGTATTACATAGCATTCAAGTCAAGTCCCCATTATCTTTTATAGCACGATTTACAATAAAGATTTAATGTGAACTTTGCTATTTTGAATAAACCTGTAAATAAATATCATTACTATGCCATAAAATGTACAGGCCAAAAGTTTGGAAACATTACTATTTTTAATGTTTTTGAAAGAAATTTCTTCTGCTCATCAAGCCTGCATTTATTTGATCAAAAATACAGAATTTTTTTTAATATTGTGATATATTATTACAATTTAAAATAATTGGTTTTCAATTTATTATACTTTAAATTATCATTTATTTCTGTGATGCAAAGCTGAATTTTCAGCATCATTACTCCAGTCTTCAGTGTCACATGTGACATCCGGTCTATCACATGATCCTTTAGAAATCATTCTAATATGATGATTCATTATCAAAGTTGGAAACAGTTCTGCTGCTTAATATTTTTTCATAACCTGTGATACTTTTTTAGGATACTTTTATAAATAAATAGTAAAAAAAAAATTGTTTTAAATGTTTTAAAAATAGACATCTTTTGTAACAACAATATACACTACACTCTAAACAAAAATGGTGCTAAATAGCACTAAAAGTGGTTCATTGGCTTGTAATCATAGGGGAACCACTTTAAGTGCCATATAGCACCTACCTTTGTCAAATGGTGCTATGTAGAACCATAAGAGGTGCCATATAGCACCTTAACCACCCCAAAGAACCGCTAAAGAACCGCTGAAGAACCAAACTGGGCTTAACAGGTTCTTTAAATGGTAGTGGTTCTATATAGCACCTTAACCACCGCAAAGAACCCCTGAAGAACCATTTTTTTTTAGTGTGTACTGGTCAGTAATTTGGGGTCAGTTTTTTTTTTTTTTTTTGTTGAAATAAATCAATACTTTTATTCAGCAAGGATGTGTTAAATTGATAAAAAGTGATCGTAAAGATGATTTATATAATTAGAAAATATTTTTATTTTATTTTAAATAAATGCAGTTCTTTTTAACATTTTATTCATCAAATATATTAGGCAGCAGAACTGTTTCCAACACTCATAATAAATCAGAATATTAAAATGATTTCTAAAGGATCATGTGATAGACTGGATGTCACATGTGACACTGAAGACTGGAGTAATGATGCTGAAAATTCAGCTTTGCATCACAGAAATAAATGATAATTTAAAGTATAATAAATTGAAAACCAATTATTTTAAATTGTAATAATATATCACAATATTTATTATTTTGTCTGTATTTTTGATCAAATAAATGCAGGCTTGATGAGCAGAAGAAACTTTTTTCAAAAACATAAAAAAAAAATAATGTTTCCAAACTTTTGGCCTGTACTGTATCCCCACAACTGCACAACTAAACAGTAAAACATTAATAAAAAAGTGATAATAAAAAATGCGTCTTAAAACTGACATGATTGTTACAAAACCACACAGTCTGGGGACTCTGGAGAACTCAGAACAACTGCTAACATTAAGTTTAAGGTAAAAATAACTGCCATGAAATTATAGTATCTTACTCCTATGCCATAAATTGTTCATTCACTACATCACTTTACCTCTGTCTTTATCCCCTTTTATCCTCTTCTCTTCTTTTTGGCACTGTATCTATCGCAGACTATGCTCATTTATAATGTGTCATGTAAATTCGGCCTTCCGTCACAATCAGGAAACTTTCACCGCGTCTAGAACTGGCGCGAGCTGCCAGGCCCGTTTCTACGAGCTGTGTGTTAACAAAAGCAGTGCTGTCTACATTGGATGCGGAGTCGCGCACGCTACACAACAAATTACCAACAACTGATCGCGCGCGCGCTCTGTTTCTGACGCACTTCAAGCACTCGATGGGCGGGGGACGATTGGTGAGCCGGATTTTTTTTTTTTTTTTTTGTAGTATTTCGAATTAATGGTTTTAAAATAGTATTATATATATATATATAAAAAAAAAGTAAAAAATAAATAAATAAAAAATTCACTCGTTCACTCATTCTGGCGCCCCTATGGATGAGTGGCGCCCCTAGCATTTGCCTATACCGCCTATGCCGCGGGCCGGCCCTGTGTGTGCGTGCGCGTGCGCGTGTGTTTCTGCTCTGAGTAAAGCCTCACTTAGGCCTATACAGTATCAACCCCACAACTCTCTCGTTATTTACACCTGTTATTGCCACTTCCATGTGTTATGTCTGGATGGAGACAGTAACAGTTTAAAGACGGTCCAATAAAAGTAGTCTCTGCATTTAAAGATTTGGATCTTGTGCCGCACGTAAAGAATCTGTTGTTGAAAGTCGCAGAGAAAAGAATTTTCAGAGCACATAAACAACAGTTAAACCTTGTGGCATTAACTGTGACATACTCCAAAAACTAGCATTTTGCTGATTATTTTATGATGTTCATGCATACAATGCTTTTATGAGCTGGTATTAATCATTCTTTTCGTAAAAAAAAAAAAAAAATTAAAAAAATTTAGTGTTCATCAGAGGGGTCCGACTCCGAGACCCCAGGACTTTTGTCGCACTTGAACCACGAATACACACAGACACACACAAAAAATGTAATGTATTCGAGGAGTTAAAAAAAAAAAGAAAGTAACAAATCCTTCGCTCGCGGGTCAATTTGACCCCATTAGGAATGAATGTAATGCGAGGAATGCTTCAGTACACATAGAAAAACCAAAAAATGCTCAAAATTCAAACTAAAAATGCAAAAACTTTACTTTAAAACTTTTTTTAAAAAAAATTATTTATAATGTCTACATGTGTATCTGAATGCATCTGAAGAAAAATGACTTTAGGACCCAGCGGAACAGCTCATTTGCTCCATATAGAGCTATAAGGCCATCTAGAGTCATGAAATATCATGTTATATTATTATTTTTCCACAAGAGGTCGGCAAAGACACCCAATGTAAGATATTTTAAGCTGAATTAAAAGGGTTATGCATGAAATTGTGAGGTATTTTGAATTCAAGTTGAAAGAATGTGAGGAATGTGCTTAAATTACTATTTATTTATTATTTATTGATCAAATCTGTCAATTTAAAGGTAAATCAAAGAAAAAAAGAAAAGAAAAAAAAAACAATACAATTGCATAAAAAAAATGGAGGATGAGAGTTAACGAAACTGTTCTGATGTCCAAAGGCACATTATATACGTTAAACTGCCTCACTGTACGAGAAGTCTTGAATGAAACTTTTGTTTGGCTGGTTGTTGATCTGGGCCGACACTATGTTGCTGTCTGGGGCTAATGCTTTATTCACCATATCATATCTGCTCTGCTATCGAGGTAATGCCAGATTCAAAACACACTGAGATATAAATACACACAAACACAATCTGCATCTAATAGGCGAAAAACTATATGAAGGACTAGTAATATCCACATTCATGCATTATGAAAAATAAAGGCATCTATGGAGAACCTTTAACATCCATGGAAACTTCACATTGCTCAAAAGGTACTTTTATTGTTTAAACGTGGTTTTATCCACATGTTTTGTCCACGGGAGAGGATTTGTGAATGGATGGTTAGGTCATATGATAATGACAATAGTCCAGTCATTTTATGAAAAAAAGGTTGAACAAATTGCAACAGAAGCAAACTCAACTGATTTTGTATCCTCAATATGTCCTGAGTAAGAAAAAAAAAAAAAAAGTCCCGAAGAATCCCATTAGGGGAAAGTTTAGAAAAAGACCCAAATATATCCTATTCATACGCCTATTCCTTTTCTTACGTGAATTGAAAATCGTAAAAATGTTAACCTTTAGATATCACCATGGAAATTACTGAGTTGATTACTTACATCAAGACAAACAAAAATTGTATTACAAGTTTTTTTTAATTGTTTGTTAGCATGGACAAATGGCGCATAATCTAATTTAATGGCGCATAATCACTTCCTGCTCAGCTCAGCTACTGTTCGGACGCTCTTGCTTACTGCTCCGCGCTTTGCTCTATCGCTTTTATATTTTATCTTCTATATTTTTATATTTTAGCTCCTTTTATCACCTAATTTTAACTTCAGCAAATCAGCACAGTGCTCAAACGACAAAGTTTGGATTACCACAAAAACGCAGAATTCTTCTACCGACCAGCTTACATTCCGGGGAAAGGAAAACACAACTGCCTACAAGGATAAGAGAGAAAATGCCTCTTCTGGAATCTACTTGCTGCACTAACTGCCACAGACTTTTACAAAGGATTGCAGTTCTTGAAACAAAGTTATTTACGGGACCACCAAACCAGACGGAACACACAACAGAGCTTCGTCATGGACACCCTCAGCATATAGCCGGTGAGTCCCATGAAACTAGTGCTCCTCGACAGGTAGAGAAACAAGCCGATCGACTTACAAATCGATGGCACAAACAGGGAGCGAGACCCAAAGGCACTCGAGACATCAGATTGTCACGAGCCCCACATATTGCCGCAGTAGCATCCTCTACCCCAGATACAGCTCTGACAAAGACTGCAAACACTGGTCTCCCACCAACACCTATACATCTTGAGAACAGATTTGAAGTACTAATGAATGTAAATGAGGAATCCCCAAACGTGATGAATGTGATCGAACACAGACTGTATCAGCCAGTAGCTAACACTGATGCTAACTGGCGCTCAAGGTCGAGCAGACAGCGGCACTCAGCTCAGAGCGCAGCCGAGCCCAGGACTCTGATAGTGGGAGACTCCATAATCAGAAACATTAGCAGCAGGGATACAACTACATGCTGCCTTCCACAAGCAACAACTTCTGATATAAACAGGGAACTTCAAAACATTCTGATGAAACATAAGACTGCAAATCGACTCATAATTCATGTGGGGAAGAATGATATTCATAAAGAGCAGTCAGAACTCCTTAAGAAGGATTTCAATGAACTTTTTGAAACACTTAAAAGACTGAAAGTTCAAACATTCATCAGTGGACCACTCCCAGCAAGAGGAACAAACAGGTTTTCTCGGCTGCTTGGGATTAATACATGGCTGCAAAAAACCTGCAATTTAAAAGGAGTAAACTTCATTGACAACTTCAATCTTTTCTGGAGTCAGAGACAACTATTTCATCGGGATGGCCATCACCCAAACAAACTTGGTTCAAGAGTGTTAAAGGACAATATCGACTTCTCCCTCAATCATCCTTCTGCAGTGTGTGTCAATCTGAACGACACACACACACCTGGAAACAGTATGAATGAACACGGGACTTCACTTCAGCAACAAGATGGACATGCGGTTGACATATCACACAAGGACAATGATAACACCACTGAGCCACAACAACCTCTGCTCACGGACACAATCTCAGCTGAGCCATGCCCACAGAGCTCATCACAGACAGACATATTAGAACTGCTCCAAGATTCAGCACCCAAGGACGACTTCCTGGAAAACAGCCAGGGAAGCCAGGACAGCATATCACAGCCTCCTATAACACCTGAGCAACAGCCCCTTTCACCAGATACTTTTTCCCTCTCGCCAGCGACTCCACTCCTGTGCTTCTCAC
Source organism: Leuciscus leuciscus (assembly GCF_965113295.1). Lineage (NCBI taxonomy): Eukaryota > Metazoa > Chordata > Actinopteri > Cypriniformes > Leuciscidae > Leuciscus > Leuciscus leuciscus. The sequence continues at coordinate 76,596,188 of NC_138725.1, read as the reverse complement.
AGAGAATGGAAGAACTAGTGCATGCTGGAACCAGACTATCCCACTCTTTTGCTGCAAGCCCCCAGATACCAACCAAAAATCGTCAGGCACCTCAAACACCGAAGCCTGCGCGCCGAGCTCGCCCGCCCCCTCCTCCTGTGAGAGCTCTTCGGCCTCTTCGGCCAAAACGCCAGGGCCCACACCCTCCTCCATCTGCTCGAGGTGAACCAAAAACAACTGATACCAGCTCTCAGTGATGTGTTTTGGGTCCCTGCTATGATAACAGTAACTTTCTTAAATGTTTACAGAACAAGCGGGAACCCAGTGTGCCTGTATCTTTCTCTATTGCTGTTCTATTACAAGATAGAAAGTCTAAGGCCTTCAATAGCCGTACAGCAAACCCAACTAATCTGGTGCCTATTACATGTCAAACTAAGACTGCTGTGGGGACAAAAAGTAAGACTGTTAAGTTAGCACTTTTAAACATTCGCTCACTTAAAAATAAATCACTTCTAGTCAACGACTTAATAACCACAAACAACCTGGACTTTATGTTTCTAAATGAAACCTGGCTAGAAGACAGCTGCAGTGCAACAATCCTCAATGAAACAGCCCCTCCTAACTTTACTTTTATGAGTGTCTGCAGAGCTGTTAAGAGGGGTGGGGGTCTAGCTGCTCTTTCTAAAGATATCTATCAATGTAAGCAAATATCATTTGGGAATTACCCGTCTTTCGAATATCTGGGTACTGTGTTAAAAGGTGCTCCTCGCATTTTACTTATCATTATTTACAGGCCTCCAAAATATTCTCCAGCCTTTGCTGAGGACTTTACAGAACTGTTATCAACAATTACCTCAGAGTTTGACTGTTTTGCCATTGCTGGAGATTTTAACATTCACATAGATAATGCAGAAAACAATATGGCAAAAGAAATCAAAACTGTTTTAAAAACTTTTGATCTGACTCAGCATGTACATGGCCCCACACACAATCGTGGACACACTTTAGATTTACTTATCAGTAAGGGTCTAAACATTTCATCGATTTTTATTAAGGATGTAGCACTGTCTGATCATTTCTGTATTTTCTTTGATATATTGATCTCTCCTGCCACTGAAGCTAGATCTGTGTCTGTCAAGAAGAGATGCTTAAATGAGAACACTAGTGTACTATTTATGAAGGCTATATCCTTAACACCAAGCATATCTGCTGACTCTGTTGATTTTCTCCTTGATTCTTTTAACTCAAAAGTTAAAAATATAATTGATGATATTGCTCCTGTTAAAGTCAGGAAGAAGAGTGGCAGACAAAAAGCACCCTGGAGAAACTCAACAGCAGTGCAAAATATGAAAAGACAATGCAGAAAAGCAGAGCGCATGTGGCGGAAGACAAAACTTGTAGTCCATTATAACATCTACAAAGACAGCCTGCATGCTTTCAATATGGAACTAGGCAAAGCTAGACAGACTTTCTTCTCAAATATTATAAACAGCAATTTAAACAACACACGCACTCTTTTTGCTACTGTAGAGAGACTGACAAACCCCCCAAGCCAGATTCCTAGTGAAATGCTCTCAAACAGCAAGTGCAGTGAGTTTGCTTCTTTCTTCTCTGAGAAAATCAATAATATCAGAAAGGTGATCAGCACATCCTTGAGTTGCACTGGGGTCAGACAGATCAGACCACCTGAGAAAGTAGTTACTATGTCTGACTTCAAAGAAATTGATGGCAAAATTTTGGAAGAAACCGTACAACACCTTAAAACATCAACATGCGCCCTTGACACACTTCCCACATCTTTCTTCAAAATTGTGCTAAACAGTTTAGAAGCAGATCTTCTAGAAGTGGTAAATGCCTCACTTCTCTCTGGGAGTTTTCCAAACTCCCTGAAAACTGCAGTTGTCAAGCCCCTCCTGAAAAAGAGCAATCTGGATAAGACCATATTAAGCAACTATAGACCGATCTCAAATCTTCCTTTCATAGGCAAGATCATTGAAAAAGTTGTCTTCAATCAGCTGAAAAAATTCTTAAGCTCGAATGGATACTTTGACAATTTTCAATCTGGTTTCCGACCGCACCACAGCACAGAGACAGCGCTGATAAAGATAATAAACGATATTCGCTTAAATACTGATTCAGGAAAATTATCAGTGCTGGTACTACTCGACCTCAGTGCTGCATTTGACACTGTCGATCATAACATACTTCTTGACAGGCTGGAAAACTGGGTGGGGCTTTCTGGGATAGTCCTAAAATGGTTCAGGTCATACTTAGATGGGAGAGGTTATTATGTGAGTATAGGAGACCATAAGTCTGAGTGGACATCCATGACATGCGGAGTCCCTCAAGGCTCAATTCTTGCGCCACTCCTGTTCAACCTGTATATGCTCCCAATGAGCCAAATAATGAGAAATAACCAAATTGCTTACCACAGCTATGCCGACGACACACAGCTGTACTTAGCCCTATCGCCTAACGATTACAGCCCCATTGACTCCCTGTGCCGATGCATTGACGAAGTCAACAGTTGGATGTGTCAAAACTTTCTTCAATTAAACAAAGACAAAACTGAAGTTATTGCGTTTGGAAACAAAGATGAAGTTCTCAAAGTGAACGCATACCTTCACTCTAGGGGTAAAACAACTAAACATCAAGTCAGGAATCTTGGTGTGACACTAGAGTCAGAGCTTAGTTTCAGTAGTCATGTCAAAGCAATAACTAAATCAGCATACTATCATCTGAAAAATATTGCAAGAATTAGATGCTTTGTTTCCAGACAAGACTTAGAGAAACTTGTGCATGCTTTCATCACCAGCAGGGTGGATTATTGTAATGGACTCCTCACTGGCCTTCCCAAAAAGACCATAAGACAGTTGCAGCTCATACAGAACGCTGCCGCCAGGATTCTGAGCAGAACCAGAAAATATGAACATATCACACCAGTCCTCAGGTCTTTACACTGGCTCCCAGTTAGATTTAGGATTGATTTTAAAGTATTATTACTGGTATATAAATCATTCAATGGCCTAGGACCTCAATACATTGCAGATATGCTCACTGAATATAAACCCAACAGATCACTCAGATCATTAGGATCATATCAGCTAGAAATACCAAGGGTTCATTCTAAACATGGTGAGTCTGCTTTTAGCTATTATGCCAGCCGCAGCTGGAACCAGCTTCCAGAAGAGATCAGATGTGCTCCTACAGTGGTCACATTCAAATCCAGACTCAAAACACTTCTGTTTAGCTGTGCATTTACTGAATGAGCACTGTGCCGCTGTTCGTCCGACTGTTTGTACTGTACTGTATTTTACTCTATTTTTCTAAACTGTTTTAATTATTCTTATTTCTTTTAATTATTTTAATTTCTCCTATGTCAGCAGGGCATTTAGCCCGAAACTGTAAATGCCCACTCAGAAGGTGATAATGTGAAAGTGATTAATGTGGGTTTGAAAGTAGAACAGTATTTAAATTACGATATTAAAGTTTTCGTCTGAGAAAGAATGTGAACGCAGTGCTAAAGTGCTAAAGAAAGTGAAAACAACGTGTGAGTAAATGAGGGAGAAAAGAAAGTTAAAGGAAAGTTGATAGATGGAAGTTGTAAGAAGATTGAAGGTTAAAAGAAGGTTGAAAGATTTAAGTCTTAAGGGAATCCTTTGAAAGAAAGATCTATAATAAATATTCTTTTTTATTTTTTAAAAGTACTGTATTTTATTTTATTTTTCTAAACTGTTTTAATTATTCTTATTTCTTTTCATTATTTTAATTTCTTCTATGTAAAGCACTTTGAATTGCCATTGTTTATGAAATGTGCTATATAAATAAACTTGCCTTGCCTTGCCTTGCCTTGCCTTGCCTTGCCTACGTATGTGCTAATTTGCATAAATACCACAACAGATCTAAACATTGGGTATAACCAGGTGAAAATGTCTTGTTGAATCTTGTTGACACATAACAGTAAAACACTTAATGTTAAAGGGGTCATATAATGCCATTTTTGTACAAGCTAATATGATTCTTTAGGGTCTAAATTAAAAGTTTGTAATATACTTTCATTAAAAATTCTCATTAGTATTGTAAGAAAACACTAATTTTACCTGGTCAAAAACAGCTCTGTTTTCAGCACGTCGTTTAAGTGCATGTGTCTTTAAATGATAATGAGCTTTGCTGACCCCGCCCCTCTGTTCTGTGCGTACACCGTTTGTTATAACCATAACACAATAACCATAACGCGTTGTTCATTATAAACGTGGGATTATGAATTATATTGAGAACGTCGTACATAGAAAACATGCCGTAATGTACCCTGAGTGTAAAAATAGCCGCATTCATCGTGAAGCGTGCAAGTGATTTGCAAAGATTAATATAAAGATTAATATAAAGATTAATATAAAGATTAATATAAAGGTTAATAAAACGTTACACTCACTTCAGTTCTCCTGGAGGTGCAGCAGGAATACGAATAGTTGGTACCGATCCCTTTTTCAGGAACAGCTTTTAGCAAAACCAGCTTTATACTGACCCTCGTTTGTAAAGCAGTCTGGTGTGTGAAATGATTCGCGCAAACATGAAAGCATTGACGTTGATCGTGGGGAATATTCCATTCGAAAACAAACTCAGCCACTGCGTCTTCAGCGGTTCAGATTTAGGAACATCAACATGACTGCTGTGTTCGTTATTACACCCAAGAACAGAACACCACAATCGCTCATTCTGCTCATAGACAGTGCTCCAGCGTATCAACAATGACCGCGCCGGTCCACGCGGGCTATGATTGACAGCTCGCTCACGAGCGAGGGCGGGGCTGTGTTGAAACCCTACTGTCAATCAACAATCGTGGGAGGGGCGTCGATTTCTACAAAAATCGAACAGCTTGATTTGAGATGGGAGGAAACATAAAAGAAGATTAAAAAAAAAAACACTGGATGGATTTTTATCATTTTATGATGTTTGTGTACAGGCACTGCCAACACACATTTCAGTACAATCAACTTGTAAAAGTGCATGTACCATTATATGACCCCTTTAAGGTCTGAATGGAACCCATTTAGGCTACCCATGAGAATTAATACATAGAGGCAGGAAGAAGTACTTTAGAAACCAGCCTTTATTAATTATTATTGCAGAGATGGGGTTTGGGACTGGGTCTGTGGGACTGTTTCTGGGGATTCACTTTTTATTTTGCCTACCTTTTGTCTTCTGCATTCTCCTTACCATTGTCTCCTGTTCTTCCCTCAGACTCGTCCCCCAGAAACAGTCCCACGGACCCAGCCCCAAACCCCATCTCTTAAACATTAATAAAGGCTGGTTTCTAAAGTACTTCTTCCTACCTCTATGTATTAATGCTCATGGGTAGCCTAAATGGGTTCCATTCAGACCTTAACATTAAGTATTTTACTGTTTACAATTGGCTGAAGCGAAAGACAAGTTCGGATGATGCAGATCACGATCCAAACCGACAACGAAAGGCCGACAAGCAGCCAAACCGAAGATCCACAAAAAAATCTCACAGAGGTGAAGCAGTCAAAGGATACATTTTAAACAAACTGGAATAGAGAGACATTAATATATAGCCATTAATATATAGCTTAGGCCTAGTTTAAACAGAGGTCTTAATGTCAATTTGAAGAAGAGCATGGAGTATTTTTTTTATTATTATTATTATTTTATTTTTTTATCAACTGTTTTGAGAACTGGAAATGCACAATTCATGCATACAAATCTGTAGATATTAATAAATGAAGATGATTTAATTAGACCAATGCATCAAAAAATGCACCCCCCCCATAATCTTTAGATCCCCCCCATGTGACCCATGTAAGGGGGAAATTATTATTGTCAGTGTTAAAATTATTCATAATAATACAATAAGGCAAGGTTATTACATTAGTCTGCATACTAAAAACTTTATTTATTGTCACACTATTTATGGTGTAGTCAATTAGATTGCAAATGTGTATTAGTTTGTACGTCTGTTATGGACATTTATGTACAATTTGCAGTGAGAAGTCTAATGTTTATTTGTTGGTTTCCTTTTATTCAACTCTTACAGTGTTTTGGGAATAAAATTCTTCATAAACATCAGTTCCTGAGAGTAAATTGCATCTGTTCAGCCGGGAATGCTCATAGACCATAGGGTTTAAGAGCTGCAGACATTTTTATTTGGGTATATATGTCGTTTTCAGAAAATTCTCAAAAATAGTGGCGCATATTCAGAGGAGAGAAGCAACTTTTATACTTACCACTGGTTACATTAGGACTCGCGTCCACATCACTGATCCAACTGTAAATGAGCAGACAGACATACAGCAATAGAAAAGCATTCGCAGCATCAATGTTCATCTTGTGTTTGAAATGCTGCGTTTACAGTGATTGATTTCTGACACTGAAGTCAAAAGACTTTATTCTGAAGAGCATTTCTGAGAAGTCTTACACATACGGCTCTGATTTGGGTTTATTTCGATAGTCCACTTTAGATATTCTTCTAACTATAAGTAACTTTGCAACTACATGTCAACTAACTGTCATTAGAGTATTAGTAGACTGTCTGCTTAATATCTGCTAACTCTTTATTTCGTTGGTCCTCCAACAGATATTCTACTGACTACATGTAACTTGGCAATTACAAGTCAACTTATTCTCCTAACCCGAACCTTAACACCCAACCATAACCTAACAGTCTATTGACAGTCAACTACAGTCTACTAATACTCTAATGAGAGTTAGTTGACATGAAGTTGCAAAGTTACTTATAGTTAGTAGAATGTCTAAAGTGGACTATCGAAATAAAGTGTAACCGCGATTTGTAATTAGCCGAATCAAGTATTTCTATACTAAGCATGTATATTTCATTAACACTTTTGTGGATAATTTCAACAACAAAAAAGATCTAACCTATATAACTGAAATAATTAGTCATTCACAACAAAAACTTAAATTTTTGCATGTTTAAAATTAAATGGTTCAGTGACTATAAATATAATTATACTTTATGTGAAAATTGTAGAAAATTAATCTGGTAAATGATAATTAGCCTGAAAACATGAATGCTAAAATGGTCTCTGAAGTGAAATATAAATGAAAACGTGTGTTGTATGGATATTCAGTCTAAACTCAAGAAGAATGGAAAGAGTGTGTGAGTGAAGCTGGTTGTGAATGTGTGTATATGTGTGTTAGTTACAGGATCCTCTGTTATAGTCCAGATACACTCTCACACGATCAAGCTTCTGTTCAACACTCAATCCAGACTCAATAACACATCCATAATCCACACACCAAACATCACTGTTGAAGAAATCACATCCCTTCCTCTGGTTTAATGCTGTAGTTACTCCAAGTTTCCTCACACAAAACCTCACAGCAACACAAACACAATTATTACACAATAATTTATCCAATTTACTCTAATATGCAGAAGTAGAAAACTTTATAAGCCAAACCTGAGAAAACGGCACCATCTTGTAAAACAAAATAGATTTTTTTATTTTTTATTTTAAAGCCTAGCCAACAGAACAAAAGTCTATTGACAAACACTGCATAATTTTATAGTTAAATATTTTATAGCCTAGATAAAAAGAAATTGGCAGTTTTAATGGGTTTCAATTAGGACAATTTTGTCCTTAAAGCAACACTAAGGAACTTCTCCTCTTCGGTCGCCCTACAGGTTGGAAGCGGAATTGTCCATTACCGCTGTGTTAAATAATTCCGCCGCCCGCAGCCTACTGTCGCACACACACTCGCTGTTTATCCAGCGCCGGCTTTGAATGAATGATGTCCACAGACAAGGTAGAGTATGTTGCATGATTTCATGAAAGTATGATGTATTGCAACATCAGAAACGAAGAAAAACTAAATAATGACCATTGTAACGCTTGACATAAAGCAAGTCAATTTGTAGTTTTCTTATGTCTCATTCGAACTACAGAAACGCGACCCGTTTTGGCAAACTTGCATAGTGTGGTTGTAGCAGATATAGGGCTGCAGAGCGGACCCAGAAGTGCCTTTCACCCTGTTACAACTTGATGAACCACTGAAACGATTTTGGAAACATTATTTTAAGGTACATTTTTTTACTTAGTGTTGCTTTAAGGTCATGAGTGTAAATATTTTGTGTACCCAGTGATTTATGAAAGGAAATAAGAACATTTCAATAAAAAATACACACTTGTGCCAAAATTGATGCAGTTGGCATTAACACAGAAAAAAAATATTTTAAAAAACCCAGAAAGAGACAAACACGTCCTTAAAGAAACACAAGGGTTAATTTGGCTCTAAACTTTACATTGAAGTGTGATTGATCAATGAGACCCTTTGATTACGGTGTTATTATCAAAGCATAATTTCAAAACTGTATTAATCTAGAAGCAGATTTAACTGTGATTTTCTGCTTTAATAAACAGTTTAACTGGTAAGATCCTCAGAGGAGTTGCGCTGCCATTAGCTAAGTATGGAAAGACAGTCTCAGTGAAGGATGTCCTGAATGTGCACAGACAGTCTTTAGTTACAGGATCAGAGAATGACACTGTTCCTCTGTCATAGTCCAGCTGAACTCTCACACGCTGAAGCTTCTGTTTAACAGTTAAGACAGTGGCGGGTTGCTCTGGGGATTCTGAGCTGTATTTGCTGTCTATGTACCCTACATACCAGACATTAGACTTCAAGAAATCCTCTCCCTTCCTTTTGTTTGATGCTGTGGTTATTCCAAGACCCCAGCGTGTATTGTCTCTAACCTCCACATCCCAGCAGTGTGTTCCTGAGTTAAAGCCCTCAGATCCCAGGACACATGCACACCTGTCAAACCTCTCTGGATTATCAGGAAGTGTTTTATCTACACGACTGACCGACACACTGGTCAGATCAGCAGAGAGTGTGAGACGAGGATATGCTGTGTTTGGATCCAGAGTCAACGGAGCTGCAAAGAGAATAACATCAGATTACAGGATGAAATATGATGTATTAGAAATGTAAATGTAAAAAAACATCATATCATAACAATGTTCTCTCAGTTACTGTCAGAATGGATTGAGGCTTCAGGTTTAACATCAGTATTCAATAAACACTATTGTATCCTAATACATAAACATAAACCATGAGGAATAGACTTTTCATTATGAGTTCGCTGTATGATCTGATGATTTTCTGAAATACAGTTCAGATTCACTTGGTAATTCAAGTGATTATTAAATATATTTCTATCAAATGTTGATGTTGTGTGAACTATCTTCTGCACTGGTGTCAAATCTGCTGAGACTCACTGTGTTGGACAGTTTCCAGCATCTTCTTCCAGACTCTGAACGGCAGGTTACCCAGATAACGCGACACATGAATCAAAGCTCCAGAACTCATCCGTGGATCCGGCTGTGAGATCTGGACTCTGAGGAACATTCAGGAGTCAGAACTGCAGTGAATTTGAGTTCAGATCCACTGAGAGAAGAGATACGAGCAGCTCACTTACCTTTCCATTGAGGCCTTAAAGTTCTGGAAAATATAGAGTTTGAAAACATTTTAATATCTTATCAAACAGTGTCTCAGTGTCAATGAGTCTTAATTTGTGCACAGAGAATGAAGCCAGATTGATTTGTCACCTTTAGAAACGAGACGTCATTGTCTTTCATCATCTCCTCCATGTCTCTGATTGTGTGTGAAAGAGCTGAGATGTGTGTGTTCATCTCCTCCAGCTTCTCCTTCATCCTCTGCTTCTTCTGCTCCTCTTCCTCTCTCAGTGCAGTGACTGTAGCTTCTTCTTCGTCTCTGAGAAACTGATGAAGCTTCTCAAACTCTTCTTTAATCTGACGCTCTGTGTGCTCAGCTTGAGACTGAAATCAAATCACATTCACTTCAATCAACTCAATCAACACAAATCTCGGATACCCGACATATAACGGATCCAGAAGCAGAAGCTGCTCGTCATTTACAGAAATAATCAACTGGAATCCATTATATTAAATATATTGATTTATAACGGTATAAAGTGATCCTCCAGCTGTAATGACTCTTGATTCTGTTTCCTCACATTGATGTGTTGAGCTGTTTTCTCAAACTCTCCTTTCTTTTCTTCATTGTGTTGAAGTTTCTGTTGTAAGGACTTCAGTGCTGTATTGAGCTCCTCCTAGAATTGAACAAAAATACATTAAACACCAGATTACAGTGAAGAGAAGACAATACAGTGATATGATCACACAATTCTGTGCAAAAGTATTCACCCCCACCCTGATTTCTTCTGTTTTTGTGTAAATCTCATACTAAATTGATTCAGAAATTAAAACTTACCATAAAACAAAGGCAATCTCAGTGAACACAAAGTACAGTTTGTAAATGACAATGTTATTTACTGAAGCAAAAACGTTATCCAATACTAACTGGGCCTGCGTGATAATGTATTTGGCCTCATAGTTACTAATTCCTCAAATCTCTGAAACTGTATTTATGATGTTGTTCAGCTGGACTAAACACAACCAGTCCTGGGGCCTGTACCATGAAGGTAGCTGAACAAACTCGGGGTTACAGGATTAGTTTTGAGTTGACAAAACCAAACCGATGCTATCAGGCTTTATTGGTACCATGATGCAGCTCATCAACTTTCTCTGTCAACTCAGGCTTTGATCCTTAAGCTATGATTACTCCACGCGCGCGTGCACATTAAAGAGTGACGTCGACACTGAACAACCAATCACGGAGCGTGAGCGATATATTTTTCTGCGGAGGAGCAAGAGATAATCATTCAGAATTACGATGAATTTAAATATGTATTTCAAGCTCGAAACAATACGGTCTCTGCTGCCAAAGCAAGAGAAGACTGTTGGAGAAAGATTGCTGATTGTTAATGTGTAAGTTAAACAAATACGTTCTATATTTATGTAAAATTATGTATGTATGTGTAGCCTATATGTGTAATATAGCCTATAGCCTATTTTTATAATATATAAAAAATGATACATGCACATTTTTTATATATTATAAAAATAGGCTATAGGCTATATTACACATATAGGCTACACATACATATATACATAATTTTACATAAATATAGAACGTATTTGTACTACTAAGAAAGCTAGGGAATCCTATCATAAGATTAACAGAATAATAATAAAGATTTAAAATAATTCTTAACATGTATTATATTGTATAGTACATTTGTGCAATTTGCTAAAAAAAAAAAAAAATGTGTTCATGTGATGTCACCCTATCAATATATCTTACCGGCAAATTTATAAAAGCCCTCTTTTATGGACATGGCCGATAAATGTCCGGGGAACACTATTAATGAAACTATTCATGTACTCCTGCAGAGCGAGGACCACCTTACGAATGGTTCGACAAAACGTGTTTTCCTGGAGCTTCTGTGCGTCACCCACCGTACAAGAATGTAGGCTACCACTTGCAAAAAAACGCAACGCAATACCATTTGTGGTACAGTAAGTGCATGAATTCGACGTGTTAAATTCTTTATGTGCGGCTCAAGAAGTTCGCAAAGATAAGACATTCCTTCCGTGGAAAATCTGTATCTTTCATACAAGTAACTATCAGGAAAGGCAAGGGGATTTTGTCTGGCTAAAAACTCTTTCTCTACGAAGTGCTCGTCAAACAATTTGCGCTGAGATGTCCACAGGATTTGGAAGAAAAGGTGAAGTCATTGCAACAGACACTGGGAATAAGTTACGTCACCTATATGTTTCTTTGCTCTCAGCTGATTGGTCAAACTTCAGTCTGAGATCTTGAATCCAGAACATAACCTGCCCCGGAGCAGGTTAGCCGTGCAGCGTAAGAGACCATGGCAACGAACACCGATTAAAGCCAAGCTACTTTCATAGTACCTAAAACCCAGGGTTGGCGGAAACTAAACTGAAACATAGCTGGCTAGCCACCTAAACCGGCTTTATGGTACAGGCCCCTGATCACTGCATCCCTGTTCAATCAAATAAACACTTAAATAGGACTTTTTCAACAGCATGAAGTTGGTTAAAAGGTCTTAAACAGTAACACACTATTGACAAAGGTGAAAGAAACTCCAGGAATAATGATGAAGACGGTGATTGAATAACATCCAAATGTGATGGATTACAAAGCTATTTCAAAGGCTCTTGGACTCAAAGAACCACAGCGAGAGCCATTATATCCAAATGGAAAAAACTCGGCACAGTAGCAAACCTTCCCAGAAGTGTCACAACGTCACCAAAGGGCCAAGAACAAGATCGTAGGAACTGAATTTTCTTATTTTCTATCAGAAAATGCTAAAGCACAATATCCCATCTTTAGTCTGCAAACTGAAGCTCAAGCAACAATACAATGATTCAAAGAATAGTAAGTAAATCCACCTCTGCACAATTGTGCACTTTTTTTTTTCTTTTTCTTTTTGTCAAATAATGATGAAAAAGGCCCCACTATTTAGTATGAGACACAAAAACATAAGAAATCAGGATGGGCAAATACTTTTACAGCACAGTAAATGTCATATAAAGTTGAGTAAAATGACATTGAAATAGTAATGCATGAAAGTGGTGATATCTATGTTTATGACTAATTATTGTTCTTTACATGTGAAACAAGAAACATTAGTCTTACCTTGTAAGATGAAACCACTTCACTGATGGGTCTGAATTTATGATTGTCATGTTTTTGTGAATTAATACACACTATACACACAGGCTGTTTGTCCTCCAGACAGAAGAGTTTGAGTTTCTCACTGTGTAAACTGCAGATCTCCTCAGATCCTGATGAACATTTCTCATTTCTCTCCTTCAGGAACGACTCACACAAGTTTTTTAATGCCAGATTAACTGGAGGTTCACCTTTTGAGGATCTTCTCCTGCAGACAGGACACTCCTGAGTTTTCTTAGTTTTCCAGAACTGTTGTAGACACTCTTTACAAAAACTGTGACTACAGGACAGAAGAACAGGAACATTGAAGATTTCATGACACACGGGACAAATATAATCATCTTCAGCTGCTGAAGCCATTTTCTCCGTTTGAGTCTCGCAAACTAAACTTTACTTTCACTTCCTGAACGACGGTTTCCCAAAAAAATGGATAAAGATGAGAATCAAAGCTGTCTGTTCAGAAATGAACTTCACAAAAATCCTTCAGTAAAGTTTTTCTCTGTGTTCTCCATTGATTGCTTATTCTTTATTGTTTTTGTTGAGACAACGTCGGTGTGACCGAAAGGAGAAATAACAAGTCAGTCTCTTCCTGGTTAGTGTTGTAAGAGGGAGGAGTTTATGATCACCTTTGAGTGTGTACAAACAGATCTAACAGGAACGTCAGGATTTCTTCAGGTAAAATGTATTCAAAGTGGACATGCATTGAAATGCTAAAAAATAATACTGTAAAACTTTGAATAAAACACAAAAGAACAATTACAATACAAAACTATTAATCATAAACGACCTCAAAATGCTTATACATGTTTTATTTATTGCTCTTTATTTGTCAGGGAGTTTCTTCAGGGTCTGTCATGATCAAATCAAATCAAATTTTCTTTATGTAGCACAGAAAAACATCAGTAGTTGGCCATTGTGCTGCACAAGAGAATAAATATCTAAAAAACAAAGCGCAAAGGGAGTTTACATCAAAAACACCAATAAGAAAATTCAACATTAATTTTCTGTCATGCTCAAATCTTTGTCAGTGTAATGGGCAGGAATAAAGATCTGAGCGACTTTGATAAGGGCCAGATTGTTATGGCAAGGTGACTGGGTCAGGGTATCTCTGAAACTCAAGGCTTGTGTGTCGCTCCCGGTCAGCAGTGGTGAGGATTTACCAACAGTGTCCGAGGAGGGACGAACACACACCAGCGACAAGGTGTTGGACACCCAAGACTCATCGATGGACGAGGGCAATGAAGGCTATCCCGTCTGGTCCGAGCCAACCGAAGGTCAAGTGTGGCATAAGTCACACACAACTTTAATGATGTAATGGGAAGAAGAAGTTGTGTTATTTATTTGCTCAAGGTCGCTTTACATGGGAGGAATGTGTCACAACACACAGTGCATCACATTCTGCTGCATATGGGGCCAAAGACCAATCAGAGTGCCTATGATGACCCCTGTCCACTTTCAACAGAATCTACAATGTGTATGAACATAATTCATGGGAAGCAGCTGATCACCGTAGATGTGATGTCAAGAGCTCCTGTTAAGCGGACTGATAAATTTAGTGATGGCATAAGGCCCAATGAAACGGGGAGCCAATTTCCGAGTGGGCGCCTGAAGGGGTAAACTGCGTGTGGAGAGCCAAACTCTCTGTCCACACACATACCTGGGAGCTTTGGACCGGCGACGGTTGGCGATACGACGGGTGCGTTCCCTAGTCCGGCAAAGAGCTGACCTCACCCTCCTCCAAGTGCGACGACAGCGCAGTGTAAAGGCCTGGACCGAGGGAATGGTGGCATCGGGTTCCTGAGAGGGAAACAGAGGCGGGTGGTAGCCCAGATAGCAAGAAAATGGGGACAGGCCAATGGATGACGACGGCAGATAATTATGAGCGTACTCCGCCCATGTCAATTGCTCACACCAGGAGGTGGGGTTATAAGCCGCCAAACAGCGGAGCATCGACTGAGGTCCTGATTAGCGCGCTCAGCTTGGCCATTACTCTGTGGGTGACACACTGATAACAGACTGGCAGTGGCACCAATCTGTCAGCAGAATTCCCTCCAAAAGTTAGAGACAAACTGGGGTCCCCCTGTCCCACATCAGTCAATCAGTCAGTCAGTCATAGTTATTTATAGAGCACATTTAAAAACAACAGCTGTTGGCCAAAGTGCTGTACAAAGTGTAAACAAGTATCCTAATGAGTAAACATAAAACCACAAATAAACAATGCACAATACAATGCAATACCACTACGCCCACTTATGACTATAAGCAACAGTAAATAAGTGGGTTTTAAGCAAAGATTTAAAATCAATGTATGTAGTATGTCCGGATTACATTCATATACACACATTAATACTATATAGAATGTACTTTTATTTAACTTTATGTGTTGCAAAGTAAGTAGGCTACTTATTCCAAAGAAGTGTGTAGTCAGAGAGTGTGTGATTTGGGACGCAGCCCACAGTAATCATCACTAAACCCTAGCTATTGGCCTATTGTCTTGCATTTATGCATTTGGCAGACGCTTTTATCCAAAGCGACTTATATTGCATTTCAAGGTACACATTTACATTCCTATCAGTTCTTGCTTTCCCCGGGGATCGAACCCATGACCTTGACGTTGCAAGCGCCAACGCTCTACAGTTTGAGCTACAGGAAAGCAAAGTCTTGAGACCCGAATGCTGAATGAACTCCACGAAGATGAATGACACTAAAGAAAACAACACTTGTTGAAGAGAGAGAAGCTTTCGGACTCTGACGTTCATTCATCCTCCTGACGACAGAAAAGAGAGAAATGTGGGGAAAAGGAAGTCAAATGAGCTGATGTTGGAGCTCTGAAGATTACATTGGCATATATTCAGCAAGTGAGAAAATAAAAAATAAAAGGCATTATCAGAGTGATTCAATAGTGTGTTGCAGTTCTGCAATGGATGTACTTTAACACTTCATTTATAGACAGTTTCCAGTATAATCTGTTGAATAAAACATATAAGTAAAATTTACTTAATTTTTCTTTGGCAAGTTTTTGCACGAATATTTTTAAAGTAAATTTCACATATGCGAATGACTTTTTTAAATTGAGTAAAAAATTATAAATAAGCTGTCCATTGATGTATGGTTTGTTATGAGAGGACAATATTTGGTCGAGATACAACTATTATGTGAATCTGGAATCTGAGGGTGCAAAAAAATCGAAACATTGAGAAAATCTCCTTTAAAGTTGTGCATTTATGTTGGCGATTGTGCAGCATTCACTCACAAAAATACATGTTTGATATATTTACGGTAGGAAATTTACAAAATATTTTCATGGAACATGATCTTTACTGAATATCCTAATGATTTTTGGCATAAAAGAAAAATCGATAATTTTGAACCATA
This sequence comes from Leuciscus leuciscus, assembly GCF_965113295.1. Taxonomy (NCBI): domain Eukaryota; kingdom Metazoa; phylum Chordata; class Actinopteri; order Cypriniformes; family Leuciscidae; genus Leuciscus; species Leuciscus leuciscus. The sequence continues at coordinate 76,580,231 of NC_138725.1, read as the reverse complement.
CAATGTATTGTTGACTATTGCCACAAATATACCCGTGCGACTCGTGACTGGTTTTGTGATCCAGGGTCACATATGGAATTAGGTTAACTCTACTTAACTACAAAAAAAGTGAAAAGTAGTAAGTTTAAGTGAAAGTATCAAAGAAAAAAAGTAATTTTAACTTAGCTAGTAAAAGGTTGAGTAATATCTATTTAGTTGAAGTTCCCTTTGTAATACATTTCACTCAAATAATATAACATTGAATTAAACCACACTTTTAAAGTATATGCTTAACTTAGAAACACCTAAAGTAATTAATACAATAGATATTGTGTGAGACACCATATCTACACTGAAAGAAAGGTAAGCCTAATGTAAACGCGGAGACCTCAATACTTGGTACACAATGACGGTAACATTCGATAAATTGTTTTTGAGTATGAATGTGTCATTATGAGTAGAAAATGAACTCCAAATCTCACAAAATGGCAAGTTACTAATCCGAACAACAAAAGCAATGATAAAACAGTGTAAATACAGCTGGAAAACAGTGAAAAATCAACCTCATTAATTATTCATGCCCCAGTGCATGATGGGAACATTAGTTTAGTAATTTTACTTAATTTTATAACGTTGATATTTACGCTTTCATTTCTACACGCTTGAATTGAGTACTAATATAGAAACTAACTTTTTCATGTAAATTACATAGTTTTTTTCTGTAGTATTAACTTTACCACAGAATGATTTGTCTCAGTCGTGCTGAAACACTGGTGTGATGTAAATGTGCAGTGTCGACAGCTTCGGTGATTATTACTGGAGCCTTTTATTTGTTTTTAAGTGCTTGAGGTTTCATTCATTCTGCACACTCTCAAAATGACTCCCTAAACACACATCGGACATCAGTAACAAAACTTTTTTCAGTAACGCTTTATTTCACAGTAGTAATAACAGTAAATTATGCATAATTACCAGCAACTAACCCTAATCATAACCCTACAGTACTGCAACTGGTTCACTCTGCTAACCTCAAACGAAATAATAAAACATCTAAACCTCTATTAATTCTTAATAAATAGCCGTCTGACAGAAATAAAGTCAGTCTGGTTAGTAATAAGTGAAGCTGGTAATGCTGTTTGTGGAGTTGTTTAATCCTCCTCTGCTGAGATCTTCACAGATTTAATGTCTTCTTTCATTTCATCCAAGGCTGTGTCTGAATGTTGTTGTATGTTGTACGTTTGGAGAACGTTCTTAAAATGTTTGGCGCACTCATACTGTGATGTCACTGTGATGTCACTCTGACAGTGTTGAGAAACAGGAAGTAGAATCTCCCCCCAGAGTTGTTCAACATGATGTGATGTCACCGTAATCATCACATGATCTCACGAGTTGACTGTGTATGAAAGTCTCATTAAAACGGCATAGATTTCATTGTTACCCTTGTCCCAGACCCAGATTTTCTTAAAGGGATATTTCACCTCTGGAAAGATGAATGTGTATTTAAAATGGGTCATTTATGTAGTAGAAATGTGACATTATTTTTGAATTTGGAGCTTTCTAGAATGAGAAAAGCCAGAAAATGTATTTTTGGCTTATGTGGATGAAAGACAATAACTCCCAGAATGCACTTGCTTCGCTGCCCTAGAAGGCCACTCCCAAGCCACGCCTACCGGTAAGAGCGCGCAGTGAGTTAAACAACAAGGCTAGGCTACTAGTGAGTCTCCGTGACGACAAGTCTGCCCGGGATTTCGAGATCGCCCAAAATGTCCTAGATTCGGCTTTTGCGTTCTACAGTCGCCATTCATTATGTTTACTGTGGTGAGCAGGACGAGGCTGAAGGCCGCGGGAGAATGGCGCGAGGCCGGTGGCGTGATTACTGATGAGCGTGTGAGACGCACCGGTCTCGTATCTCTCACGGAGGAGCGGGGATTTTCTTAGCAATGTTAAAACGCACATCAACCGATCACTTGTTTAGCGTTCATGTAAACACTACATTCAGATTCACCAATCGGAATGAATTCAGTTAGATTGAAACAAAAGGTGTGCATGTAAACAATGAATGGCGACTGCAGAAAGCAAAAGCCGAATCCCGGACATTTTGGACGATCTCGATGGCCGGACATGTCCGGGAAAAAGAGGATGGTAACCCCTACTACTCAGCTTTCTCCACAGAACAAGAGCCTGTTAGCTTAGCTTCCAAAAAAAGACGGCTGACACTGTGTACATTCTGTGAGTGAGATCCCACCCTCTATGGGCGGGTTGAAAACATGCGGGACGAGCTCCTCCTACTGGCTGTAGTCTCTCGCCTCTGGCCAAAAAATCCTCAGATGACGCAAAATGACGATTTTTGCGTCATCTGAGGATTTTTTCCAGACAAAAAATACATAAATCTCTCATCTCAGGGGGATGTGAGGGTGGAAAGCACGGTAATTCGAAAACACTACGGGTTTTTTACTGATACAAAGCTTAATGCTAAATCCTGAAGTATCCCATCAATATATATATATATAAAAAAATTATATATTATTATTATTTTTTTTATTATTTTTATAATTCTTTTATTTATTTTTTTGCTGCAAAAACAACTCGCTGGGACTTCTGATCTGTCTACAGAGCCCCTACGGGACATGGTGAAGAAGAAAAAAAAATGAGATAGGAGAAAAATTTATTTTGCCATGTGGGCTTTTGCTTTCTTTCGCAAACATTTGGTGCCTATAATTGGTTGAGCAGAAACGTGCCCCGTCCCGCCCGCTCATGCTGAGGTTGATTGGAGATGGTGTGTGTCATGTTCATGCCTCCTGTGTTTGCACAGCACTCTGAGCTGTTTACAGTCCTGAGTAAATACTGGCAGAGACACACACTCTCTCCTATAGCTCCTCTTCTCAGGTGTTTTTACTAACTGCTATGATTTCATATTCACATTTATATCACTCTTTATCTGTTCTGTCATGCAACACATTTGCTCTTGCTATTAGTAGCAGCTGAAACAAAATCATTAGCACAATGTATGCAGTTTTCATACTTTTTCTGTTTGTGTGAGTAGCCTATTTGCTCATTATGTGTGTGTGTGTGTGTGTGTGTCTTGCTGAGTCAGCAGTAAAGTAACCTGAGAGAAGGTCAGAAGGCCTCAGAGACGGAGCACCAGACATTAATCTCCACACAACATCCTCCGTGTGCGTCGTCACTGGAAGCCAGCGAACGTGTTCATGCCGCAATTGTTGAGGTTCTGTGGTGACAACAAGAGAGATGGTGCTGTTAGCAATGCAGTAAAAATAAACCGAGTTTAACTTCATGCAAACGAACAGCCGATGGATTGTGCAGACGGCGGAGCTCATGTGATCTGGCTCCTGTTATAGCAAGTGTGATTTAGCATAATTTTAGAAAAATCATGTTTATTTGCCAAATCCCTGATGAAGACTGATCTACCAATCACATCTACTGTACTATAATGAAATATTATATATATATATATATATATATATATATATATATATATATATATATATATATATATATATATATATTTCAATCATGACAACTCTTTGGAATAGTTTTAGCATGGTATTGAATATGGCAGTGAATGTATTTGGTCTTGGCGGACTAGATCCGCTAAGCTGCTACTGCTAATAGATACACTATTATGTGAGCAAGCAAGGTACACTGTAAAAAAAAAGAAAAAAAGTTTGAGGCAATAATTTTTTACATAAAGATTTTTAAAGCTTACTTAAGTTTAAGTAAGCAGAACTGGCAGATTTTTATTTTGTACTCATGCATTACAATTGCTCATAACTTGAAATATTTAAGTAAGCGAAATAATACATTAACCTTAAAATGACCATGTAATCTCAACTTAAATATTTTTAGAAGTGGAAACTTTGAAAGCTTTAACTAGCCAATTCAATAAATGCAAACTTGATAATAGGCTCTATTATGGAAGTAGAATAATGTCAAATGTTTTTGAAATAAAAAGCCTGTTGAATTGCACTACTTGAAAAAAAATATGCATTGCATTAACCATGCTTGCATTTTTAATGCATTGTATTTTTAGTGCTTACATTTTTATGGGCTGAAATTCAACATGGTTGAATATTTAAGCTGTGAATATTTCAATTAAAAACATTTCAAACACCTTTTCATTATTAAAAATTCAATAATCCATATTCACCTTTCATATTTCACTTCCAAAATATTCAAACTCTTTAAAAATACAACCAATAATATTCAACAGGCAATTTTCGGTCCATTTTATTTCGCTTTGCAAATTCGCTTCCACAAATTCAGTGGTTCAAATTCGACAGTAAATTCAACATTGACGTCCAGGAATTGCAGGAAAAGCAGTAGATTGCCGAGCATACTCTCCATCTGCTGTTAGTCTACCTCACCGGCAGATGGTGCAAAAGCGCGTGTTGAAGACCAGCAACAGTTAGAACAAGTCATTCATTCATAAAACTCATTTACAGCAATGTAAGTGTATTTGTGATTATTATGACGGCTGTTTTATGTTAAATTCAGTGTCTTCACGGTTACTTTTCCTGTGTAGCCTACATGCATCTTTCTCTACCGTGAACGAGATTATAATGTTATTCCCCGATGCGGATATACAGATCCAATGTTACATTTTTGAGGTTGACATATTTCTCTTGGTTGTTTAGTTGCCTTAACTTTATATTGTGGCAATGTGCTGCATGCAGGCTATTAGGGTTTCCCTCAATACTTCAGGATTCCCCTGCTGGACATATACAACGCTTAACGTAGCTTAATGGACTACAGTGATGTAAAAGACCAAACTCGCAGGCAAGCAGATGGACTCAGAATAACGCGCAAAGCTTAATGCTGAGCGTTTCCCAGTGATAGATTGGCATACAGATGGCTTGATGTTGGACATTCGCACATTTAGGGACCGTCTCTAAAGTGTATACGACTTTGTATACGACTAAATGTGCTAATGTCCAATATCAAGCCAATTTTTACATTTAGTCATTTAGCAGACGTATGTCATTGGTAACAGAACACTTTGATAGCATTATACCATAACAATTGCTTGATGATTTCAGCATTAAATAACATTTAATGTTATCTATTCTCAAACAAATATCATGCTCCACTTGTCACCATGATGGAAAAAACGTTACAGAAACTCTGCTTTTCCCGTAACAGATCTAGGCAGGTGGAGCTGGAGGGGTTCGGAGGAACAGTGATAGCCTACAGCAAACCCTGAACCAGACTTTTTAAATGTAGAGCAAGCCATCTCATTGGCTGCAGGATCAACAGAGGCCAATCAGCTTGTGCCATGCGGTAATGATGTGACCGCTTGCAGAATCCATGTTAAGGACCGATTAGCCAGCGCCCTCTAGAGGTTCATAACTGAACTCTCTCTCTCTCTCTCCCACGTTTAATGTGACATATCTGCATTGTACGTGTAGTCTAAAAAAAGCCCAGCATTGTTTGATCATTTAACACATTCCCTCTTATTTGTGGTGACTGATGATGTCACGGTCGTCATGGTAACAGCAGCTAAATGTCGCCACACAAGGGCCTTTTAACATGCGCACAGAAGCCTAATCACGTTGGAGGAGTTCTGGAATTCATCCAAGCTATTATTCCCTCTATCCCTATGAATTCCATATCTTCAGGATCACTGCGAGCGATTGTGCCACGCAGCTCAGAGACACCCACCACATCTGCTCAATGAGAGCACTTAGATCTGCTCAATAGCTCATTGTGCCAATCCGTCCGCTTGTTTCTCCTCCCCCTTTCCCTACATCTATCTCTCCTGGGTTTTCATGTTGGTTTTTCAGTCCTGTTCTCCCTCTTGCCTGTATTTGTTCTGTCCAGAGTCAGAAATTGACGAGAGCCCAGGTCAAAAATGGCACTGAAAGTGGCACAAATGACCAAGATATATATAAAAAAAATATATATAATATATAGAATTCCTATTGAGAATTCCTCATTCGGGCCTAACAGACACAGTACTGTGATAGAGACCCAAGCGGTCACAAGGAGGATCACACCAGGCATCAGTTTAAAGGTCATTACAAAGGAAGTTTAAGGGCCCTATCTTGCACCCAGCGCAATTGACTTTGTACACCGACACATGTATCATTCCTATTTTGCACCCGCGCAAAGCGGACTTTTCCCTCCACAGACGCACGTCAATAAATTAGGGAATGAACTTGCACTCCCGGGGGCGGTTCAGCACAAAGAGGAGGTGTGTTCCGGCGCAAATGTTCCCTGGAGCTATTTTGCAGTTTCAGAAAACAATTCCTCCACTGACCAGGAAAAACCTAGTCTAAAGTCAGTGGCGCGTTGCGCATGTTATACCTATACTATTTTAAGGGCGCATGCTTGGCCATAATCAATGTAGCGTGTGCACAACGCACATACACTTTGATTCTCTCATCTATACACAGACACAGCAGTTCTCATTTTAGAAAACCATACATTATTACAAGGAACAATATTAACACACGAGGGAAATCATTGTTGTGTCCATGAAGATGTGAAAAAATAGGCACAAATCTACACTGTAACGGATTTCTGTAATTTGAACAGTATTTTACTGTAATATGTACAGTAAGATACTGTAAAATATGTATACAGTATGTTACTGTAAACAGCAAAGGATTATGGGAAAATATAGGGTCACTACTGTAATTCTTCACTACTGTAAATCAATTTACAGTAGTGAACTTGCCCGCGAAAAACTGACCAATGGCAAGAGGGATTTCTTTTCAAGTGTTTTTTTGAGGGGTGAAGTGGCAGTTAATGCACGGACAAAAGATCATGTAACTCACCAAAAAGGTTAGTATATAATTTCTATTTTATGTAAAATAAACATTTTCAAATGTTTTTACTTATGTTAACAGCAAACTAACATGATGTATCGTTTTGTTTTCGTCTGAATGGTTTTAGTGTCTTTTTTTCCTGACTGTCGTCAGAATGTTTTTTTTGGTGCCTTTATTACTGTCTTTTTTCCTGACTGTCGGCCGGGTCGCTGTCACGGTGATAATATTAACTGGTGAGTAAGTTAAGTTCACCTATATTAGCCGAAATATTTTTTATTTTTTATTTTTTCATTATAAAAAATAATGGTTGTGTGTTCCTCTGCCTCTTTAACGCAAGTTAGCTCATCAGGCGGGCGGAGTCGACGGTAACGTTAACCGAGCTAACAGCGAACTCAACGTGAAATACTGAGGTAAAGTGAGATAGACGAAACCCTTGTTAAAGTGCGGGTTTTAAACAATATTTTCACGCAGGCCTATATGATTTATTTTCAGGTTTGTGATCTGGATAATGCCATCTGCAACGATGGAGTGTGTTGGAGCCTTTTCATTGTGATAACATCAACTGGTATGTAACGTTATGGTCACCTTCACCTAAATTAGCCGAAGTAAACTTATTAAACAGAGAAGCATAATAATTTTGGTATGTTCTGTCTCCTCTTTCACAACTTTTTGGCAGATGTACAGCGTAAATACTGAGTAAAACTTAGTTAAAGGGATAACGTAGTACACCTTAAACAGAAAATTATGTATGTCATCATTTACTCGCCCACAACGTGTTCTAAACTTGCATGAAGTTCTTTCGTCTGAACATTTATGTAAAATAAGATATTATTAAGATATAAAATAAGATATTTTGAATAATGTTGGTAAATAGTGGCTGGTCCGCATGGACTTCTATAATAGAAAAAATACTTTGGATGTCAATGGGGACCAGTAACTGTTTGGTTGCTCATGTTCTTTAAAATATCTTCTTTTGTATACAGCACATTAAATAATTTAATGGAAGTTATGAACAAGTTGAGGGTGAGTAAATGGTGACAGAATTTACAATTTTGAGTAAACTAACCCTTTATCCAACACCATTGTTAATTTCATCTTTTGTTTTATTTTCAAGTTTGTGGTCTGAATTATGTCGTCTGAAATGTCGGAGGTGTATTTTGGAGTCTTTTTTGTGATTGCCTTCGTAATGGTGATAACATCTACAGGAGAGTAAGATGACATCAACTAAATTAGCTGAAGTAGCCTATGCATTAGTTAAGCAGGCAAACATGTTCTTTTCTGTTCTTTATTTTGAATTTGCAGCGGCCATTCCCTCCGGACTGTACATCACTGCTGACGCTCTCCACTAATACACAGAACGGGTTGACGTTGGAGGAGGAAGAGGAGAAGGAGGAGGAAAGGGTTAGCAATATACCATTATCAATATAGCAAAGTTTTGCTAACTAATATTTTTAATGTTGTTTAATTGATTAAAAACTATAAACACCATACAACATTATATCTTACCTCATCTTCACCCCACATGTTATTGTTGTTAGTAATAAGTTCTGTTATTGTATTTTAGTTTTTTTTTCTGTAAACTATAACACTAAAAGGCTGCTGTGACTTTATCTGTTTCAGGAGAGTCTGTTCTCAAAGCAAAAACATGGATGCTGACAATGAAGGGCAGAATCATCATCCAGTTACAACTGCTAACAGACGACTCTTCAGCATTAGCTGTCTATTTTGTCGAATGCAGAATCAGGTAAACCAATATATATATATATATATATATATTTTTTTTACATTACATTACATTTACATGCATGCATTTGGAAGTCACTTTTATCCAAAGCAACTTACATTGTATTAAGTTTAATTTAAATTATCCATTCCCTGGAAATCTAAGCTACAGGAATATTGAAAAAGAATGAAGCTTTAATGATTTTAATGTAATGTATTATGGGGTAATACCATCCCATGTAGGTTAGGGGTGGAAATTGGCAAAAATTTGATGATTCGATAGTATTGCGATATTTGGGCCACAATTCAATATTATTGCGCTTCCTAACATTGCGATACAGCAAGTATTGCGATTCGATTCTGCGATATATTGCGATTCATGTCCCCCATATTATTCAAAGACATTACAAAAAATAAGACTGCTCAACTCACTACAAATGTCACATTAAATCTGTGAACATCTTCTACACATTTACTGGAGGCTAGTGCAAAAACTTTGTCCTTGAACATTCAGGACACAGGACCTTATTACAGAACGTAATTATATGAACGCGTCACCACCGCATTAGCACCAAAAACATGGAGATTTTATTTTAGAGAATAATTACACAACCTATTCGATATACTATAATTCTATAATTAAATAAACTAATCGAATATCCAAAAATTGTGACTCATCCCTGCATTTAATACCTTGTTTTTTTCCCAAAATCTTCATTTACGTCTCGATTTTCGAAGGGGATTATAAACGTTTCTTCCTTGGTTCGCTTTTATTTAGGCCTATTACATTCACATTCTTTACTGTGGTAAAGTAGAAAAACGTTGTAGGACAGATAGCCTACATTTTTACTTGCACGTCAGATTCATTTCAACACAGTTTTTGCTTGTTATTAGACATGTACGGCGCGTCAAGTTTATTTGATTTTTAGTTTCGCTCTCTTTGGCAGCGCAATTTCAAACATAGCTTAAATGTCTTGCCCTTGTGGAAGATTAAATTCACTTTTCATACCTTTTACAACAAGTAGAAAACATGAAGATATCAGAAAATAGATCGATGGTCTCTTTCCTCCTCGTGTCATCCCTCTCAAAGCACAGAGCGGTATGGCTTCATGTGGAATCACGTGTCTTTGTGTGGAAGTATTAAACGAAAGTTTTTTTTTTTTTATATAGATTTAACTTTTCTATTATGTAAGTTTCTAATATTTACTGATATGTATTTGAATGCTTTACAGGCTTTGTGTTGCTTCTTTGACGGAATTGCTCAAATAAAGACTTTTTTGCTCGAATAAACTAAATTTTTTTATTTCAATTTTCATAATAACCCCCCAACCACTGCAGGTAGTTGGTCCATTACCACCGCAGTGGTAAAAAAAACTGCCACCGTCACAGCCTTATAACTTATATTGGAATACTTTGCGCTACTGTATCAATATAATTGCGTGCGCAAAATATCGCGACACTGAACAGAATCGATTTTTCCCCCACCACTACTGTAGGTGGATTCAGAATCAGATGTAGTGCTTTTATTAACGCCAAAGTACATGCAGCATCAAGTTTGAGGGTTAGGGAAAATTCTGCCAACACCGGTCTGAAAAAATTATATATTTTTTCCCTGCTTGTGTTTCCAGGTTCATTCTGAGAGTCAACCCTGATGGCACCAAACACCAAAGGCACAGATCAGATGGAAATCTGGAAAGGTCCAAAGAAAAGCATCAGCCTGAAACCCTCAGTGTTTCTCATCAGAGAGGTTGTCAACTTTGACTGGCAAAATTACTGAAATGTAACAACACAACACTGACTTTGACTGTATTTTATTGTTTTAAGGCCTGTTTTGCTTTTCAGTGTGTGTACGTTTTTGCCATGCTACAGATATAAATGGTCACCAGGAGATTAATTCTATGGACTTTGGAGATGTTGCCTTTTTTTTTCTTCAGCTAGTGGCTCCTAAAGGTCAAGATTTGTAATTTGTACTTCTAAAACAAAATGTTCAACGATTAAAAAGGATATTATAAGGACAAATGTTTGTGAGTTATTGTGATTTTTTGGGGGGTGGGGTAAACATAAATTAAAAAAAGAAAATTTAAATGAAAAAAACAAACAAAAAACAATACTAATACTGTAAATGAAAATACGGTAATAATACTGTAAATGCAAGTACAGTAAATGATACAGTATACTGTAAGTGAAAATACAGTAATAATACTGTAAATGCAATTACAGTAAATGGTACAGTATACTGTAAGTGAAAATACAGTAATAATACTGTAAAACATTTTACAGTAACTTACTGGCATCCAGCTGCCAGTAAGTTACTGTAAAATTTACAGCAACCTCTTTACAGTGTAGCTTACACATTTACCCAAATTATTATACGCCTGTTTAACCGAAGCTAATTTGGGTGGGTTTCTCCCATCCCCATACAATGTCACTTCTCTGTCTTTTACGGCCCTTTTAAAGGGATACTCCACTTTAAAATGAAAATTCTGTCATCATATACTCACCCTCATGTTGTTTCAAACCTGTATGAATTTCTTTCTTCTGCTGAACAGAAAGGAAGATATTTAGAAGAATGTCAGTAACCAGACAGTTTCTGGTCTCATTGACTTCCATAGTAGGAAAAATATATACTATGGAAGTCAATGAGAAGAAATTCATACAGGTTTGAAACAACATGAGGGTGAGTATATGATGACAGAATTTTCATTTTAAAGTGGAGTATCCCTTTAATGTTGCTCTCCTCGGCTGTGAACCGCTCCTGGCGTGCGCCTGGCAAATCCGCCGTTATAATAGCAATCCGCCATGGAACAAGCATGCCTGCTCTTAAAAGGAATGTGAGATGATGCTCTTATTGGTTTATTTCACGTTATGCCCAAACCACACCTATGAGTAATGAAGCTACTTCAGACCAACCCATTTCAGATTTGCGTCGGGCGCAAGAGTCATTTATCCCGCCGGTATAATAGCAACAGCGCCCGAGATCCGCCCACAAAGTTACTTGCGTTTCGCGCTTGATATTTGCGTTTCAGATCGTTAAAATAGGGCCCTAATACTTTAAAGACAGGGAAGTGCAAAAGGTCCATTCAACAGTGAATAAGAGCAAAAATTAAAACAAAGGTTAGAAAAACAGTCTAAAAACGAACACTGTTGAGGTACTAAAACTAACACTAACTTCTCTCACCAACTGTTGGAGACGGAAGTTTCTCACACCTTTGTGTGAGAAAGTTTTTCAAAACCACTCTCTGTTCCCCTGCTTCACTCCTGATCACGCTTAAATGCATAATTGTCCCACCTTTAGTTAATTGGAACATACCATGTTCTGTTAAACTTGTCTCTAAACATTTCAGCAAGTTCCCTCAATGATAGTTCAGACAAAGAGTTTAAAAACAATAAATAAATACAACATACAGGCAAAGAGAAAAACAAATAGTCATTTGCACAACTGATATTTCCTAAATTGGTTAAAATGAGCATTTCCCCATCACTTAGGCCCACTTTTCTAACAACAGGAAATGTAACAGTAAAAACCCACATGGACAATTATAACATGCATGATATAAAGAACAATGAGGACACAATTTTGAGGGATGAAGAAGCAACACTGACTCTCCATCACAAGTACCAACTTTGGCCTGCACCTTTATGGGTTTATTATACGGTAGCTGTCAAATAACTGAAAACACTGAGGCAAACACTCCCAACAACTCCACAACTTGAAACAACAATTATATCAAGAGTTTCTGTAGAGCTGTTTAATCTACACAAACAAAAGGGACTGTAATTATTTTAATTCTAACATGTATTGTGTATCAACAGCTGTATTTGACAAAGTATTTGGCATAAAGTGTGGTTTTGGGCTGTAGTAATTGTGCCAAATGTTGACCGTGTGATTCTTGATTGGCAATATTAGATGTAGCCCATCCTGTTGCATTGTTAAACCAGTCTTTGTACTCAAGAGGTGAAACAATGAACTGTATTTTGCAGAAATGCGAAAGGTTTCTCGCTTTCAGTGACAGTGGACAATGCAACAAATAATCTGTATAATAATAATAAACGTTATTTTATAGAGCACCTTTAAAAGCAGCTTCTCAAAGCACTGTACACAAAAATTTACTTTGAGTCTCCAAAACAGAGGCATCAACAAACAAAGTCAGTGAACCAGCTTTGAGGATTTGATGACCTATATAACCTTGTATAACCTATAAGCATAAATTCGGTTTTACCTCTATTTAGGCAGGGAAAATGATTATTCATCCATGTTTTTATCTTAGAAATACAACAAGAAAGAAAACTAACATCAAGATTTTCACCAGATTTGGGTATCGTTAGCATAAAAGTGATAACAGAGGATGCCCAAGTGATGATAAATAAATATTGGGAAAAGTAAAGGGCCTAGAACTGAGCCCTGAGGAACACCAGTGAGTACAGAGCTAATGTCAGACCTGGAACCATAGAAATACTGGGAATGGTCAGTAAAACAGGATTTAAACCAGTTTTAAACTGTCCCTGACACACCAAAAACTCTTTCAAGGTGGGAAAGTATAAAGCTATGATCAAGAAGGATGAGAATGGAAGTTGCATCAGAATCAAAACATACATAGAATTCTGTGATGCAATTACAAAAGTCACTAAGAAACAACCTCTTACACGTGGAAATGTCTGTAGTTGAAGAAACATATTTTTTGATGATTACATTCTGATAAAAAAAGAAAAAGAAAAAAAAATCTCCAGGCTGCAAATATTGGCTCTTAAGGGCCGTGTTGCAGGGTTAATTTTTCAACGAATTTGTGCAATTTGCTTGTTGGTAATAAACATTTAAACTGTTATCCATTGTATTTTATGTTGTTGGGTATCACAAAACGGAATATGATACGAAAAAGTAGGTACTATCTTACAGCGGTTTGCAACGATTCTCCTTTCCCCCACAATGCATTGCATTACGTCATGTTGGGGAGAGAATTTACCAAAGCCCGCCTTGAGAACATTGAGAGTGACTAGAGAGACGAGTAGTAGACAAGAGTATTCAGATAGCGCAGATTATAGATAAATAGATAAATACATAGATATAGATAGATAGATAGACTAGATATATAGATAGACAGACAGACAGGTAGATAGATAGATAGATAGATAGATAGATAGATAGATAGATAGATAGATAGATAGGCTAGTATAGAGAGAGATAGGCAGACAGCCAGATAGCATAACGTTAGCATAGATAGCTAGCAGCTAGATAGATAAATAGATAGAAATATATAGTAGGTAGATTGACAATGGTGAACTACTGTGTTTGTGCTGGGTGTAAAAACTCGACCAGCGACCAAAACGCACTCACTTCCCTACAGCACAAGCTTTCCAACGCAGTTTCCATGGGATGGCACCGCCTACACAAGCACCTGCCAAACACAGCGACAGACACACGGCGGCTACGTTTGCAACAACATTTTCACCGGAGGAAGAGATAAACGCTTAGAAACGCCCATATAGCTAGCATGATGCCTTCTATTTCTAGATGACAAAGACAAAGTTTACCAGTACTACGACACTATGACAAAGGTTACCGGTACTTATCTGAACTAACGTCATGATCACTGCCACTATATAAAGAAAACGTTGATTTTTCACTCGGTGCTATTCAATGACAGTAAAAAAAAAAAAAATAGATATATGTGTCGTTATTGTGCACTGCTGCTCGTAGACTAACGTTAGCTCCAGTGCTCATTGCCCTGTTGCTAAATGATAGCAACTCACCAGGACACTTCACCAACTCTCCACTCATTCTCCATAGTTCTAATACAGGCTGAGGCTACCTTTCCTCCACTTCTCCCCAACGTGACGTCATCACCGAATTGTGTAAAAAAAAAAAAAAAATTTGAGACATTTTAAAAATGATATACATATCTTGAGTGATTTATGTACCCATTAATCGACAGTGGTGGTTAACCTGCAACATGGGCTTTAATGAAAAAGTTTTGGGACACATATCACTCTCCTCTGTCTGTGATGAATGATCTGTCACTATCATATTCTCTCTCTTATTCGTCATAGATTAGTGTGGTGGCAGATGGGGTTATTGCCCAACTCAGACACACAGGTGGCTCATTCTGAGCTCTAATGAGTGAGAGAGCTGAGGACACACACACACACACGTTTACTTAGCTATCTAAATGGGGACATTCCATAGACGTAATGGTTTTTATACTGTCTCGCCTTACACTAACCCAACCCCTAAACCTACCCATCACACACACACACACACACACACACACACACACACACACACACACACACACACACACACACACACACACACACACACACACACACACACACACACACACACACACACACACACACACACACACACACACACACAGAGGAACAGCAGCTTCACCCTCACACACGAGCCACAGTATGAGCGGTGTCCCTGCGGTGTGTGTTGGGTCTGGAGGGGTGAAGAGGAGAGCGCTGTGTTTCCATAAACTGCTGCTCAGTGTGAAGTGTAAAACAGGGTCAGTTGTTGCCAAACCTGCCAAAATCACCAAACCGTTCGTCTTCTCCGGATCCAGAGGAACACTCACAACCTCGGTCTCAGACAGAGCTGTTGATGATGCATATTGCAGACTATCTTGGATCAATAAAGATTCACAGAGGATTTTTTGTTTGTTTTAATTATTATTATTTTTTTATATAAAATGTAGAGAAGGGGTTAAAATAAAATTATTTGGAGAACAACCTAGTTTTGATACAAACTTGTTACATCTGACTGCAGTCTGAAAAATCTAATTATTTTAAATGGATCAGTTTATTGAACCTTTTGACAAAGAAGTTTGCATGTGTGTTTTGTTGTTGAGGATCATATTTGATGCATCAGGCTTTTATGGCTCACATAGTCTGATATATGAGAATAAAGAGGAAAAAAAACACAGCATTTTTATTCAGAGGTACAAACTGAACAAAATGTTGTGTTTTCATGTTTAAAATAGACATTTTTAGACAGATTTTTTATACTGTATAAACAGTATATTCTCTCCCCTTACACTAACCCGACCCCTAAACCTACCCAATCACACACACACACACACACACACACACACACACACACACACACACACACACACACACACACACACACACACACACACACACACACACACACACACACACACACACACACACACACACACACACACACACACACACACACACACACACTCTGGGTGATTGGAGCAGCTGAGGTCTCCTCTCTGATTTACTGTGTTCTTCTGAAGGACTTAATGAGTACAGTGGCCGACAGCTCTTAACCCTTGGAGACTCTGAGGATAATGTAATGTGATACGCCATCCCCAGCTCTCTCTCTCTCACACACACACACACCACACACACACACACACACACACACACACACACACACACACACACACACACACACACACACACACACACACACACACACACACACACACGTGTTACAGTTTTTCTCAAATGCTAAAACACAAAAGCCAATCCTCTAAACCAAATGACCAGTTGTCTAAACACATTTACTAAATCTAGCCATCATTTTCCAATATCATAAACACATTTCACATGAAGACACAATTCACAAAACACAATCCTCCGTTCTCATAAATCTTAACACATTTTTCCTTGCTAAAACACAAGTTGCAAAAGAACTCTGCTCATATTCTCAAATGAAAGCTCATGTGATGCAAAATGCTTGCCACAGTCAGCAATATTTGAACACAATAAACACACCTGGCGTCATTCATTACACACAACGACTCAAAATTGAAGACACTTGTTGCTAATGCTGTATAAAAGCAAGTTCAGAGTGCACAGTTTGCTGAAGATTCCAAGCAAACACAATGGATGAAGGCAGAGTCAGGGGAAGAGGAATTCGAGTCAGAGGAGGGAGAAGAGCTGGCCATGGAAGAAGAGGAGCAGGCCAACGAGGAAGAGGAGTTCAAATCAGAGGAGGAAGAGGAACAGGCCAATGAGGAAGAGGAGGAGGCCAACAAGAGAGAGGAGAAGGTCCAGGAGGGAGAGCAAGACAACCTCGCACCATCATTACTGACGAGATGCGAGCAACAGTCATTGACCATGTCATTGTCCATGGCATGACAATGGCTGAAGCAGGACTAAGAGTCCGTCCAAACCTGAGTAGGTTCACCGTGGCCACCATTATCAGGGCATTCAGACAACACAACAGGTATTGTACTCTATTGCTTTCTTTGTCACAATACAAATTTACAAGCCTGTGAAAGTAGTCTATTGGTTTCAAATCAGTTGTTACTGTATTGTAAAACATGTCAATTGACAACACATGTTTCTTTCTTTAGAGTTGAAAGAATGCCACATAGAGGTGGGAGGGTTGCCATATTTACAGCGGCACAAGAAACCCTCATTGTGGATATGGTTCGTGAGAACAACATCATCAGACTCCGGGAGATCAGAGACAAAGTCATTGCCGATAATGTCAACTTTGAGAGCACTGATGATGTCAGTGTAACGAGGTTCAGACGGATGTTATGGGAAGAAGGAGGCGGGAACCGGCGAACATTCAACATTTTAATAAATAAATAAACAAATACAAAAATGAAAGTAAAAGCCAGCAGCCCCTCACGGACGACTGCTGGCTACACAAAACAGAAACACATCAAATAAAATTCAGGCCTGTCCTCTCTCGCTCTTCACTGTCGTCGCTCCTCCTTTATGCTTCCGCTCCTCCGTGAGAGATGCGAGACCGGTGCGTCGCGCACGTGTCGCTCATTATCAATCGCGCCACCGGCCTCGCGCCGTCCTCCCACGGCCCTCGACCTCGTCGTGCTCGCCACATAACCCCATCACCCCTCGCAGGCCGGGGGGCACCCACGCGACTGCGCCTACTCCCCCCCCCCCCCTCCCCCCTCCCCCCTCCCCCCCTCCCCGGGGGGGACCGATAACGGCGGCTGCTATACCTGGGCTGGGGGTATTGATAGACGAGGTACAAGAGAAAGGAAACGGAAGCACGAGGAGCGACAGAGACGAGAGAGGGGAGAGAGGAAAAAAATAATAATCTTGATCCGGTTCCCGGACACACTGCCGCTTGGTCCTCAACCGGCTGAGAGTCACTCGCGGTGCCATGCGATGGTACTGGACATTCGTTGGGGAACGGCTCGACGCTCTTCCGCCTCCTGGCGGCCGGCGGTGACTCCTCCTGTCGAGGGCAGCCGGCAGCGAGTTTCCCGTTCCCTGCTCCGCCCCCATCATGGCCGACGGCAACAGGCTCCGGCCCACGGCGAACGGGAGCGACTCCTCCGCTCCCTCTTGGACGGCAGCCACCCCTCCTCGATCCAGCAGCACGGTGTCGAGGTCTCCGTCCTACCAGATCTTCCATCGCTCCAGCACCATCGCCTCGGGCAGCAATCGGCGGCCGTCGCTCCCTCGTGCTGCCCGACCTCCTCAGCACCGCGATCCCCCCCAGCAGCGAGGGCTCTCCGACAGCGTGTCACTCCTTCTTCCCGGGTTTCGGCACCAATGTAACGAGGTTCAGACGGATGTTATGGGAAGAAGGAGGCGGGAACCGGCGAACATTCAACATTTTAATAAATAAATAAACAAATACAAAAATGAAAGTAAAAGCCAGCAGCCCCTCACGGACGACTGCTGGCTACACAAAACAGAAACACATCAAATAAAATTCAGGCCTGTCCTCTCTCGCTCTTCACTGTCGTCGCTCCTCCTTTGTGCTTCCGCTCCTCCGTGAGAGATGCGAGACCGGTGCGTCGCGCACGTGTCGCTCATTATCAATCGCGCCACCGGCCTCGCGCCGTCCTCCCACGGCCCTCGACCTCGTCGTGCTCGCCACAGTCAGCTTGGCCACAATAGATCGAGTTCTCCGTCGCCAAAAGATGCGGATGAAACCGGTCTATAGGGTTCCCTTTGAGCGCAACTCTGCGCAACACAAAGACCTACATTACGAGTATGTGCAAGTAAGTATACATCCATGTTCACAGTACAGTTAGTGGACATACTGTGTTGCTCAGTGGCCTACATTACTTCTGGACAATACTGTGCTACATGATTGACTGTTGTTCTGAACACCTGTGCACTTTCACATTTTCACAGAGGATATTACAGTTGGATGCGATGGCCAGACCTCATGAGTACCTCTTCCTGGATGAGGCTGGCTTCAACCTGCAGAAACGAAGGCAAAGAGGCCGTAACATCATTGGCCAAAGAGCCATCACTGAGGTTCCTGGCCAACGGGGGGGGGTAATATTACTATTTGTGCGGCCATGGGTTCGGAGGGGCTTGTCCACCGGCATGCTGTCCTTGGGTCTTACAACACCCAACGTCTCCTCACCTTCCTAGAGGAGCTAAAAGACATCCTCCTGGACTGCCAACAACACCATCCTGGGCCCACACATCACATTTATGTGATCATTTGGGACAATGTACGCTTCCACAGAACAAACCAAATCAGAGAGTGGTTCACCACCAACAGTGACCACTTTTTAAACGTTTGTCTGCCACCCTA
Organism: Leuciscus leuciscus; assembly: GCF_965113295.1. NCBI lineage: Eukaryota > Metazoa > Chordata > Actinopteri > Cypriniformes > Leuciscidae > Leuciscus > Leuciscus leuciscus. The sequence goes on along the minus strand of NC_138725.1, from coordinate 76,561,229 downwards.
CTCCCCTTTCCTGAACCCTATAGAGGAGTTCTTGTCATCGTGGAGATGGAAGGTTTATGACAGACAACCATACACTAGAGAGAACCTCCTAAGGGGCAATGGAGCTGGCCTGTGTTGACATCCCAGTGGAGGCCTTCCAAGGATGGATTCGCCATTCCAGGGCGTTTTTCCCGCAGTGCCTGGCAAGAGACAATATAGCCTGCGATGTGGATGAGGTGATGTGGCCCGATGCAGCTCAGCGACATGATGCCGCACAGTGATTGTGGTGTGTGTGTGGTGTGAATAAAGTAAATAAAAAAACTTCACACCCTGATCATGTTTTCAAGAGTACTGTTGTGTGCAATAGATTCTGTTTTTGCATTGAGTTGTGTTACAGTAGTGTACATGCAGAATTTACTATAGATTTATACTCTTTATATGAAACTCACAAATCTAAATGCCTAATCCTCTGCAGAGATCTAAGAAGATCCATTACTGTAAAGTTTCTAAAAATATGCATTGGCAGTTATGAAACAAAGAACCTTCTCACAAATTGAGCATTGTGTTTTCAAATGTTTTGCTGTAGTGTGTAATGATGTGTATAGTGTTTACATTTTTGAAAGCTTCGAGCTGCTCTTTTGGTGTGAAAGTTTGAGTTTTGAAGTGAGAAGGTGTGGTTGTGTTTATGTAGCTTTAGAAAAGGGTGTTGTGTTTAGACATTGGGGAACATGGAGGAAACGTTTGTGAAATGTGTTTTAGCATTTGAGAAAAACTGTAAACTGAGCCCTGACTTGCACCACCTGTACACTGTCTTCGGGCCGCTGAAGGAGACCAGTGTGTCCTCTCTCGTTCCTCTCGTCCACACTGCCCCCCTCTGACCACCGCTCTGCACATCATGGCATTTACAGCAGAACTCAGCAAAAATGTAAATTTGTAATGCACACAATGTAATGTAATGTAAACTTTTACTCATCCTATGTCGTTCCAAACCTGTATGAATTTCTTTCTCTTTGCAGAACTCAAAAAAGTCTATTATGGTTCGACAATTTTAAATTCATTGTATGTTTTTTTCAAAATATCTTTGATTTTTTTTTTTAAAGAAGTCTCTTCTGCTGTGATTATTTGATCAGAAAATACAGTAAAAAAATATTGTGAAATATTATTACAATCTAAAAATAACTGTTTTCTATGTTACTATATGTTAAATTGTAATTTATTCCTGTGATCAAAGCTGAGTTTTCAGCATCATTACTCCAGTCTTCAGTGTCACATGATCCTTCAGAAATCAGTATAATATGATGATTTGATGCTCAAGAGACCATGTTGAAAACAATTATTTACATTTTTTATTTCAAGATTCTTTGATGAATAGAAAATTCAAAAGAACAGCATTTATTTGAAATATAATCTTTTGTAACATTATAAATGCCTTTACTGTAACTTTTAATCAATTTAATTCATCCTTGATTAATAAAAGTATTGATTTCTTTCATTTCTTTCCCTCCAAAAATAAAATAAAACCTGTCACTTTTGGTTAACTGAATGCATCGTCGAATATTCGTACTGACACCAAACTTTTGAATGGCACTGTATATATTAATATTATACGTAAGGGATAATGAGCGAGACGGTTGTTATAGCGAATACAACCCCGACAGGCGCCTCGCTCTACATTATCCCGCTTATTACATGGCTACCTACCAAATAAATCAATAATTTGACACAAAATATTGATTTAAAAAGGAATTTATTGATTTAAAAACGACTGTATTGCTTCCGCTAAAGAAAATAGTCTGTTCCGTCTCACGGTTAGAATCCTGCGTCCATAGCAACGCTCTGTTTTTCATGGCAACGGTGTGTTATACTTCGCAGCGGTCTGTTATGTAAGGGTTAATGCACGACGAGGTGTCCATTGTCAGGTATTAATGGACGACGGCGAGGCGTGAACTGCCCGACGCGCAGCGGAGGTCCATTAATACCTGACAATGGACACCTCGAAGGGCATTAACCCGCTTATACCATGGTCACTTGCCAAATAACACATTTTTAAAACATTCGTTTATATTTTAATTAGTTTTACAATCGAAATCTAAAGTTTTTACAAACAATAACTTGGTTTCCCTGGTTACGCCTGACGTTTATTTAGCAACCGGAGATATTTATAGTCCGCTCAGCTCGTAGAACCCTTCAGTTTACTGCCTGTTGCTATGGTTACTCACAGCTGATGATGTAGCCAGCGCATTTATTTATTAATTTCGAACGGTAAACAGTCAGTTTCACCAGAACTCCTTTACTAGGTGTCCTCTATCACTTTTTAATGGACACCCTGCAGCCAATCAGAATCGAGTATTCACCCAGACCATGGTATAACAAGAAATAACACACCGCATTCTACATTCAACCAAGCCATGTAATATACACAAGTAATATTGGGTTTTGGTTTTGGTTTTGGGTGATGATATTTATGATCCAACTGTCCCGGTCCCGGCCATTATGAGCCAACAAGTATGCTATGTGTTAGTGCTGGGCAACGATTAATCACGATGAATCGAATCCAAAATAAAACTTTGTGTTTACATATTATATGTGTGTTTGCTGTGTATAATTATACTCTATATATAAATACACACACATTATTTACTCTTGGATCATTTTGAGGAAAACTGTCTAGCACTGTCGTGAAGCTCTTTTATCTCAAAAGATCAATGAAGATTGATATGAAATTTCAAAAATAAGAAAATTATTTAAAATGTTTGATTAAAATCTATTGTAAAATGCACACGTCTGAATGGTCACCAATCCAGAAGCTCGATCAGTGTGAAGGGGACGTGCTGAAAGAGGCTGGTGTCCTGCTGAGATGAGCATGTGACTCTTTCTCAGGGGTCAGAGGTCACACTCTCTGTTTGCACCTTCACTACGCTCATATCCTCGGTCTGTCTCTGTCCTTCACTCCCTCAAGCTCTCGCTCTCCTCTTTCCCTGCACAGCTGCGCACACAGTCAGCTCAGGGATTAAACCTGCCCTTGTTAACCTTTGACCTTTCATTGGCCACTTCTAATCTCAGCTCAGCTACACAATGTTTATGCGAAATGGAAACGGCAGCCATTAACCGAATGAATCTATAACACACTGGTTCTCAACTGGTTTTCTGGATTGTATGTTGGACATTAAGTGGTGACCCAACACATAAGGTTCATCATTTTTTAAAGTAAACGAAAAGTCCTTAACGTTGAATGTAGACACATTTTAATCAGAATAATATTAATGTTATGTACACTACCAGTCAAAAGTTTTGGATCGTTAATATTTTTAATGTTTCTAAAAGAAGTCTCTTCTGCTCACCAAGGCTGCATTTATTTGATTGAAAATACAGTAAAAACAGTAATATTGTGAAATATTATTACAATTTAAAATAATTTTCAGCATCATTACTCTTCAGTGTCACATGATCCTTCAGAAATCATTCTAATATGATGATTTGATGCTCAAGAAACATTTATTATTATTATTAATGTTGAAAACAGTTATTTACATTTTTATTTCAGGATTCTTTGATGAAAATAAAGTTTAAAAGAACAGCATTTATCTGAAATATAATCTTTTGTAACATTATAAATGTCTTTACTGTAACTTTTGATCAGTTTAACTCATCCTTGATGAATAAAAGTATTGATTTCTTTCATTTCTTTCCCCCCAAAAATAAAATAAAAATTCTTACTGATCCCAAACTTTTGAAGGGTAGTGTTTAATATTACAAAAGCTTTAGATTTCAGATAATGCTGTTCTTTTAAACTTTATTTTCATCAAAGAATCCTGAAATAAAAATGTAAATAACTGTTTTCAACATTGATAATAATAATAAATGTTTCTTGAGCATCAAATCATCATATTAGAATGATTTCTGAAGGATCATGTGACACTGAAGACTGGAGTAATGATGCTTTGATCACAGGAATAAATTACACTTTACTGTATATTCATATAGAAAACAGATGTTTTACATTCTAATAATATTTCAATTTTTTTTTGTATTTTTAATCAAATAAATGCAGCCTTGGTGAGCAGAAGAGACTTCTTTTAGAAACATTAAAAACCGCAGATTCAAAACTTTTGACTGCTAGTGTAAATAATCAATGTGCACAAAACACATTTTGTACAGAAATATAAATATAATCGCTCTACCAAGCCTCACATTTCTGCTTTAACCTTTTTCCTTTTGCCTCCATTGTAAGTGAATTACTGTAAACATGATTTGTATTTATTTCTACAAACTAAAGGGCAAGTCAACCTTATTTTCTATGGCAACTGGTGGCAGCGCGTCAGATGATGGATTTTGACTTGTATTGAACCCAAACCATTCCTGGATTTTGTCCCCTGACTCGGCCCCAACTCGAATGCAATCAGAGACAGCTGGAATCATCTGTTAAATGGCTTTTATTGGGAAGATGATGGATCCCTCGAGCTCATAAATTAGAATTACACTGGCTGTGGGAGAATGAAGCATATTCTGGTTGAGACACATGCCAAACCATTGTGCCCAGCTGCCAGAAGGAGAGCCTGCCAAACACGTTTGTGAACCTCCGAGAGACAGACAGCCCTAAAGAGAGACATGAGAGCAGAGTCAGACACGGCGACAATTGTGCACTGTACTGACTAGCGCTTTGCTAACGTTGCTTTCCATCTCTGACTGAACGGAGCCATAAATTCACTTTAATACCAGGAATTCACATCATCCTCATGGGTGTAAATTATATACAAGAATTGAAAAGTAATTAACAGTATTTAAAGGAATCACTCAAATATTAAAAATGTGTCATTTATGATCAATATATTAAATGGCTTAAATATATTGAAAAAAAATATGTAAGGAATAATTGACAACAGTATATTTTTATACTATAAAAGTCCAATATAAATTAGTTGAGTTGAAAATAGTTCAATTTCTCAAGCATGTAAGTTGTTAATACAAAGACGTACATAAGAGTGTTGGTGATACAGCAATATTGGTCAATACAATGGTCACAAGCTTCTCGCTGCAATGCATTCTGGGAGCCATGGTTGAGTTTTATTCTATGATGGTTCCCAGCATGCATTGCAGCATGAAGCATGTCACCAAAGATTGTAATTTTTGGATGAACAAACCTTTTAAATAGATTATTCGTTTAAAAGGGTCATATGATGCTATTTTAAAAAGTTCATTATTTTGTTTATTAGGTTTAAACGTGTAGACTAACATGCTTTAATGTTTAAAAACACATTATTTTTCACTTATTGCAGCACCTCTTTTCCCAGTCTGTCTGAAACGAGCCGATTTCTACCAAGCCCCTCCTTCCACAAAGCTCAGAGCGCTCTGATTGGCCAGCTGACCCAGTGCGTTGTGATTGGCCAAACACCTCAAGTGTGTGTTGGAAATACAACACCCCTTACAATATTCGCACATTTAAACAGTCAACATATAATCAAACACACTAGGGCTGCCCCTAAATAGTCGACTAAACGTTAGTGAACAAAAAGAGGCTTAAAATCGTATTAGTCAGTTAGTTAGCAGGAAAAAAGAAACGTGTCGAAGTCATTGATCATAAATGGCTGGTCCTTTGGGTGGCATTATGTTATTATGGCACATTGTGATGTGGACCTTTGAGGAAGTGATATCCGGACTCGGATCGAGGTGATTTAGGCAGGTCTGGATCAGTGTTCTCTGTAACTTTGCAGATCGTGTACATGCAAAAACAGATACATTACACATTAAAGGAAATGGAAAATGTTAAAAATCATCATATGATCACTGTAAGTCCTAAAAGTGCACCAGTTTTATACTTTATGGTGTTTTATGGTGTGTTTTTAAAAACCTTTTGGAGCTTGACCCATCACAATATGGAAAAGAGTATTGTAAACATTGCATCTCAATCTGTGTTTCATGGACGAAGTAAGTACAATTTGGAATGAAATAAGGGTAAATTATGGCAGAATTCTTATTTGTTGGTGAAATATCCCTTTAAAACACGTCTAGACATGTAACAGGATCAAACACAATGCGAAGAACCCTGCTTTTCTAGGATGTTTACTGGTGTGTAACACCTTTTTAACATTTATCCTTCCCTATTCACCCCACTTTACTCACGCACATTAATTTTACTTCATTGCACTTGTTCAGGAACACTGGCCATGCGTTTGTCAGCAATTTCCTTCGGGAAATGCCCATCAGAGATCTGATCCCGGTCTGGCCATGGTGGATAAAACTGCCCACAGTGTGACTAGCCTGCCATATTTATCATCAAGTGTGTAAATCAATCGTTTTTTTACCACCTCAGTGTGTGGGAACGCAGTAAAAGTCGTCGGAGAGAGAAACGCATCCGGTGCGGTCGAGTGGAATTTATAGTGCCTCGTTGGATTGTGGGAAGGATCTTGGACACCCGACTCCAGCGGAGACCTTGAGAAGGGGGACGGGAGGAAAGTATCTTGTCACTCTTCCAGTGCCTCCCCTTCTCTTTCCTCCCTTTCTCCATCATGCAACCCATTCAACTTTTACATTTATTTTAGGCAATTGTTTGTCTCACTGCGCTTTTACTCGCTTTGGAAGCATTGAACAATTTCACGAGTCGACATGGACAAAAGCGCCGATAGCTGGCAAACCCCAAACAGTTTGTTTTATACAAACAGGAAAGGGGAAATTGGAACGGACTGTAGGCGGCATTATTATAGCTTTGAACAGGTGACATTTACAGTGGCTTGTTCTAATGACTGCCATGACTTTGTTTGCCAGAAGCGCCTATTAGAACAGGTGAAGCGTGACACAGAACAGCCAGACGGCAGCAGTGTGTGTGTGTGTGTGTGTGTGTGTGTGTGTGTGTGTACATGGATGTCTGCAGCTTTATGATGGAGGAAGTGTTGGTGGCACACTATGCATGCTGAGTAATATGAGGGGTTCAGTCCAGTCTGAATGAGACACAGCGATCCGCCTCAGTCCACACACACTGTGTCTCTCTGCGCTATAGATGTGTGTATTAGTCTCTAGTGCATCTGTGATCCACACAGATGGAGCGACCCTTTATTTCACACACATGAATCAAGGGTGTAGGCTTGATTTGAAAAGCTACACCGTACACAGTAAAACAAGTTGTGTCCTTAATTTTTTAAAGTTTAATCAACTTGGATGTTTAATTCATTACAACTTGAATTCATCAAACTGACTTAAAAAAATTGCTTAACTTATTTTGATGAGTTAAAGTAATGTAAAAACATATCTTGTCATAACTTGTTGATCATATTATTTTTTTTACAGTGTATATGAGCTGATATCGGTGGAGGACTGGCTTGCTCAAAATCACTAAAATATATAATGCAATAAAAATTGTTAATGTCGATAACGACATGGAAACTTGCAGAGGATCATTGTTATAAAGCGCTGCAGTAATTAGGTTTTTTTGTTTGTAGGTCAACCCACAAGTGAGCATCACACTGTAAAAAAAACTAATATGATCAATAAGTTATGACAACATATGTTTTTACATTAACTCATCAAAAATAAGTTAAGCAATTTTCAACTTTTTTTCATTTTTTAAAAGTCAGTTGAATGTAATTTAAGTTGAAATGACTGAGTTAAGTTGATTGTACTTAAAATATAAAAGGCCACAACTTTTTTTAAAGTGAAGTTTCCTCGACTAAAACCCAATAGGATTTTTTCCAGTGGCTTTTCTATTATTGCAGAAAACTGTAAGTGTCGTTAGACATGCACAGGAAAGACAAGGAGTCTTCGAAAAACAGTTTTTATTGCAGTCGAAACCACTAGAAACGAGGAGCAGAAACCATGCTGTGTGTCAACAATAACCTACAAACACAAAGGAAAACACAGGGCTGTACAGTGTATAAGCGCAAACAAGGAACTAAATGAGACACAGGTGATAATCATGAGTACCTATAGAAACAAATGAGGGAAACCAAGGAAACGGAAACTAAACAGAGCAGAGATGTCAAAATAAAAGCAAATACATCAGAACAAAAAATGTAACAAAAATAAGCTCTCAAAAGTTTATGATTCTTACACGTTTTGTTCATCATGATAATCTTCAATAAATTGACAACTTTGTCCCTGACAATCTCTTTCCCATTTAGATACTTCTAGAACAAGTTAAAGCCTTTAAAAATCACTGAAGTATTTTATGTCATTGAATACGTAACGTATATTTAATCAAAAACACATTCAAAAAACATTTTGATTTCAGGAAGAAAATGTGTGTGTGTAAGTGTCGGAAATCCTTTCCAGGTTTTGGACTAAAAAGTATGTCATCCCTGCAGCACTTTTAATAGGTACAATAAAACTGTGGTAAAACGTATGTATTATCTACAAAAATGTACTTAAACAAAGTGAAAACTCACACTGAGAAGTTAAAAGAGATCCTATATATTATGTATTAATGATTTTACTGTAGTAGCAATAACTGAAGTACACATCTGCTTGCTTTATTATTACCCCATTTGCCCTTAATAACCCCAAAATAATTTTTCTGTCATTATTTACACAGCCTGAAGTCGTTACAAATGCAAAATGATAATTTAAAGATTGTTCCATACAACCACATCTATCAAAAAACACCATAAAAGTATTATAACAGTAATCCATGCTATCCAGTTATTCACTGCAAATCTTCCCCTGCCCTTCTCACTTATAATATATATTGTTATAAATAAAACAACACATAATAATGTACAATAAATATATACATAAATGTGTCTGAGTTTGATCTCTAGCCGAGGTAAACTGTACACTGGCCCTTTAAATGAGTCTTGCTGTGAGTTTGGCAGCCTAATGGATGCGAGTGTGTGGTGCTAATGGACGGCAGCCTGAGAATGGCCTTTTCTGAAAGGTCCAGGACAGATCTAAATGAAGCGGCTGCGATACACACATTTATCTGTGTCCTGAGAACCTTAGAGAACCTACTTGATCAAATCTCTAGAGTCTCTCTCACACTCTCTCTGTTTATAGAAATGTGTGTGTGTATGCATGTCTATGGCTTCTAATAGGGTCTCTATAAGGAAACACAAAACTACTGAGATTCTGATATATCATCAGATTCTTACGTAATTATTTAATATGCCATTCAGATTTCCTATATCTGTGTATTAATGCTCACAGTCTAAACATCAGTACAGTCAGATGTCTAATGAGAGTCATGATCCTGCTAAAGTGTGTTTCACATGATAAAACACTCTAAACTGATATAAATAAACTAAATTATTGATGTTTTTGATGGAAGTCACTCTAAAGATCAATCATACCTGTAAGAAAGAGCAGATTTTAAGGAAAAGCTTGGCCTATATCAATCATACTGTATATCAATGTAATGGCAAACAGATATAAAACGTATTCCTCACATGTTTGTTGTGACTTTTAGCACCTGAGTAAACAAATAAAAGTGTCATTTGATGTCATTTAATCTGCCAGTGACATTTACTAGCATTGCTACAGAAAGGGCTTGTAACGCAGCCGTAACTCAAAGCAAGTGTCCCGTCACAGGAGGCTGTTAGTGTGTGTGTGTGTGTGTGTGTGTGTTGATTAAGAGTCATTCATAAAGAGAAGAAGAGGTCATAATGGAATAAGACGTCCTTGATTTAATCAAAAACCGAACAGAAGAATGATTGTTTTGGGCGGACGGTTTCATTTTGCACTGAACCATGTGATCCTTGTCAAATGCTTTACAACCAAACCAAGTAAAAAAAAAAATAGTTTTAAGACTCCCTGTTCTAAATCAATATTAAATCAGGGTGTATGTATTTCTTTCTTCTTTAAAAAAAAAAAAATTACAATTCTATTTCTGTGTATTTTTATGGCATATCTGTTCTCAAGTATCCAGTGCATTGCTGAATGAGAGGAAATGATGACGGGATGATCCTGATGTTGAAGGTTGTACAGGCTACTCTGCCCCCTATCTGTTCATTAAAATACCCAAATACTCAAAAATATCACAACACTGCCATCTACTGGTCATTCACAGTTTAGTCACCCTCCGGTGATGTGGGTTAGGGTTAAGTGTACTGTATATAACTAGATGTACATAAAAGCAATATAAATCTATGCAATGTCCCAATGTAGATAGTAAACTAAACCAACAAACAAACAAAACTACCTGCAATGTTGAAGTAGTGCAGCCTTAAAAAAAAAAAAAAAAAAAAAGTGCCATTTTAAGCCATATCATTTGACTTTCCAAGAATTCAAACTTTTGCTGTTTTTGGAGGACAGTCACATTTAAGCCAAATTCACACCAAGAGCAATAACTATTAAGTTAACAATATTAGTGTCCACTCCAGCGGACGACAACACTGCCATAAGTTTGTTTATTATAAGTTTGTCGTCTGCCACTTTAAATGCTTGAGCTTTTTAAAGCATTTGGATTTGGATTGTGATTCCAGCGATATCGTCCCTCTCTGTCATTACCGTTATACTCGTCGTGTTGGCTGTGCTATCTTTTATATTTAAAATGATTTACTATAGGCTATCTCGTTATAGTTATCGTCCTTGTTGTGTGTAACAATGATATTTAAAAGACATAACTACACATAACAGAAGAGACTGAGAGATATGTAGTCTAACAACATTTTTGTTCGAAAAACATTTTCCAAACGTTTAGTTTTGGTTATGAGAACGTCCCTGTTTACTGGGGAGAACACAAATCTCCTAATACACTGGGAGATACGAGAGTCCGTGGCTCTACCATTGGAGAAAGTGTAACGGCTAACTTGGATCATGTGTGCCTTGATAACCAATCACATTACAGCCTTGAAGTCATTAAATTTCATTCAGAGGTGTGCGACAGGCAATCACCAGAGAATGTCTAATAAGGGGAGAACTTCCACTCTCAGTAAACTTCCGGCTTCTGAACTGGTTGCAGTTCCACTCTAGATCCACATGAGGGCGCTCACAGGACGAGTGCAGAATGAATGGAGGTCTATGGCGCTATACCTCTCAAAATCCACTTTTCTCAGGATATCATTTTTTGTCTAGTAATTTGAATGTTGTATTCGAAAGGAGATGCAAAGAAATTACACATTGCTGGGTGTTAGATTTTTTAGAGTCACTTATTTGCTTTAAAAAGTCTTTTAAAATGTCAATGACGTCATAAACATCGTACGACCAGAGATACTGCTTTATGGCAATCCTTCAGTCACTTTGGTGCTTTTGCGCTCTGCACTTTCTTTTCTCTCGAGGCATCGACAACACAGCTGACACAGGTAAACACACAACACAGCTGACACAGGTAAACACACAACACAGCTGACACAGGTAACTACACGTGCTAGAAGAGTTTTTGTTTTGTTGTTTTAAAAGACCATGCCGAAAATACACACACACACGCGATGCCATCAAGCTGTATCTCTGGTCGTAATCAGTCCTTCACTGACCAATCAGCGTTCATTAGCAGAATGCTAGCATGTTATGGGCAACAACAACTCAACCTGTAAGAAATCGAAAGGACATAAGTACTCGTTCATTCAACTTTCGACCTATAACCCATGTTGAACTTGCAAAACCTACAATCAAATCTGAGATTTCTCAATGGCAATCGGGTGAAAGAGACAAATTTAGCCATCTAGCACCATAGACTCCCATTCATTTTGCACTCATGGGCGATCGCCCCCAGTGGAACTCTGGTGGAACTACAACCAAAATTCGGTACAATAGGACTTAATAGGGAGTGGCCAGGCTCTCCGTAGACGGGCTCTGCAATCACTGACTATCCATATAAATGAATAAGAAGTGCAGTAAACTGAATCACATGTCACAATTGTCCATGACTTCTCTAAAACAGCATTTTTTTTGGTGTAACTCTAAAATAGATCAATCCAAAATTAACGTTAAAGGTCAAACATGTCTATTGATTCATTAAATGATGAGCTATTTCCTCACAAAAGCAGTTTATTCAGCGTAGTGAAGCCTCCATTGACATCCATTTAAAAAATGGCCTCTTGTCTCCTTCCCAGCGTAAGCCAACATTACAAGGCATTACACTTTTTTTCGGCTAAGGTCACAGGCTTGCCTTCAAGTGGCTTTAACTGGGTATCCGTCTTTTCCCCACACCTATGACACTTTGAGCGAATAATGGGAGTAACTTCCGTTAAACAATCGGCGAAAGGTTCGCTCTATGAACGCAATAAGCATTTTTAAAAACTGAGTACAATGAGATTACATTATTACTCACCCTTCAACCAATAAACATGAAGGAAATATTTCAAAGGGATTTCAGTCATTTCGACAGACAATAAATTGGTATTAACCTGACAAGAATTCTTGAGAAAACAAACCTGGAAAGAGACGTGAGGATTTGGGGAGAAAAACGCGATTCTTAGTGCATTCCAGTGAATCATTCATGGGATATAGCGTAAATTATATCGGGAGAACAGACCACAAATGCGCAGTATAAGCTCGTTAGGAAAAACATGTCAGACATGTCAGTATCTACTAACACTTTATTTTGATGCTCCCCGACAGACATTTGTCTGACTATATAACTTTGCAACTATAACATTATATAACATATTCTACTAACCTGAACCCTAACACCTAACCTTAATTAAAAGTCTACTAATAGTCTAATAAAAGTTAATGAGTGTTAATTGATGTGTAGTTGCAAAGTTACTTGTATGTCATAGTTAGTAGTATGTCTAAAGTGGACTATCGACAAAAGTGTATACATAACCTGGACTTGTAACATTGTCAATAATGTGAGGTCATGAAGTTTAATCCTTAATTCAGACTTAGTTTTACAGAAACGTGTCAACCACTTCTATCTAACAGGATCTTAAGAAATCAGCTGATTGGCTTATCGTACATAGTGTAAACACAGGATTTGACTTGGCCTGCTGGTACAGAAGGCAAATGTAAGACTCAAGAAATCCTTAAAGGGCCAGTACACACACAAATCAAAACTCCATGTCGTATGCTGTTTATTATTATTATTGTTAATATTAACTTTGATTTTCATTGTTGGTGGAACCAGGTAGAGATGCGGTCTGCGATGCCAGGATACATGATGGTAATTAAACCGTCTCATTAGTCTGTCTGAAATCAGTTTTGTGAGGTACCTTTGTGCTCAAACGCTGCTTGCACAGTCTTTGCGTGATAAGAGCTGCCTAATCTTTCAGATGCACACTAGCTCAGCGCCTAATAAGACACACCTGAACCAACTAATCAAGGTTGTTAGGATTACTACAAACTCCCAGACAGTTTAAAGAGCCAAACAGTGAAGGGAAGATCAAATCGTTTTACTGAGTCTCTCGAATGATCTTGTTCAGCACTTCATCAATGAATCTTTATTCAAAAAAATTTTGCTCATTTGTGACTCTGGACTACAAAACCAGTCACATGGGTCAATTTCTTGAAATTGAGATTTATATTTTATATTTCCATTGATGTGTGGTTTGTTAGGATAGGACAATATTTGGCCGAAAATCTGGAATCTGAGGGTGCAAAAAAAATCTAAACATTGAGAAAATCGCGTTTAAAGTTGTCCATTTAGTTTGGCGATTGTGCTGCATTCACTCACAGAAATACATGTTTTATATATTTATGGTAGGAAATGTACAAAATATCCTCATGGAACATGATCTTTACTTAATATCCTCATGATTTTTGGCATAAAAGAAAAATCAATAATTTTGACCCATACAATGTATTGTTGGCTATTGCCACAAATATACCCGTGCGACTCGTGACTGGTGACGTGATCCAGGGTCACATTTGAGTTAAACTGATATATTTTCAATAGCTGAAAGGGTGTTTCTTTTTATATTAATATTTAAAAAACAAAATTGTAACAGTAAAAATTATAGACAGCTAATTATAAAAGAAGACAAATTTGGGTAAACCTTCATTTCGATGGTCCACTTTAGAAATTCTACTAACTATAAATAACTACTGCAACTATATGTCAACTAACTCTTATTAGACTATTAGTAGACTGTCTTCTGACATTTCTTTGATGCTCCTCAACAGACATTCTACTTATAAGTTTAACGGTGAACGACGAAGTAAGAACAAAAATAGTCTTTAATTAATAGAAAGTTATTGGTGAGACTTTAATGAATATATAAATAAAGGTGACTTAATCCGAACAGAACATACAGAAGATAAACTTTTAAACAACCACTAAGATACAAACAATACTGGACCAAGGAACTGAGGAACACATGGAGGATTCATTGCAAACTCAATGGAAACAAACTAGCAATGGGAACACAGGCAAAACAGGAACAGAACAGAAGTAACTTTCCAAGTACATATTCTACTAACCCGAACCCGAACACCTAACACTAACAGTATACTTAAACTCTAACGAGAGTTAATTGACATGTAGCTGCAAAGTAAAATTGGGATTTTTGGGGGGGATTATGCAAATGAGTAGTGGCAAACCCTGGGCAGCCATGCTGAGAGACTTAAAAAAACATTCATTTGTCATTTGTTTTCCTTAATCTAATCCTTGGAATGAGAAAGGAATAATTTGAATGTCCAACTGAAGACTTTATGGAACAATGCCACATGTGGGTGTCTAACTTTTCCCTAAATCATCTAATGATCTTTGATTTGCCTTTGATGAATTCAGGACACAGGCTGTTGTTTACTCACTGTTCATGTATGGTGGTGAGCGTCATTGGTTCTCGTGTGTGTGTGTGTGTGTGTGTCATATGCTACCTGGGATCATGATCAAATGTGGATATTGAAATTACAACATAATTTCTATATTAACTGTTGTTAAAAAATAATTCTCATTTTGAACTCCACAGACAAAATGACAGCATAATATTACAAAAGGTTAGCTTTGTATACAGTAAAAAAGGGTGTATATTTTATTTAATACACAAATTTTAGGGTGACCTAATCTCTTCAGTTTCAGTCTGAGGGGGGAATTCAAAAAGAGCACAGAAACACTTGATTTCCATAAGTTTGACAGAAAATCTCCGTCATGGTAGAGCTGCGAGCCATGCAAATATAGCATTAGTACAGCCATAACAACCTCAATGTTGGCAATGTATGAAAATAGCCTTTTGGCATTTTGTGCATGTGCACTTTTTGGAAGTTGCACATCCTAAAAGTGATTTTCTACAAAGCATTTATGCCATCTATGTGTTTATGCCATTCTGTTACACATCACGTCACATTATTTACACACAGTCAGTGGTGAAAAAATTCCAAAACCATATAAGTTGGGGGAAAAAACCCTCGAAATCCCTCAGAGCCTTTGAATAACACGGGTGCCGAATGAAATACACTGCAAAAATGTGCATATTTGCCATTTTTAAGTTTCTGGTGTGGCTTAAAGAGACTAATAGACCTTTATCTTGATGAATGCAAAGTTCCACCTTAACAAAACTTGCTGTCTTGACAACAGGACAAATTGAGGTTGCATGCCATATTTCAGTGATAATAAAAACCATAAACTCCCAAATTGTTTGATTTTGACAACCGTTTGACACTTGGACAAATCAACAAAAATGGCCACCAATCGTCAATCAAATTCAGCAGCCATTAATTTCAAATGTGAGTAGACAATCATCATGAATCATGTGACATAACAGCAGGGTGTCAACAATCAGCAACAAGGAGTAGCTATTAGCAAATTCATATGCAAAATCTTTAAGATATCAAAAGCTAAATTCCTCTTTTATCTGCATCATTTAAGAGTGCAGTGCAATTTTTGCAAGCCTGTTCAAAACCCTGATTTGTGTGATTTTATTGTTTTAGAAATAAACATTAATTACAAATTAAACGTATTACATGGTATCTGGAATACACAGCATATAATAGTTATGCTACACTGACTGTTGCTAGGATCAGATTGGTTAGGTTTATTTGGTGATAATGATCAGCTGACTGTACATTATACATTGCATATAAATGAAATGTGACTCTGGACCACAAAACCAGTCACATGGGTACATTTCTTGAAATTGAGATGTATACATCTTCAGATGAAAGCTGAATAAATAATCTTTCCATTGATGTGTGGTTTGTTAGGATAGGACAGCATTTGGCCGAGATACAACTATTATAGAAAATCTGGAATCTGAGGGTGCAAAAAAATCGAAACATTGAGAAAATCTCCTTTAAAGTTGTGCATTTATGTTCACGATTGTGCTGCATTCACTCACAAAAATACATGTTTTATATATTTACGGTAGGAAATTTACAAAATATCTTCATTGAACATGATCTTTACTTAATATCCTCATGATTTTTGGCATAAAAGAAAAATCTGTAATTTTGACCCATACAATGTTGGCGATTGCCACAAATATACCCGTGCGACTCGTGACTGGTTTTGTGATCCAGGGTCACAAATGTCAACGTTTCTGGTGGTAAAAATAAAAATAAAAATAAAAATAAAAATAAAAATAAAAATAAAAATAAAAATAAAAATAAAAATAAAAAATGCAGCCGAATGGGTAGGGGGGAATTACATACAGTACAATGTTACAGTAAGATTTTTTTTTCTTATTCTTTTTCAGATTTTTAACCATAATTTTGATACATTTCTCTGAAAACAAGTCCGTGTCATTTTGCTCTCCGGGTATAAATGTATCTTGTTTTAATGATGTGTGGATAAGCATGTGTTTTTCAGCAGGTGTTTTCAGCTCATTCTCTAAGGGAGCTGATGGTGGAGAGGAGAAAGTGGTGAAGGCCATAAGCTTTATGCAAATTAAATGCAAACATTCTGGACGGCAGACAGTCGTTTTGAGGTCGAGGCAGTGTGGTCTGAAGAATTTCTAAATATTTGTGGATTTACATCATATAATTTCAAAATATATTTTTTTCATATTCAAATTAGATTTCAAATGCAGTTTGCACACTTTCATTGTATCTTATCTTGCCAGGTGTCAGGATTATGTTCAGTTCTTTGTCGGGTGTTGTTTTGTGTATAGCACACACTGATTCGTTTGTGTTGCCGTCTCAGGATTATCTGCTCATTGTGTTTTTGTATTATTTGTATATTAAGGTTGAAGCAGATCCATTTGCCTCTCGTCATCTTCCTGCCTGACTAAACGTTCGTATCAAATAATGTAAATTGAAATCCACAATCAGAACCGAGTTTCAGACAGCCCATAGTCCGATTGATTTGTTTGTCCTTTTCCCCTGTATTTTCTGTACCTTTTCTGCATCACTCAATAGATCACGATACCATTATTAAAAAATATATATAATAATAATAATAATAATATATTTGATCATACTTTAGACTTTAGGGTCCAATTCTCACTATAAACTAAGACTTTTGCCTCATTAAACTCCTAATTACTACTTATTAATAGTTAGTAAGGTAGTTGTTAATTTCAGGAATTGGTTCAGATTAAGGATGTAAAATATGATCATGCAGAATAAGGCATTAATATGTGCTTTATAAATACTAATACACAGCCAATATCCTAGTAATATGCATGATACTAAGCAACTTAATATTGAGATCTGGACCCTAAACTAAAGTGTTACCATATATATATATATATATATAATTTCAGGTAAACCTCTTTATTTCCCATTAAACATCTCATGCAGGTCAGACAGTCTCTTACTGTCTATGAAGGCAATTTTTGGATAGAATAAGCATTACTCTGGACTGGACCATTTGTTGTTTAGCCTATAGATGGCTAGTTTGACTCCAAATGTTGATTTGTTATTAAATTTCCTCAAATCATGTGATCACTTTTCTTTTTAAGTTACATCCTGGGTGTCCCATATTTCTTGGAATGTTCAATTTTTTATATATCTGATATTGCTCGCTGAAAAAAAACTTGGGATGTAAGCCTGTTTACATACAGTAATATGACTGAAAAATATAATAGTACACCCATTTCTACTGTATGGCTCTTGTAGTAAAGCTTGTAGTACAGTCACTAATACCCTTATAAGGACAAAGATCAGTAGGTGCGAGAGGTCATTCGTCATGATCATCTGTACCTGCAGGCTAAAGAATACAGATTTGACTGGAAAATAAGGAAGGTAAAATAAGCAGAGTTTGAAAACCTCCTCAGAAACTACCATATAAAGGCAAGAATCAAAGAACAAACTTGCACAACATATGAAAACATGTAGTGTATTATATGTCACCATATTCAAGAAGGGATACAATGAGAGAGAGAGAGAGAGAGAGAGAGAGAGAGGGGAGAGAGAGAGAGAGAGGGAGAGAGAGAAGAGAGAGAGAGAGAGAGAGAGAGAGTAATAAACCTGGCAGAGGACAAAGGGGAGGAGTCAGAGGCTGGGTGTGTGATGTCAGCAGCTTGTTGGATTGAGGTGCTGTGTCCTGCTGAGTTTAATCCAGGCTGATTAGGACGAAGCAAGCAGTCACCTGTGTGAACGCAGAGAAGTAGCTAAAGATAACCTAGTGTAGCCTGGGACTGCTGCTCTAACGATATAGGATCCAACACAAGGAAACTCGCAAGGACAACAGCATTGATCTGTAGTTGAGTCACAGCTGACAAAAAAAGAAGAAGAAACGGGCAAGAAACTCTTAAGTTCAGAGCAGCAAAGAAGCTTTAAATTACCTTTTAATAGCATCCGAGGAGAGGTTCTTGTTTGTCAAGGGCATATTGTTTTCTTTCCAGCATTTTTAAACTAATCTAACACAATCCTTTTGGGAATCGGCTGATCAGAATGTCCACGAACGGAATAAGCATGGCTCTAAAGCTCCAGTTCGGACTTATTAATTACGGAAATCGTTACCTCACAGCAGAGACATTTGGTTTCAAGGTGAATGCATCCGGAACAAGCATGAAGAAGAAACAGATCTGGACCCTGGAGCAAGACCAGGACAGCCAGGTGGTTTTCTTGCGCAGTCACCTCGGACGTTATCTGGCCTCAGATAAAGACGGCAAGGTAAGCTGTGAGGAGGACGTGCCAAACACAGACTGCCGTTTCTTGATTTTGATGCAGTCAGATGGACGCTGGGCCTTGCAGTCTGAGCCATACTTGCGTTATTTTGGAGGCTCTGCAGAATATCTGTCCTGTTTTGCCCAGACCATTGGAGACGCTGAGCTGTGGGCCATGCATCTCGCCCTTCACCCGCAGGCCAACCTGCTGAGTGTTGGCCGCAAGCGCTACGCTCACCTGTCCATCGCAGACGACGAGCTCTCCATGGACAGCAACATCCCCTGGGGTGTGGACTCCCTGATCACCTTGGTCTACATGGATGGGAAGTACAGTCTGAAGACCTGTGACAGCCGCTTCCTCAGCAACGATGGCAAGCTGGTAAAGGAGAACGGGCCTAACACCAGTTTCACCCTGGAGCTCAAGTCTGGCAAGCTGGCGTTTAAGGACTGTGGGGGCAAGTACCTCTCACCAACGGGTCCCACCGGCTCCCTGAAGTCCGGCCGCTGTTCACGGCCAGGGAAAGATGAGCTGTTTGATCTGGAAGAGAGCCACCCACAAGTTGTTTTCCAGGCAGCCAACAAAAGATTTGTGTCTATTCGTCAAGGTAACCAATTATTGTGTATTGCATGTGTGTTGACCATATCATGGGAATTATTATTGGTTTAAAACAAGGGTGCCCAATCCTGTTCCTGGATCTACCTTACAGAATTCCAACCATAATCAAAAAGTTATTAAGAGCTCATGAAGATCTTATTTAGCTAGTTCAGGCGTTCAAAATGTCAGTCCAAATCCGATTGTTTGTGTATCCAACTGGAATCTGATCTGAAATGATTGATTGTTCACATTGGCTATGTTCAACACTGTTGGTCCAAATCCGATTATTTGTGTATTCAATTGGAATCTGATCTAAAATTATTCACTGTCCACATTGTGTATCACAACTGTTTAGATCCGATTTGTGTGTCTTTTGCCGTTATTTCGTTTTCCGGAATATTTGCATTGGTTTCTATGGTAATGACGTTGCGTTGGTAGGCATTACGGCAAAAACAACAACAACCGCAACATGGAGGGGTTTGCAATACAGATGTTGTCTTATTTACAACATGACAATGTGTAGCCGCTGCGTTTATGAGGCAGCGGCAGAAATGTAGAAGGCTTGTGTCCGTGGGTTTATTCTGTGCTGTCGTCTCCACCGGTTTCAAAACATCTCTCCGTTATATAGTAATTTTCTACTAGTTCGGCACTTTGCAAACAACACAACCTTGATTCTGCAGTGACTTTCAGCATGTTTCCTATAACAATGTTTGACGAGTTTACAGAATTACACATTCAAATGTAGCCCAAAACGGATCGCTTTTCATGTGATCTTTTTGCCATTCACACCTCTACTAAATCTGATCAGAATTCAATCGGATATGCACAGACATCGGATTTAGACTGACAGTATGAATGAGGCTATAGATATCGAGGCATAGGATTGAGCACTCCTGGTCTAAAACAATCTGTAGGTATTCAGCAACATGGCTGAACAATAAAAAGTGGGTTCTTGAACCAGCTCATGTATATTTATAATATAGGTTGCTCCTCATAAAACTGATAAAAGGTTTTCTGCTGATGTAGCACTAGGTTTATGACAAGTTGTTGTTCGATTGTTGTGTGTGTGTGCGCACTGGCCATGTCAACTCGATTGTCTTTTTTAAAACTTGTATTATGAGTCTAGTATAAATCATAGAAACTTGCACACAAATGACATGACATTTCATAATGCACAGACTTTTAGACATAGATATAGACTACAATGTGTTAATTTCCTGGATGATGCACGTATATGCATTACAAAATCTCAAACTACAGAAATAATTCAGACTACCCAGCTAACAATTTTTTTTCTAATGTTCCTATTAACTTATAATAAAAATTATTTCTGAATGTTTTTTCTGAATGTTATTTCTTAACGTTAGTTAAAAAATTATGGGAACATTCCATTTCATAATTTTGCAAACATTATGGGAATGTTACTTTTGAATGTTATATAAACAGCCAGCTGACAAGTTTCTCATGAACGTGCCAATGAAAGCAAGGGAAGTTATCCCTGTTCTTGGAATATCGCACGCAAGTCATATGCATGTCTCTCTGAAAGGCTTGAATTCTTCAACCCTCCTCCTGGGGACCCACTGTTCTGCTCCAGTTTAGCTCCAGCCCTAATCAATCACACCTGAACCAGCTAATCAACCTTTTCTGGTTTGCTTGAAAATTGCAGGCCGGTGTTCTGAAGCAGGTTGGAAATAAACTTTGCAGGACAATGGGTCTCCAGGAGCAGGGTTGATGATCTCTGGCCTTGTGGGGAGAAGAGGATGGTGACATTTGATACAGAGGGGAAAAGAACACAACTGCACTTTTAGCTATGAGCCATTATGTTTAATGCTGTTTCATTGTCATAGTCAAATATTTGCAAACTCTTACCTCTATTATCATATAGTAGAATACATGCATTGAATGGCTAACAAACTACGTCATTAAAAACATAAATGTCAGTGTATGTTTTTTCCACTGCTTGGTTATAGAATCAAGAAGATGTCCATGCAACTGGTCTACTACCTATGTACGGGAAACAACATAATAGGATGTAGCAGGAACTGTTCAAGGCAAGATTGACACTTTTCTTAGTCACCAAAATGAATTTAATGAATATTGCAATGTTTATTATAAATGATTTATCCATGCACATATTTTTTTTTTTTATTCATGTGCCCCATGCAATGACATCTCTTCTCTGAAGACTTGTGCACCGGAGCGAGGGCAGGCTATAGTCCTTCCCTTACAACATGAGATAGCAGCA
Organism: Leuciscus leuciscus; assembly: GCF_965113295.1. Lineage (NCBI taxonomy): Eukaryota > Metazoa > Chordata > Actinopteri > Cypriniformes > Leuciscidae > Leuciscus > Leuciscus leuciscus. Next base: position 76,539,559 of record NC_138725.1, on the reverse strand, counting down.
ATTAGCAAACAACAATAACTCAACTTTCGGTGGAAAAAAAATCAAGTCCTGCCCTAAATTTTTTACTTGTTCGATAAGCCATTTCACTCGGATAAATGACACAATAGGAAAGACGTTAACCTATTCCCTTACACCTTAACCCACGCTTAAACCTAAACCTACTTTGTCGGCGCCTATGGCCTCGTGGTCAGCGCGCCGACATGTAGCGCTGTTGCGCTCGGGCGGCCCAAGTTTGAGTCCCGGCTCATGGACCTTTCCCGATCCCATCCCCCGTCTCTCTCCCACCTCACTTCCTGTCAACTCTCTACTGTCCTATCCCAATAAAAAGGCAAAAATCACCAAAAAAAAACCTAAACCTACTCATACCACCAAACCTTTCCCTAACCTTACCTGTATCCCTCCTCAATAGCAGAACATAGTAGTTAAGGACACTTAATATAATGTGGGACCGGATGTCTCAATTCTCTAATTGCACGGCGAGGAGTGAGGAAGCTTCCAGAGGAGTCATGAGCGAGGATACACAGGTGCATCATGTGCGGAAGTCTTTCTTGTCGAGAAACCTGACTTCTCCCCCTTCACATCTGTCACAATAATTTTAAGAGACGCAAGCAAGGGACACGATGATGCACACATTAGAAGTGAGAAGCACACTAGCTCACCTGGAGCAGGGTTTGAGACCCCTCCTTTAACGTCTTTCCTATTGTGACATTTATCCGAGTGAAATGCCTTATCGAATGAGAAAAAAAAAATGTAGGGCAGGACTTGATTTTTTACACCCTAAATTGATTGGATAGTTGAGTTATTGTTGTTTGCTAATTGCTGCAATCTGATGTTGTAAGCGAAGGACTATAGCCTGTCCTCGCTCCAGTACACACGTCATCAGAGAAGAGATGTCATTGCGTGGGGCTTATGAATTAAAAAAAAAATATGTGCATGGATAAATCATTTATAATAAACATTGCAATATTCTTTAATTCATTTTAGTGACTAAGAAAGTGTCAATCTTGCCTTGAACAGTTCCTGTTACATCCTATTATGTTGTTGACCGTACATAGGTAGTAGACCAATTGCATGGACATCTTCTTGATTCTATAACCAAGCAGTGGAAAAAACATACAGTGACATTTATCTATTTAATGACGTATTTTGTTAGCCATTTAATGCATGTATTCTACTATATGATAATAGAGGTAAGAGTTTGCAAATATTTGACTATGACAATGAACTGCATTAAACATAATGGCTCATAGCTAAAAGTGCAGTTGTGTTCAAAGCTTGCCCTTTTCCCCTCTGTATCAAATGTCACCATCCTCTTCTCCCCACAAGGCCAGAGATCATCAACCCTGCTCCTGGAGACCCATTGTCCTGCAAAGTTTATTTCCAACCCGCTTCAGAACACTGGCCTGCGGTTTTCAAGCAAACCTGAAAAGCTTGATTAGCTGGTTCAGCTGTGATTGATTAGGGCTGGAGCTAAACTGGAGCAGAACAGTGGGTGCTTCTCAATATCCCTCCTCGTCTCCTCTCTCCTCCGTCCTCCATCCTATGACCCGGAAACCGATCGAGCTTAGCCATCTTTAAGGACATCTCAATTCTCTAATTGCACCGCGTGGAGGCGAGGATCGAGGAGTGAGGAGGCTTCATGAGGATTCATGAGCGAAGATACACATGCGGTATCCTTGGCGGAAGAGTTTTATTGACTAAACATGACGCACGTATAAATTCTCCTCCCCCTTCACATCGGTCACAATCATTTTAATTTATACTTTACCTTTGCAGTTTATATAAACCACACATCTCACATATTTCAACAGGATATCTTGCTTTATTATTATTTATTATGAATTTCTTAAATAATCAAACTTCAACAACATAAAGGCAGATCGTTTGAGCGATTTTTGAACTAACGTTAATAAATAACATTCAGAAATAATTGTATTATAACTTTATAGGAACATTAGAAACATTTTCTTAGAACATATTTTTGTTAGCTGAGTAGTCTGAATTATTTCTGTAGTCTGACTTCCTTACAGATGGCTTTCTTTGATCGGTTTCTGATGGTTGAACAAACACACTGCAAAACATAATTTTCAAATAATTTTCCATTTCTCTTCATATTAAGCTGAAATAGGATGGATCAAGGCACCAAGTGCTTATTAGGCCCTGCTAGGGTGAGTGTTAGGGATTACTCCAGTAAAAGGCTTATGGACAGTCAAGGGATATTTCTGAAGCATCTAATTTGAACCTCAACCTTCATAATCTGGTCGCTTTGACTAGTTGTAGACATTTGCTGGTAATGTTATTTAAACCACAGGTTCAGAGAGAGTGACAGAGATAAACAGCATGATTACTGGTTTAGAGGGACTCAGCCAGGAGCACAGAGTACTCAGGTGTTACCAGTGGATTGCCATTGGATTAGCAAAAACTCTTTGAATCAAAGGTGCCAGTGAACGCAGCCTAGCCAATCATATTCTATGAAACTATTCATTTTATAATTTAATTTAGAATGGTTTTTAAAATACAATTCCTAAATTTAGGTAGTAAAAAAGATGCAGAATTAAAATTTAATGAAGAATTCCAGATCTCCTCAAGCAGGGGAATTACTCCCTTGAGGATCACACAAGGGACTTCTGAGATCTGGTGTGCCTCACTCACTATCCTGACAGCTTTCTATGAGTCTTTTACAACACCTGCCTCAATGAGTGGTCGTCTTCCTCACCACTGGTTCAGTCCAATCCCAAGTCGTCTTCCTCATCACTGGTTCAGTCCAATCCCAAGTCGTCTTCCTCACCACTGGTTCAGTTCAACCACTGGTTCAGTCCAATCCCAAGTCGTCTTCCTCATCACTGGTTCAGTCCAATCCCAAGTCGTCTTCCTCATCACTGGTTCAGTTCAATCCCAAATCGTCTTCCTCACCACTGGTTCAGTCCAATCCCAAGTCGTCTTCCTCACCACTGGTTCAGTCCAACCGCTGGTTCAGTCCAATCCCAAGTCGTCTTCCTCATCACTGGTTCAGTTCAATCCCAAGTCGTCTTCCTCACCACTGGCTCAGTCCAATCCCAAATTGTCTTCCTCACCACTGGTTCAGTCCAATCCCAAGTCGTCTTCCTCATCAATGGTTCAGTTCAATCCCAAGTTGTCTTCCTCACCACTGGCTCAGTCCAATCCCAAGTTGTCTTCCTCACCACTGGTTCAGTCCAATCCCAAGTCGTCTTCCTCACCACTGGTTCAGTCCAATCCCAAGTTGTCTTCCTGATCACTGGTTCAGTCCAATCCCAAGTCGTCTTCCTCACCACTGGTTCAGTCCAATCCCAAGTCGTCTTCCTCACCACTGGTTCAGTCCAACCACTGGTTCAGTCCAATCCCAAGTCGTCTTCCTCATCACTGGTTCAGTTCAATCCCAAGTCGTCTTCCTCACCACTGGCTCAGTCCAATCCCAAATTGTCTTCCTCACCACTGGTTCAGTCCAATCCCAAGTCGTCTTCCTCATCAGTGGTTCAGTTCAAGCCCAAGTTGTCTTCCTCACCACTGGCTCAGTCCAATCCCAAGTTGTCTTCCTCACCACTGGTTCAGTCCAATCCCAAGTCGTCTTCCTCACCACTGGTTCAGTCCAATCCCAAGTTGTCTTCCTGATCACTGGTTCAGTCCAATCCCAAGTCGTCTTCCTCACCACTGGTTCAGTCCAATCCCAAGTCGTCTTCCTCACCACTGGTTCAGTCCAATCCCAAGTCATCTTCTTCACCACTGGTTCAGTCCAATCCCACTGGTTCAGTCCAATCCCAAGTCGTCTTCCTCACCACTGGTTCAGTCCAATCCCAAGTCGTCTTCCTCACCACTGGTTCAGTCCAATCCCAAGTCGTCTTCCTCACCACTGGTTCAGTCCAACCACTGGTTCAGTCCAATCCCAAATCGTCTTCCTCATCACTGGTTCAGTTCAATCCCAAGTTGTCTTCCTCACCACTGGCTCAGTCCAATCCTAAATTGTCTTCCTCACCACTGGTTCAGTCCAATCCCAAGTCGTCTTCCTCACCACTGGTTCAGTCCAATCCCAAGTCGTCTTCCTCACCACTGGTTCAGTCCAATCCCACTGGTTCAGTCCAATCCCACTGGTTCAGTCCAATCCCAAATCGTCTTCCTCACCACTGGTTCAGTCCAATCCCAAGTCGTCTTGCTCACCACTGGTTCAGTCCAATCCCAAGTCATCTTCCTCACCACTGGTTCAGTCCAATCCCAAATCGTCTTTGTCGCCACTGAAGCCCTCCGTTAGTCCTCTCCATTACTGAAGCCCAAAGTCCTCTCCGTTACCACTGGTTCAGTTTAGCGTCAAGTCTTCTTCATCACTGCTGGTTTCGAACAGCACCAAGTCTCCTTCGTCGTCTAGCACCAAGTCTTCTTCATCGTCTAGCACCGAATCACCTTAATTGCATTGGCTCTGCCAAGTCATGCGTCCCCCTCCCTCCTCCTCTGCCAAAGCCATCCAGTTCCTCGGCCTCGCCTCTGCTGTCTCCCTTCAGTCCCTCGGCTCCTCCTTCAGTGGTTCTACCCAGGAGCTTGGATCCACCTTCGGATCATTAGCTCCGCCATGGTCTTAATTTTTCATGACTTAATTTCTGTCATTCGGGCTCCTGGCTCCTTCTTTCATCATCTCCACCATAGTGTTTCCCTTCGCCAGTCTTCATCCTCTTCCAGAACCTCATCTTTCCTGCCTCTGTTGGACACCTGTTCGCTGTTTTGTTAATGATCATTCCCAGTGTATTTAAGCCGTCTGTTACCTCAGATCATGAGTTGTTCGAAGTAGATTCTCAGAAAGTGCATGTAACTAGCCAAAAACAGAATAATCCAGAAACAGCCGTCTGTTGGAGTTTACCAGTCGACAACCTGATGCATTTGTAGAACTATAAATCTGCTGTACTATTTATTTGCTTTGTAATTTTGTAAAGGAACCAAGTCTCAGTCACTGAGAAAGCTTGCCATGATAAATTTCTTTGTTTCCAGGTGTTAGCATCTCAGCTAATCAGGATGATGAGACAGACATGGAGACATTTCAGATGGAGATTGACAAAGAGACTAAGAAGTGCATGTTCAGAACCAGCGGCGGAAATTACTGGACACTCGTTACTCACGGAGGGATTCTGTCTTCAGCCACAGAAGTGTAAGGAGTTGTGTTATACATGTATCTCATTAAAACAAACAAACAAATAAAACATCTAAAGTAAAACTTGAGAAACATGACAAACTATTTAAACTTAAAAACATTTTTAGGATATTGAAAAATATACCAAATAAAAGTTATGTAAAATCAAGACATTTTTAAGATTCTGTAGTATTTATGTAAATAATCAAACATAAGCAAATTTGTTGTGACAATTTTAATACTTTCACTGAAGCACATTTCTCCTTGGAACATTCTGAAATCATGCTGGCAAAAATGGGCGTCTGGTTTTGTGCATGTCTGCTATAGAGTGCTTTTTTTCCCTCAAATGATTATTAATTATGAACTACATAAGGGTGCTGTTTGTAAAAAATGAATTTTACACAAATTAACACAAAAAGGTTAAATCAGATAATTTACCCCAAATTTTTAATTCTGTCATCATTACTCATACTATGACTTTATTTCTTCTGTGGTCCATACATTGTCACGAATGTTGGTAACCAAACAATTTTGGTGACCATTTACTTCTATTGTAAAAAAACAACAACAAAAAAAAAACACTTTTGTGTTCCATAGATAAAATAATAATAAAAGTCATACAGGTTTTTGAAGAGGGTGAGTAAATGATGAGAGAATTTTCATTTTGGGGTGAAGTGGTGAACTATCGCTTTAACATATATAATATATAATATGCTATGATCTTGAATATGTGTGTTCTTGTAACTGATAGAGAAGAAAACACCATGTTCGACATTGAGTGGTTGGGCCGACGAGTCGCTTTGAGGGCAAACAATGGGAAATATGTCTGCACAAAGAAAAATGGACAGCTTGCAGCTGTGAGTGATTCTGTGGGTGAGTGCACACTGATTCTTCTCTGACCTTTTACTAAACTTCCACTACTGGATACAACACGAGTCAGATAAATCCTCTCATGTGTTCGGCAGGGGAGGACGAGCAGTTTGTGCTAAAGCTGATTAATCGCCCTATCCTGGTCTTGCGTGGGGAGAACGGCTTTGTGTGTCACCACAAGAACTCCAATACACTGGACGCCAGTCGCTCTGTTTACGACATCTTCTCATTGCTCTTCAGCGATGGCGCATACCATATAAAAAGTGAGTCGTGTGAATCGTGTGAGCTGAGACTGACGAGAGTTTCACTGAGCAACACTGACTCTGTTGGGCACTTCTGCGCAATATTCCTGATGCATGTACTTTCTTTTTTTCTACCACAGGTGGAAATGAAAAGTTTTGGTATGTGTCCGGCAGTGGTCTGGTGTGCACAGATGGGGACAAACCGGAGGATTTCTTCTTTGAGTTTGTGGAGTATGGACGGGTTGGCATCAAGGGTCAGAATGGCAAGTACCTGCGTGGAGACCAGGGAGGCACGCTGATGGGTGATGGGTTAAGCGTGGACGCCTCTTCCCTGTGGGAGCACTGAGTGCTGTACAGAACCAGAGACACAAACACACACTCACTCAGAAACAATCAGTTCTCGTACTGACACCTGTTAAACTAATGACTTTCAGGAGAACGCTGTTCATTCATGTTCTTTCTTCAGGCTTTTTTGTGAGTAAGTGAAATATGTGTGGTTTTATCTGTTTCTTATACTGTGAATTTTGGTGTCGCCCTTTGATTCATCAGAAAAATACAATATTACACTTCACTCTCTGCAGTGGCGGATCGAGAATTTTTTAAAAGCATGACCACAGTCGGGCCACCCTTCACAGAGAGCGGCCAAGCTTAACACAAGTCACGCACAATTCTTAAATCAATGAGGTTTTCATTCATTTTCCTGATTTTATTTGCTGCTGGCTCTACCGCTTTGTTCATTCACTGTTATTTATTAAACTACCACAATAACAGCTTAAATATTTCCACGTTTAATTTTTTTCTTCATTTAGGATAACACCCATAATAAAATATATAAAAAATAAAAAAATTAACTTCTGTTCAAATTTGGAGTTCTGTTTTCACACTTTACTGTGTTTTGGGTTCCAACAAGAATATTCATGAGCATATGATAAAATAAAATAACTACAGCTTCATGTTGTTCTGTGATTTCAAATCTGAGGATTACTCTAAAGGTTTTTTAGACCATGTCATGTGGTTTTGCTTAGAGGAGAATACAATGCTAATAATTATTACTCATATAAACTAGCATGCAGTTTTTTTTTTTCATTTTTTTTTCATATTTACAATCTGATTAGGCTTCTTATACAGATTAAGGCAAACAATATATTATTTTGTAGTATTCTACTGTGATAAAAGCTATTTCGATTAGCATTATAGCTAGGATTAGCTAAATACTTTATTCTTATGAAAATACCTGTTATGAGTCTTCTTTGTACTTTCTGTGCGAGAGCGCCCTCTGGCTTCGAGTATGAATAGAGTGGTTCAGATATGACCGAACCTGTAAGTATAATTCGCTGCTGGTTCCTTCGAGATTTTCCTATGGGATTTATAATGGGGTTTCTGATTTATGTGTAAAATAAAGCCTGTGGTAAACATAACTTCAGTATACTTTGGCATGTTGTTCTACAAAGTAAATTACACACACCAATAGTGAAAACGTGAATTTTGAAACAGTTATGTTCATTTTTGAAAACATACGTTTTTAACAAGTAACTAGAAAAGACAGCTGGGGTGTGAGTGTGTGTAGTGTACTTTGTACAACAAAACATCCTCAAGTTATGTTTACCACAAGCTTTATTTTACTCATAAATTGAAATCACAGCGAACATTAACGCTGTGAAACATTATAACGCCTTTATAAAACCCCATAGGAAAACCTTGAAGGAACCAGCAGCGCTGTATCTGCCAGTGACTCCTGTCACTTTAACCAGTTACAACTAAGGCTGGTTATTGAGGCTGTTAAACTGTGCAGTTTAAAAGTACTCTATTTGAGACAAGATTTTTAGCACCTTATGAATTAATGGTACTTTTGACAAAAGTAACTAACTTCTGGCAAATGCCGTAAGCATCAATTTACTAGGCCGTCTGCCAGCTAATTATTTTAGTCGACAAAATTTTAAATATGGGTATTTTTCTTACACGAACGCATGGCTTCACTTCAGAAGGCCTTTATTTGGAGCAATTTTATCATGGATAGATGGACTTCAAAACTGAAACAGCCATTCACTGCCATTATAAAGCTTGGAATTACATTTTTTTTAATATATATATAACTCCGATTGTATTAATTTGAAAGAAGACAATGTCTTACATGATGTCATATACATCTAGGATGGCTTGAGGGTGAAAAAATCATGGGATAATTTTCATTTTTGGGTGAACTATCCCTTTAATGTCATAATTTTCATTTTAAGTTATAATTTAAACTTTTCATCTCATAATTAAGACTCATTATGTCATAAATTCAACTTTCTATGTCATAATTATGACTTACCAGAGCATGTATTTTTTTCTTATATGGTAAAATTGCGCTTCCATATCCTCCTCGATGTGTTAGAAGTTAAATGCCTGCACCACCATTACAACCTTAATAAATCCAAAATACCACACAGGTTTATTAATTTAAAGCGATAGTTCACTTCAAAATGAAAATTCTGTCATCATTTACTCACCCTCAAGTTGTGTCAAACCTGTATGAATTTCTTTCTTCTGCTGAACACAAACGAATATATTTTGAAGAAAATCAGTAACCAAACAGTAAACTGGAACCCTTGACTTCCATAGTATTTTCTTTTCCTTATTTTACCTTATCTGAGCCACAAAATCTGTGTATATTAAATATGGAGTCATTTCAGCCTTAATAAGCCTGTTAACAAGCAGAATCACTGAAGGAAAGAAGAGAACAGAAAAAGAGACGAGCAGAAACACAAGAACTACAACTGACTTCAGTCACAGTCTAAGATGAAATCAACTGAAGAGAAAAGAAGACATTAAATCTGTGAAGATCTCAGCAGAGGAGGATTAAACAACTCCACAAACAGCATTACCAGCTAGAGACCTGCGCGGGACACAATTTTCAGTCCCGCTCCCGCCCGCTCCCGCAGTGTTCAGTCCCGCTCCCGCCCGCTCCCGCAAAGATTTGTCATTTTTAGTCCCGCTCCCGCCCGCATCTGTGATATTATGTCCCGCTCCCGCCCGCAAATGCCCGCAAGACGGCAGGCAGGATGTATGTTCACTTTCTGTCTCACGAAAGGTCTTGGAAAAAAATGCGATTTGTGTCCGTTGTATGTTAACACCTTTTGGCATTTATCGCAACAGGCAAAAGGTAGTTGATTCCCCTCTCCATCATGCACAACCGAAAAAGACTGCCAAATGTCTGATTTGAGGTTTCGTGATTTATTTATTTTTTTGTAGTAAATGTGCCTTTCTTTAGAGAAGTACTTACATCTGAAGCGCTTAGGCCTATATCTGAAGCACTAGAGGTGCTCTTTTCCTCCTCCATGCTGTCTATTTTGAACTTGAAGCTTTCGAATTCGAACAGCGGGAAGGAATTGTCTCTAAACAAGTGTGCGTGAGATTAGGCCCCGCCCTACCCCAAACGACAACATCCAAGTTTAGGCTGCTTAAAACGTTTTTATTGCTGCCAAACAGAATCTCCCTCACAACTACAAATTATGTACGCTACTTTAATAATTTATATATTTTACTTTACACTCATATTTAATTTGCGGGAGTGCAGCGTATCATCCCCCCCCCGCCCGCACCCGCAAGTGCACCTTCATCATCCCGCCCGCTCCCGCAATGACCTTTCAAAATTTGTCCCGCGCCGCTCTGTTTTGCGTCGGGTCCCGCGGGTCCCGCGGGACTCCCGCGGGAGTGCAGGTCTCTATTACCAGCTTCCGGCAGTGTTCAAAAGTAGTAGTTTGGTAAATAGTTACCAAAGTTCTAAATTGTAGGATTTTTGTTTATGTATGTTAACAAATGAATCCCCAAATGTTGTTTCAAACTTTTCTATTCCTATATAATAAAAATTGTGCAAGTGGGAACGCAAAAAATAAAATAAAAATGTATATGGTCTCGGAATTATATGGCACACCGACACAGTAATTTATTTCCTGGTTTCAAACCCTGGAAGTGTGAAAAGGATCCATTCGAGGAGGAGGAGGAGGAGGAGGAGGAGGAGGAGGAGGAGTTATCTGTGGAGAAGTCACAAGTTATTATATTTTCCAACAAGAAAGTAGACAATGAATGGAAGTTAAGGATATATAACAAGGAAATGGCTAGAGTAACATCACTTAGATTCTTGGGAATGTGGCTAGATACTAGACTTACATGGAAAGAACATATTGATAAGATAGTGAATAGGTGTAAAAGAGTTTTAAATATAATGAAATGTATGGCAGGACAAGAGTGGGGAGCAGATAGAGGGGCACTTTAAACAGTATATAGCAATGATAAGATCTGTACTAGATTATGGAAGTATAGCATATGGGTTGGCGGCAAAATCACAATTAGAGAAATTGGATAGAATTCAAGCACAGGCATTGAGAATTTGCTGTGAAGCATATCCAACAAAACCTAAAGCAGCAATGCAAGTAAATGAAACGCCGCTTAATATTAGAAGACAACAGTTAATTGGACAAATCTTAATAGTCAGAATGAGGTACATCCAACAAGGAAAATACTAGGAGTATGTTGGGAACAAGGAATGAATAAACATAAGAGTTTTGGGTGGGTGGTAGAAGAAGATATTAAGGAGATGGGGATAAACAATTATAGATGTGTCCCAAGAGTAATATATCCGCATACTCCTATATGGATTATTCCTCAGCCAGTAGTAGATTTAACATTACTGGAGATAAGACAGAGTGAAGGAAATAATGAGATGGAAGTAATGAGAGCAAATGAGTATTTAAGAATTATGTATGGAGATAATATACAGATTTACACAGATGCTTCCAAAAAAGGAAGGAGAATAGGAGTGGCAGTCAATGTGCCAAAGTTAATGAAGAAGAAAAGAAATTTGCATTAGTGACAGTTTTCAATATATACAGGTGAGTTGATGGCTATTCTGCTAGCAGTGCAAATAATTAAGGAAAGGAAAATAAAAAATGCAGTCATATGTTCAGATTCTTATTCAGCAATAGTCAGTATCGATAATCAAAAATCAGAATCAAGACCAGATTTAATCATGGAACTTCTTCAAAATCTCTTTGAGTTGAAACAAAGTAAAATAGAAGTACAGTCTATGTGGGTCCCAGCTCATGTGGGAATTAAAGGCAATGAGGAAGCTGATAAATTAGCTAAACAAGCAGAAGATGAAGAGATGGTAGAAATTGAGTTACCACATAGTATAAAAGAAATTAAATCAATAATAAAAGAGAAAGTGATTAAAAAGTGGCAAAAAATATTGGGATAATTAGAGTAAAGGGAGACATTTATTTGCAATACAAAAGAAAGTGAGAAAATGTAGAAAAAGAGGGAGAAATAGAAGGGAGGAAAGTGTAATTACAAGACTAAGGGTGGGACATACCGGTTTGAATGAAACATTACATTTAATATCTAAGCATCCAACGGGTTTGTGTGAGAAGTGTGGACAGAGTGAAACTGTAGAACATGTGTTTATTAATTGTAATGGTTATGATGAAGAAAGAGAAGTGCTAAGAGAAGAATTATGGAAGAATGAAGGGAAAGAGTTAACATTAAAGAATATATTAGATTCAGATATAGGAAATAGTATGGTTAATGTGTTATTTCAGTTTTTGAATAATACTGGTTTAATGAAGAGAATGTAGGTTGAAGTATAGTGTGAGACAGGGAAAGCAAATCTGGAGGTAAATAAGGTTATGGATGGGAAGCAGGAGTTAAAGGGAAGTGGGGTGGAAGCTGGGGGAGCTGAACACGCAGCGCCAGTGTTTTTTTTTTTTCTTCTTCTTTTTCTTTTTTTTCTTTGGGGAGTGGGTAGAAATGTTAAGAGATAGGAATGTTTCTGATCCAAGCTTCAAGATACCGGATGATGGAAGTACTGCACTGTTAAGTGCGGTTGCCAATAAAACGAAAAAGAAGAACGAAGAAGAGGAGGAGGAGCTGCTGGACATTTACCTGTCTCACAGTGAAACCGAAAGCAGTCGATGACTGTAAAGACGCCATTTCGGAAGATAGAAAATCAGCAATCGCTTCACATGTGACAGTAAGTTCGTTAAAGTTTTCAGAGCTGTAATATCGATAAATGTCTGAACAGACCTTATGACGAACTCAAACTTAAATACATGATAACGTGGGAAGTTGCTTTCGTAATATCTAACGTAGGCCTAACTTTTTTTTTTACTGGTCAATTTTCAGTTGGATTTTGCCTTCAATAACATGTCTTCTTTCAGACGTGTGGTGAAAAAAAGTCCGAAATACACATTTAGGTCTTTATTGTACTACACTTTGTCTGTTTGCGTCTGTAGATTTCTCATAAATTTAACAAAAGTCGGCGTTCTAAATCATCGCGCTGCTCCGCGATCGCTTCCACCGTGTTAGAAAGCTCTCTCTCTCCTGTACAATGCTGTCGGATTCCGTATGGCAATTTCCTTTTTATCAGCAATACGCTGATTTCACGCAGCCGTTATTTTGAAATCGAAAGCGAGGCTCCGGTGGTAAGAAAACCGGAAGTGTCGCCTTTAATCACAGGAGAGTCGTGAATGCGATGGCGTATTGTTGTGTTTAATGATGTTGTGTCAATTCTAAAACTGTACATACATTTCTTTTATACTTTAGACTATATACAGTGAAATTCATTTATAAATAAAATATTTTTTTTATATAATTCAAAAAGTAAAAAAAAGAAGCAGGAATGAACTATATACATATCCTATATTGGATATTAACATCCAATAGTGTAAATCGCGGCAGCAGCTTCAGGTTGGTAGTCCAAAGGCATTGTTGTTTATCTTTACTTCCGGGGTTTTTCCCACCGGAGCCTCACTTTCGATTTCAAAATGGCGGCTGCGTGAAATCAGCGTATTAATCGTGAAAGTAAAAGGGCTGAATGCGCAATCTCATTAGCTGATGATAAATATTTAAAGCCCGTTTTCTCAAAATGACTTTTCTCTCATTCTCCAAGTCCCAAATCTCCACTTCAGTAGCACCTCTTGTACCTACTAGTTATATTATGAAGACATTTACAGAGGGATTTGTAAATATAGTATTCTTAGCCTAATTTATATAACATTTTATTCCAAAAAACATAGCGAAAATTTTTTTTAAGGCTATTGACAGTATTCTGATTTACAGGATAACAAAAGTAGATATCCATATATCCCTCTGTAATTTTTCCCCATCTAATATGTGAACACAATGAAAAAATATTTTGAAACCTGGCTTTATCCAATACTCAGATTTCGGTTTTTAAAATATATGCAAATTAGCACATATTCAATTAGATATTGCCTAATTTACATATTTAAACATTAAATTATAGAAAACTTAGAATAGCATTAGAATAAGAAATAGAAAACTAGAATACATTTTTTTTTCTCATCTCAATATAGGTAATCAACTGGGAAAGTTTCATGCTGATATCTGAAATTTGACCCTATTCACCTGTAGTATCTCGCCTTAATCCGAGACGACTAAACGGATTGTTGAAAACACCTGCTAGAGTTCAGCAGTGTCATTAAAGTGAAGGTGAATCCTGTTTTTAAACGAGGCTGATGTGTTAAAAGTGTGAAAGTGTGGCCGACATGTTGCTCTGAAACCATCATTATTTTTCAGTAACTGGGGAAAAACTGTTAATGTTATTAAGTGAATGAAATGCCATAAATGAAATGTGTCAAAATTAATTTGTGTTTCCTGCATGTTTTATGTGTCCACATAGAGGTCTGAAAAGTCTCTCATAAAGGATGAAGAGAAGGAGCAAACTTCCTCTAAAATGAGTGTAAATAAAGAGAGAAAGGAGGAGAACCGTACCTGTAAAATGAGTGTGTGTGACGAGAGAGAGGAAGAGGCGTCTGGTCACACTCAGAGAGCAGCATCTCCAGTATCCAGCTGTGTGTCCATGAAGAGTAACAACTCCATGGGTATTCCCCCTGGTCTCAGTGATGGACCATCTAAAGTATCCAGCTGTGTGTCTATGAAGAGTAACAATTCCATGGGTATTCCCCCTGGTCTCAGTGATGGAGCATCTAAAGTATCCAGCTGTGTGTCTATGAAGAGTAACAACTCCATGGGTATTCCCCCTGATCTCAGTGATGGGCCATCTAAAGTATCCAGCTGTGTGTCCATGAAGAGTAACAACTCCATGGGTATTCCCCCTGGTCTCAGTGATGGACCATCTAAAGTATCCAGCTGTGTGTCCATGAAGAGTAACAACTCCATGGGTAATCCCCCTGATCTCAGTGATGGACCTGCTGTGACCTCTGACCCTGTGTGAGTAACATGAAGTTCAGGGCTGGTCCATATTCTGCTGGCGCCCTAGATGAGATGTATTATATTATATTATATTAAACGCCCCTAAAAACTACAACACTGGCTAAAACACATACAAACACAAATAGTTGTTAAAATAAAGGGTAAAAAGGCTGTATAAAATATGTATCCAAACTGAATATATTTATAGATGATAGTCTTGGAATAGATAACTAGTTAGTCTCATTCGCCTCTTACCTGGCGACCCTATTCTTAAACATAGACTGGAAAAATACAAATCTAAACTTAAATGGTTGCTGAACTTAATGTGCGGCTTTACATTTATTTTTATTTTCTATTAATATAAATCCTGTGCCTGGGCACCTAAAACTGAAAACGTGGTAAATCCAACCAAGTTGTCTTTCAAATTTGTCTCAAACTATCAATATGCTCTGGGAGTTTTAGGCGCAGTAGCCAATATGGCCGCTAGGTGACATTCAGACTCCATTGGTAAAAACTTGAAGTGTTTTAATTCATGAATGCTCTGGACTACTGGCCTCTTTTGATAAAATACACATATGATTTTATTGCTGAAGTGAAATCAAGAAACTACAGAAGTAAAAATAAAGTGTTAGCCTACACCGAACTTGCATTAAATGTAAATAAAATAAAAAAGTTCCCACTAGTGGTCCGTTCCAGTTGAAATATTCTAAAGTAACTCAAATATTAAATAAACATCAATGACTCACACAAATAGTAGTTATGATTCTTACTCCTCAATAAAAAAATAACTATAACTAACAAAAAGAAACAACTTTGAAAGTCAGCTTATATCAATGAATTGTCTAATTCACCGTTAATAAATGCATGTTTAATTTTACACTATTTTACATTAATACATAGATTTAATGCTCTGTATGTAATTATAATTTAGAAATTATACTTTTGTGTGCAGAGGGTTTATAGAATGTTTCTAATTGTATTACTAGGGCTGCTTGATTATGACAAAAATCATAATCACGATTATTTTGCTCAATATTGAAATCATGATTATTTAACACGATTGTAGGTAGATGAAATGATCAAAGTCTTATTTCATGATATGAGTCATTTTAAATGTCAGTGAAATTTCACAATTATCAATACTTCAGCAAAAACTAATACAAGGTTAATTATTGTAAGTCAGTGGTTCTCAGACACAGAACTGAACTATTGAACAGTTATTGAACTGAATTGAATCAACATTGAACTGACTTGAGCTGAAAAACAACACTAACTTTAGTTGATCTGCTTATTCTGTTCCTGAATTGAGCTCTTCATAACTGGTAAACTGCTCTGTTATTGAACAACAAACCCACTAATCTCAGAAACCATTTAACTGCATTAATGGTTTATATTATATATTATATTACACTTATATTATTTTAATTTCTATAAGAAAACATGAAAAACTCTCTTGAGTGTGCTTGTGAGGGCCGTAACCAGTTAAACTTTCAGATGTCTGCTGAAAATCATCTGTATGACCTCTGAAATTAAAGCTTAGAACTAGGAAGGTCAGTTCAACTAAAGGAGAAACGGCAATTGGAAAATATTTGCAAAATGCTCCAATAGTAAGTAGTCACTCCTAAAAACCAACATCAGAGTAGAGTTGGGCGGTATCCAAATTTTGATACCGTCAAACCTCCTCCCTTTTTTACCGCGGTATACGGTATTACCGTGACTAATTAAAAATGATGACTAAGGCTCAGACGGCGTCCCCAAACTGTTGGCTTGTGCCTAAACCGTTCAGAAACTGAATACCAAACACTAATACTGAAACAATAACAACATAACATGCACAATATTACAAACTTTTATTAGCAACAAATTGCAGCTCATAAAAAAATGCAAATACAACAGTCAAACAGAATTAAATTAACATAAACATCCAGAACAGTTTTCGCGCACACCAAATCAATTAATTTAAATTTTTCACACAGCCCGAACAACTTTTAATAACAACAAAGAGCAGCTTATAAAAAAGTGCAAATAGACCCACAACAGTCAACCAGAGTGTAATTAACATACCGTTTTTTCATAGTTTGGCTGGTCCTGCAACTTATAGTCAGGTGCGACTTAGGCTATATATCAAAATGAATTCATACTGACTGACATGTACCAAGAGAAAACATTACAGCCTACAGCCGCGCGAGTACAGATGCTGCTCCTGTAGCCTATCCCCTGAAAAAATTTACTGAAAACAACTAAAAAACAGTTAACTGAAACATTAACCTAAAGACAACTGAGAAAGCCTGAACACAAACAAAATGCCCCCAAAAAGAAATGCTGATGCGGTGGTGACGGTTCATGAAACGGTGGCGCTGCCAATAAAGCACCTAAAAGCTGTCACAAAGAACCGGCAAAAGTAATGATTATGAATATGTCATATATAGCAAGGAGACATTTTAATTGTTTACTAATAAACAAGTACTTGTCGGGCTGTCGACTGCAAAGATGAAGTTGACTCGGGATCTTCGCAGTAGTGAACGCGCCATGAGAGAAATGCACATTTCATATGGATTACATAAGCAGAGAGCAGTCTGTTTTCTTTCGTTTTGTATTGTTCTGTTTAAAAGTACACATTTAAAGCTTTTTATGTCTCAGGTCTGTGAGGCGAGTAGGCTACCTTATACGTTTAGTTTTGGTTTATTTATTCAGACGCGCCGGCGCCTCCGTGTCGTGATTATCTTCTATGTATTTCCTTCTTATTTATTAAATCCAGGCAATTGGTTGATGAAACATTGATTCAAATTAAGATACATTTAATACAAAACGAAATGAAATTTAAATACAGGCTTTGTGCTTTCTGCTTGAGGTCTCTGTGAAAGTTTTAAAGCCGTCTTTTAGTGTCGCTTTCAGAGCGGTCACGTCCGTATCGGAGAACTGTCCCGTCCGTAACATTTTTTTTTTTTTGTGTGAAATAAATTTCAAAATACATGCGACTTATACTGTATATGTTTTTTTCCTCTTCATGACGCATTTTTTGACTGATGCGACTTATAATCCGGAGCGACTTAAAACAATTATCGCAAATCAGTAGGCCTAAATTAAAACGTCTTCTTTCCAATATTGTTTTTAATGAAAACCAAATAAAAATACCTGAATCAATTAAATAAACACACACACACACACACACACACACACACACACACACACACACACACACACACACACACACACACACACACACACACACACACACACACACACACACACACACGGTGCAAATAGGATAATCCTTGTCTCCTAAATAAGTGCATTGCATTTTTTTTATGACAGTATTGAAACTGATACTGTTGCTATTTTTAGACCCCGCGGTATACCATATTACCGTATTACCGTCCAAGCCTACATCAGAGGTTCTCAAACTTCTCCGAAAATGACCGTCTACCAAATCCAAACATATTCAATTATATATCAGCATTAAGCAAATATATTACTCTTGATCCGTCACTCTTTTTCTCTGCAAAAAGCAAAATCTAAGTTACTGTGAGGCACTTTACAATTGAAGTTTTTTTTTTTTTTTTTTTGAAAAGAGTGGTAATGAACTTTATCTCACAAATGTTGATTAAACTTCAATTTTACTGAACCCAGAATGTTCCTTTACTGCAGTGTTGTGCCTGAACGCGTTCATTGAACGATAGTTCATGAACGTACTCGGTTACTAACGTAACCTCGGTTCTCTCTAGAAGAGGGACCGAGTACTGCGTAAGATATCTTACGCTCGGGGAAAATCCTTTTTCCGCGAGATATTGAAGCCAAAAATGATCCTTAATTTTGTTATAATGCAAAACGCGTTGCAGCAGCAATGCAGACATAGGCGAGACAGCTCGCGCGCCTATTGGCTGCTCTGCGGCAACTGCAGCAGCCTATCGAGCGAGGCCTGGCGTGACGTCAGACCCAACCAGGGCACTTCGCGCCCGCTACGTCACGTCCCGCCGAAATGGGCGTGGTCTAGGCCTATAAATATCGCTCGCAGGCAGCTATTATCTGGTTTTTCATCATCGAAGCAACCAGAGCGTGTGCATGCACGGCAAGATACGCAGTACTCGGTCCCTCTTCTAGAGAGAACCGAGGTTACGTTAGTAACCGAGTACGTTCTCTTACGAGAGGTCTCTCGTACTGCGTAAGATATCTTACGCTAGGGGACCCAGTGTAAAACGCCGTGCGTGCTGAGATCTGACACCAAAGACCCAAGGGCGAAAGCCCGGGGTACATATAGTGCCGAATCACTCAGTGAACTCACAGAGAGTCCGGGAGAAGGAGGGGTGCAGCCTCACTTTCCACATAGAGTAGCGTCGAAGGGACGCAAATTTCATCATACAGACAGGGCGGGGTACGGCCTGAACTGATGGAAAAAAATGTGGGTCTTACACAGTTTGCCCAGCTTTAAACTGTCGAAAATTGAGCTGTGCTCAGTAAACGCAGCATTCTGAGCTGAACGCATCAGGTCAGATAATACTGGTAGTCTAGACCGACAGCAGCCTGGCCTGCAGGGCGGGAACCTCTAGGTTATAGAACCTTATAAATGTAGACGGGGAGGCCCAGCCTGCCGCCATACAAATATCTTGCAAGGCAATCCCACTCGACCAAGCCCACGAAGAGGCCATGCCTCTTGTGGAATGCGCTCTGACACCCAAAGGGCACTGCATGCCCTTGGAGGCGTATGCCAGCGCTATAGCATCAACTATCCATCTGGATAGGCTCTGTTTCGACGCGGCTAGTCCCTTAGAACGTCCGCTAAACGAAACAAAGAGCTGTTCCGTCTGTCTGAAAACAGACGAGCGAGACACATAAGCTCGTAATGCCCTGACTGGGCAAAGGAGGCTCGCGTCTCTTTCCTCATCAGGGACCGGTAGGGCTGACAGAGAGATAATCTGCGCCCTAAACGGTGTGTTGAGGGATTTTGGAACATAACCGTGCTTAGGTTTGAGTATAACTTTTGAGTCATTGGGCCCAAACTCCATGCACGCCGCGCTCACAGAGAGCGCGTGCAGATCCCCTATGCGCTTCACCGAAGCGAGAGCCAGCAAAAACACCATTTTGAAAGACAGGTGTTTCAAATCGATTGACTGTAAAGGCTCAAATGGCGCACCTTTCATGGCTTCCAGAACCGTAGAAAGGTCCCATACGGGGACTGAGGGAGGTCTGGGAGGATTCAGTCTCCTAGCTCCTTTAAGGAAGCGGATGACTAAATCGTTCCTTCCTATTGACTGACCAAGCGTTGTTTCTGAGAACGCTGCTATAGCCGCCACATAAACTTTGAGCGTGGAGGGGGCCCTGCCCCCATCCAACAGCTCTTGTAGGAAGGAAAGCACCTCCGTCACATCACAATTTGTGGGTGACACACCACGGGCTGTGCACCAGCCCGAAAACACTGACCATTTCGAAGAATAGAGTCGTCTTGTAGACGGAGCTCTAGCCTGCGTGATCGTGTTTAATACTCCTTTAGGGAGTCCAACATGTACCCGTTGATGGCCCAGACATGAAGGGACCATAGATCCGGGTGAGGATGCCAGATCGAGCCGCGGGCCTGTGAGAGGAGATCTCTCCTCACTGGTACTGGCCACGGGGCAGTACTTGCTAACTGCATCACGGCTGGGAACCAAGGTTGGTTTTTCCAGAGCGGTGCTACCAGCAGTACTGAGCATCCTTCTTCCCTGATCCGTTCTATCACCTGAGGCAGGAGAGAGACGGGGGGAAAAGCATAGAGCGGGCGGCGGGGCCACACATGGGCCAGCGCGCTCCTGCTCTTGGAGAAAAATTCTTGACAGTGAGCGTTTTCTTGAGACGCAAACAGGTCCACTTCCGCTCTGCCGAATTTCTTCCACAGCAGTTGGACTGTCTGTGGGTGTAGGGACCATTCGCCTGCCGGAACGTTGTTCCTGGACAGTCTGTCTGGTCCTATATTCATGATCCCTGGCACGTGCGCTGCTCTGAGCGAGCGCAGGTTGCACTGAGCCCATACCAGGAGGCGTTCTGCCAGCCTGTACAGTTTCTCGGATCTGATGCCGCCCTGGCGATTTATGTAGGATACCACAGACATGTTGTCCGAGCGGACCAAGACGTGGTGACCTTTTATTTGGGGACAAAAACGCGTCAGCGCGTTGTCTACTGCCAGCATTTCGAGGCAGTTTATGTGCAGGAGCTTCTCCCGTTCTGACCACTGGCCGAAGAACGGTCTGCCCTCGAGCAGCGCTCCCCATCCCGAGGTGGACGCGTCCGTGGACACCACTTTCACCCTCGAGGAAGTCCCCAGGCTTACACCTGATTGGTACCAGTCGTTCGCTTTCCAGGGTTTCAGCGCTGTAACGCATTTCTGATTGACCCTGAGGCGAAGCAAACCGGGTGCCCACGCTTTGCGTGGGACTCGCGCTTTCAGCCAAAACTGCAGCGGGCGCATGCGGAGCAGACCCAGCTGGAGTACTGACGATGCTGAGGCCATGAGACCTAGCATCTTCTGAAATCTTTTGAGCGGGACAGACGCGCCGCAGCGAAAAGAGTTCGCTGTGCGTCGAATGTCTACCGCGCGCCGTTGTGATAGTCGCGCTATCATGGATAGTGAGTCCAGTTCTGTGCCCAGGAAAGATATTTTCTGACTGGGTGACAGGGAGCTCTTCGCCCAATTGACACTCAGACCCAAATCCTCGAGGTGATCGAGTAAAATGGTCGTGTGTTCTATGAGCACTGCGCGAGATTGCGCTAGAATCAGCCAATCGTCCAAATAATTCAGCACTCGTATGCCTCTCATTCTGAGGGGTGCGAGCGCCGCGTCCATGCACTTCGTAAATGTACGGGGTGCTAGGGACAAGCCGAACGGCAGGACTGTGTACTGATATGCCTGGCCCTCGAAGGCGAATCTCAAAAATCGCCTGTGACGTGACGCTATCTGTATTTGAAAATACGCGTCTTTCAGATCTATTGACACAAACCAATCTCCTTGGCGAATCTGCACAAGGATTTGCCTGGTCGTGAGCATCCTGAACTGTCGCTTCACAAGCACTTTGTTCAGTTGCCTTAGATCTAGTATGGGTCTGAGACCCCCGTCTTTTTTCGGTACCAGGAAGTATCTGCTGTATAGCCCTCCTTCGCTCTGATCTTGAGAGAGGGGTTCTATGGCCCCTTTTCTCAATAGTTTCGTCACTTCGGCTCGAAGTAGATGTGCTACTTCTGTTTTTACCGTGGTCTCGACGCGCGCCACATAGCGGCGAGGGCGTCGGCGAAACTGCAGCGAATAGCCTCTTTTTATAATGTTCAGCACCCACTTCGAAACCCCGGGCAGCTTTGCCCATGCGTCTGCATGGATAGCTAGGGGTCGAATACGAAGCGCGCTCCGCTCGCTCAGCGATGGAGAAGCTTCTGTGTGCTGTAACACAAGCGTGTCGCTCGTGACATTTGAGGCATGGGGCGCGCTGATGACAGCGGGCAGATTGCCCGCGCTCGACTCCTCTACGGTGGTTAACCGCGAGGGGGAGGGCTGGGCGGTTCCCGTGGGAACTGTCATGTCTATGTGTGGATGTGGGCGCGGGACAGCGGGCACATTTATCACACCGAAAACATCGTTCGCTTGCGTGAAGCGAGTGCACGTTGGTTTCGTTTTTACAGAAACCGTGAGACATGCGTAACGTGGTGTTAGTGGGCACTGGGTAGTGGGCACATTCACCATGTTTGAAGCGCAACCGACCTGAGTCGGTTTTATGTGCGCGAGCCCTGTGTGACAGGCTGTGCTTATGTGTAGGGATGGGCACTGGGCAGTGGGCATTCTTACTACACACGAAACACCATCGGCCGTGGCCGGGACACCAGAAAATACGCTCTTTTGGGGATTTATCTGGGTAGCCGTGAAAACGGCATTTGTGTGCAGGCAAGCGGGTGACAGAACCGACTTGTTGGCTGCAGAAAACACTGGAACAGTCACATTTTCTGGAACTGGACGAGCGAATAGCTTTGGTGTGAGTCCGGCCGCAGCGGGACTGGAACATCGTCGTTTTCCTAGCTGTGCTAGGACGACTTCGGGGCCTCGGGCTTCACCGTAACCTTAGGTCGCGGGCCGCGTCCTGCGGGGCGGCGACCGGATGAGCGGGAGCGCGGTCTCGCGCTTCTGGCCTGGCGGCGCTGTGAAGTGGAGGCAGTGGACGGTGGCTGTGGCTGTGAGCTCTGAGCAGACGGTTTCGCACGGCCTGCTGCAGAGCTGGAGCGCTTCGGGAGGAAGTGCTTCATAGCCTGAGACGCTTTCTGTACCTCTGCGAATCTCTCCGCGAAATCTTTGACGGAGGATCCGAAGAGGCCTGCGGCGGAAAGCGGGGCGTCGAGGAACGCGGTGCGCTCAGACTCGGCCATTTCCGAGAGCGTCAGCCATAGATGTCTCTCAGACACGGTGAGAGAAGCCATAGTCCGTCCAATGGCTTGCGCTGCGGACTTAGTAGCACGAAGGGCGAGGTCCGTGGCACTCCTTAAGTCCGGCACGCAGATCGCGTCAGGTCCTTCCTCATCCAGCTTACGGAGGAGATCGGCCTGGAAGATCTGGAGCGTTGCCATGGTATGCAACGCTGACGCAGCTTGCCCGGCGGCGGAGAAAGCGCGGTGGAGCAAGCTCGACGTCGTGCGGCAAGCTTTAGAGGGTAGGGCCGGCTTAGCGCGCCGTCCAGCGGAGGGCGGGCATAAGTGGGCCGCTATCGCCTCTTCAACCGGCGGCAGCGAGAGGTATCCTTTGTTCTTGGCATCGTCAACGGCGGAGAATGCCAAAGAAACAGCAGGACGCACTCTAGCAGAATAGGGGGCGCTCCAGGACTTGGCGACTTCTTCGTGTAACTCAGGAAGAAAGGGCGCCGGCCTGGACACAGGTGAAGCGCGCTCCCCAGGCAGGAAAAATCCATCCAGCCGGTTGTGAGCGGGCTGCTCAGGCGAAGACCACTCGAGGCCGAGGCTCGCCGCGGCCTGTGCGAGTACTCGCATGAGTTCCGTCTCTATGGAAGGTCTCTTGCCTGACGAAGTGCGGGCAGGGGGCGCGGGGTCCTCAGAGCCCGCCCAATCCTCACTGCCTGACGCCAGGATAGAGCAGGAATCATCCTCTCCCAGCAGGGCTTCCTCATCCGCGATATCAACGGAAGCGGCGGCAGACGGCGGCCGCTGTCCGTCAGGAAGCGAAATAGAAGAAGCCGGGGAAGCAAGCGGGCGAACCGGCGAGCTTTGGCGGCTGAGGGAGGGTTCCGGGGCCCGCTGGGCACGGCGCTTTTTACGGCGCGACGCCGCGGCGGGCGGGGGAGCAGTCTCGGTGAAGACGGCTAGGCGAGTCCTCAGAGTCGCCATTGCCATCAGCTCGCAGTGAGGGCATCCGCCGTCAGCGAGCGCGAGAGCTGCATGTTCCTCACCCAGGCAGGAAACGCAGATCACGTGGCGGTCCCCGTCGCTGAGTGTGGCTCTGCACGAGCCGCAGGAAGGCATCTTTAAAAAGACGCTAGCTCTTTTAGAAATGTGTGTCGCAGCGGCGACACACACACACAGAAATACAGTGTAATAAAAGAGAAGGATATAAGCGCCGGAAAGCGCAGCAGGAAGGCAGGAAGGCGGCGCGGCCAGCGACTTCAGTGACTCGTCCCGCTGAAGGTGCTCTCTCTCGACGGCGCGGCTCCTAATCCAGCTCCAGCGATGCGTGTGCTTCGCTTGAAGGATGAAAAATCAGATAATAGCTGCCTGCGAGCGATATTTATAGGCCTAGACCACGCCCATTTCGGCGGGACGTGACGTAGCGGGCGCGAAGTGCCCTGGTTGGGTCTGACGTCACGCCAGGCCTCGCTCGATAGGCTGCTGCAGTTGCCGCAGAGCAGCCAATAGGCGCGCGAGCTGTCTCGCCTATGTCTGCATTGCTGCTGCAACGCGTTTTGCATTATAACAAAATTAAGGATAATTTTTGGCTTCAATATCTCGCGGAAAAAGGATTTTCCCCGAGCGTAAGATATCTTACGCAGTACGAGAGACCTCTCGTAAGAGAACTCATTCATATTTTGGGCGAACGTGAACTGAACGTACTGTATTACTGCCTGATGAACGTTACTGTGAACTCGTTCATTCTGGTGTCTGTGAACGCCACGCTCTTTCAGTTTAACTTCGTTCAATAGATTGCCAGATTTCTATAGTCTTCCAGGCGAAAACCCGGCTAAAACACACTGTAAACCGGCCTTAATATGTAGCGGAAAAAACACCCAATCTGGCAACACCAGCCACCAGTGTCTACTGACTCTCTTGTTCGATCTCGTTCATCAAAATGAACAAATCTTTTTTTCGAGTCATTTCGTTTATTTAAGGGGCTTTAAATGTTATAGGCTACTATTAACTGGCAAATTCCCAGAACACATCCACCTCCGCAATCTTGATCATATTCTTTATTAAAAAATCATTATAATGCAGTCAAAAATCGTTTACAGGGAACATAAATAATTACTTTACCTTCGGAGTCTTTTGTTCATTTGTCACGTGACAGACGCAATGAATGGCTCGTTCATGAACGACTCATCACTTACGTTAAATCAAAACAAAAAGCAGCAAGGAGGCGTCGTATGATCATTTAAACGAGTTTTATGACAAGGTCGTGAGGATGGGAAAAATCTGACGCATAGCTTCAGTGTTAAAACTGATAAAATAATTGTCTGTGGTTCTATATGGGCTGTGGGCCTGTGGCAATCATTTTGAAAAATGGAAAAAAAGAACTATGAACTAGTTTCAAAATTTTTAGTATGAACTGAACTAGTTCATTTTAAAATTTGTGAACTGAACTTTGAACTACTTCATGTAGAAAGTGCACTTTCCCAACACTGCTTTACTGTGAGCAACATCCGGAAGTCATGTCAAGTTTATGGTTACACTTTATTTCGACGGTCCACTTTATGGTGCTTTTCCACTTCATGATACGCCTCAGTACGGCCCACTTTTGGGGGGTTTCCACTGTGTAAAGTTCCTAGTACCTGGTACTTTTTTAGTACCACCTCAGTTGAGGTTCCAAGCAAGCCGTACCGAGACTAAAATGTGACGTGTAAACACTGCAGATCACTAATTTGGTCAGAGAGGATCTTCACTGCACCGTCATTGGATTTGCCACACGCGACACCAAACCCGCCGTAATTAAATAGACATCAACAGCCACCACACAATCATTTGTGCGCACTACTTTTTTTAAACGACTTCGCACAACTATAACGATCAGTCTATAATCCCACACATAGGCACCAATTTATGTTTCTGCCAGTGCCCACACTCAGAGCCGATCCTGACCTCCCTGGGGCCCTAAGCAAAATTCTGTTTAGGGGCCCTCATACCTGACCCGTGAGCCATGAACTATTTGCCATTGCCACACAGTCACACCTGACACCCCAGTGTTCCCACTACAATCCCTCCTTTAACTAGTTCTAGTGAAAATGTAATTCCTGATATCAGAAAACATTGTTACTAGTAAAAAGTTAATTCTTAATATCAATAATTCACATTTGAAATAGTACAAATTGAATTATTGATATAAAAAATGCATATCCTGTGAATGAATAAAAGCTAAAATGGCGCCATAGCATGTCACTGTGTTTTTAAATGATAAAAGTAATTCTTGATAGGCTACTCTTGATTCTTGATGGTTATTATTTACTGAGGGATGTGCATCCATATTGACCAGAATCTCCAGCCAATCAACATTTTAAATTCAATGGAGCCTATCAATAGTCAATGTCAGTACATTGCTTTCCATATTGCATTAGTGCAGAGTTGTAACTAAACCTTGACTGAGCGACTAGATAATCATCGTCTTGTTTTAAAACTATAATGAGGAGTGCCATCACGCCCATATTGTACTGGTCCCAACTCACAACAGATGTTTCTGCTGGAAAGTGCGCGTTTCATTTCATGCACGTTCATATGATCGCATGTTAACGCGCGACGCGGTTATCTTTTCCGAGCTGCAGTTTATAAACAAACACCGTTGTCCTTTGTCGTTTATTAAACATAATAAATCAACGCACATCAACTTAACTTTAGCCTACTGTTCTTTGCTGACATAAAACTTTGAGAGGAGAGCACACAAGTCTACCTGATAACTGTTGCCACAATTAACTCTCATGGTGTTTTTTTCTCTCTCTTTTCGTGACCAGAAAGACAGTTCCGCTTCATTTTCTCATCGATATTGTAAACATTGATTGACGCGCTTTGACACGAGGGGAGGCGGGGCCTTGAGTATTTTGTGGGGCCCTACGCACCTTGCGTAGTGTGCGTATAGGGCTGATCGGCTCTGCCCACACTCCATACACAAAAACTGTCGGGGACATGTCCCACCTGCAAGTTACACAAGCTATGTTACCAACCAAACAAAAGCACATTCTCTCCATGAGTGTTGTTGTGAGTCGCGCTTTTGCTGATATCTGATGATTCGTTGCGGTTCACTAAATAAAATAATTCAATAAATAGCTATTTACAATAAGCACTTAACTCAAAAATAACTATTAAATCATAAAATAACTTGAGAACTGGCTGACTAAAATCAACTTGAAAATGCTATCATGAAATAAAGGCGAATCCGTAATATCTTTACAGTTGAAAGGTACACGTGTTATTTTGTCAGTCAATCGTGAAAGTCTGGTGGTTGAAAGCTTCTGGCAACATTAAATCCAGGAGAGAAGAACATTCTAGAGAAAGAGATTAGTAGAGATATTGAGTTTGAGCATGCACATGTAATATCTGGGCGAGAGCAGACAAGAGCTTTGATTTGTGCTCGCGCATTACTTGGATGTGCTCTCAACATATGTCATTAAAATAACAACATAGAAACGGCCTCAAATAAACTATAAAAAGGTAGCGATAATCGTGTCTGAAAACTAGATTTTTTAGATTCTAAAAAATTGATTTTTTATTGGTTAAAATCAATACAATATATCTCGTATTTTCTGTGGGTGCTTGACCATGAGATCGGCGCCTGTGATCACTTAGAAGCGGTGCTAAACTGCAGTGGAAAAGCAAACCAAGACAAAAAATAAAGAGAGCTGAGTCGTGTCATGCAGTGAATAAGTGCCTTTAGACGTTCTACTAACTATAAGTAAATTGCAACTACATGTCAACTAACTCTCATTAGAGTATTAGTAGACTGTAAGTAGACTGTTAGACTGTTAGGTTAGGGTAAGGTGTTAGAGTTCGGGTTAGTAGAATAAGTTGACAAGTAATTGTAAAGTTACTTATAGTCAGTAAAATGTCTGTTGAGGATCATCAAAATAAAGTCTTATCAGATATTAAACAGACAGTCTACTCATACTCTAATGACTTGTTGTTCACATGTAGTTGCAAAGTTACTTCTGGTTAGTCTAAAATTAACCATCAAAATAGTTTCCACAGTTTATTTGTTTAGCACTTTTTAGAATATAAACTGTTTAAAAGCAGCTTAACAGAAGATGTATGTATCATATATGCACAAAACAGCATCATTATTTTGATTAATGCCAATATTATTTGAGGTTCAGAGGAATTATGTTGCTATCAGTGAAGAGTCTGATCAGAGCAGCATCTAAAACTTCTCCAGGCCGACAGAGCTGATGATATTGATCAAATGCTGCTGTCTGAGATTATTGTTATGTTGAGGGTCTAAACACTGTCAAACTGTGGTGCAGTGAAGGTGAACTCAGGTCTGCAGTTGTAGTTTTAATAATAGTATTGATCTAATATTAACTGAGTATGTTTTTCTGGCTGCCTCTGGAATCTGACTCTCTATTCAGAGCCTTTTGCTCTTTATGCATAGAATATGATTGCAGAAAAAATACATGTTTTTATTGAATATTGATGGATCAATACATTTTGTGGGAAAATAAATCATTAAAGTGGTTTGTTTTGGTAACAAATCTTATAAATGTATGAGGCAGCAATAACCTTTAAGCCTTTTACCCCAGACTATCCAGAGTCTGGGTAAAAAACTAAACAAAAAAACCTTATTGCCGCCTCATACAGTTATAATAACATTTAAAAGACTCACCAGGATGGGGCAAAAGGCCCCCAGTATTGATACAAATACTTTAGCAATAAAGTAGTGTTTTGCATAATATCTAAGTTAGTACTTGTTCAAAACAATCACTTTAGTTCTGTTTATTTTAACAAATAAAGGAAATGCATTTTTGTTTAAGAATATACTGTCATTAAAATTAAACTCTTCATTTTAAAAACACAGAAAAAAATATTTAAAACTAAAGATTCTGAAAGCTTTGAATAAGATCCCATAAAAAATTATATTGGCTTTACAGTAGTAACAATAATTGTGATATTTTATATGATTAATATAATTTGTTTTAAATATAATGGATTCATTATAAATATAGTGATTATATCTAAGTTGGACACCAAACTTAATATGATATTTACCATCTGAATCAAATTGAAAAATTTTAATTCAAATTTCAAATTGAATTGATTTAAGTATCATCTGTCAGCATTTACAAGTAAATCAATTACATGTAATCATTTCACATGAACACTGCTTTTTCTTCATGACAGTGTTTCTGTGATATTTTAAAATAATGGTTTATGGTAAATCTGGTCAATAATCGTAGCTGCCTTTCTCTTTTATTCGAACATTTTGACTACTGAAATATTGATGTCTCATTACTTTTAATATGCAGGTCATTATCTGCCCCCAAATGCCTGATGTGCATAATTATTTGCAGTTTGTTGGCAACATGGGTAAACAAAATCTGTGCCGGAACAGAACCTTGAGGATCTCCATGTAATATATTAGGAAGACAGTTTCTACATGTGGTATGATTTTCATATTTATTTTAACAGAGGATTCTGTGTCTCTGTCTTCTTAATGTGTTTTCAGTGGTGTGAGAGCTGACCAGATCAGAGATGTGTCCTGTCAGACCAGCACATCCTCCTCCTGTCAGAAACACATCAGTCATCATGACACAGAAGCAGCCCTGCAGCTCGATTCTCACCAGCCAGTGCATGATGATCTGCAGAGAGTCAAAGACCAGCACAAAACCAGCATGAAGAACAAGTATGAGAGCTTATTTGAGGGAATCAGACTACAAGAGAATCAGACCCTCCTGAACAGGATTTACACACAGCTGTACATCATAGAGGGAGAGAGTGAAGGAGTGAATGAAGAACATGAGATGTTACAGATGGAGAAAAGTTACAAGACCCTCCAAGACACTCCAATCAACTGCAATGACATCTTTGATCCTTCACCTGAACTAGGATATGAGGAGAAGAGAAGAGAGAAGGACAAAATCAAGACTGTTCTTACTAAAGGCATCGCTGGAATTGGAAAAACCGTCTCTGTGCAGAAGTTCATTCTGGACTGGGCCGAGGGAAAAGCCAATCAGGATGTAGATTTCATGTTTGTGCTTCCATTTAGAGAGCTGAACTTGATTAAAGATCATCAGTACAGTCTTCACAGACTTCTGCTGGACTTTCATCCTGAACTTCAAGATCTGGACTCAAACATTTATGATGAATGTACAGTTGTGTTCATCTTTGATGGTCTGGATGAGAGCAGAATTACACTGATGTTTTCAGACAGTGAGAAAGTTTCTGATGTGACTGAGTCTTCATCAGTGGGTGTGTTGATGTCAAACCTCATGAAAGGAGATCTGCTTCCCTCTGCTCTCATCTGGATCACCACCAGACCAGCAGCAGCCAATCAGATCCCCTCAAACTACATCTACCGTGTGACAGAAATTCAGGGATTCAATGACCCTCAGAAGGAGGAATATTTCAGGAAGAGAATCAGTGATGAGGATCAAGCCAGCAGAATCATCTCACACATCAGAAGAGCAAAAAGCCTCCACATCATGTGCCACATACCTGTCTTCTGCTGGATCTCAGCCACTGTGCTTCAAAACATCCTGAAACAAGATCTCAGTGCAGAAATCCCTCAAACTCTGACTGAAATGTACATACACTTCCTCCTCATTCAAACTAGTATGAGGAACCAGAAGTATGAGGAGAGAGATCCAGAGAAACTCCTGCAGTCCAACAGAGGAGTGATTGTGAAACTTGCTGAACTGGCTTTCAATCAGCTGATGAAGGGCAATGTGATGTTCTATGAGGAGGACCTGATTGAGAGCGGCATAGACGTCACTGATGCCTCAGTGTATTCTGGGATTTGCACTGAGATCTTTAAGGAGGAATCTGTGATTTATCACAGAAAGGTTTACAGCTTTGTACATCTGAGCTTTCAGGAGTTTTTTGCAGCACTGTATGTGTTTTTCTGTTATTTACGCAAGAACAGTGAAGTTATTAAAATGTTCCTGATAGGAAAGTCCAGAATTCTGTGTAAGTGTGTTTCTCTGGATGTGTTTCTGAGGGGAGCAATGAATACAGCTTTGAAGAGTAAAAATGGACACCTGGATCTTTTCCTTCGATTCCTTCATGGCATCTCGCTGGAGTCCAATCAGAGACTCTTACAGGATGTGCTGATTCACACACAGAAAAACCAAAAGAGCATCAAGAAAATTATCCAAAACCTTAAAAAACACGAAAAGACAGACAGTCCAAAAGACAATGTCAGCCCTGAAAGATGGATGAATCTGTGTTACTGCTTGATTGAGATGAAGGATAGTTCTCTTGTTGAAGAAATGCAGGCATTTTTACAATCTCAAACAAGTAAGAACATCCTTTCTCTTGCACAATGTTCAACTTTGGCAAACATGATCCTGATGTCAGAGGAGGTGATGGATGAGTTTGACCTTAAAAAGTACAACATCACATCATCACAAGAGGGTCGAAGGAGACTGTTACCTGCTCTGAGGAACTGCAGAAAAGCTCTGTGAGTGTGAAAATATGAACATAATATCAACTGATTTTAAATATGAACATAATACCTCTCATGTAGGCTAATAGTTTAGCTAAATACGCTTTAATGACTTTTTATAGAACCACTATAATCAGAGTTTAATTACAGCATTAAAACAATGTGTATTGTGAAAATTGTAATACAAATAAAATTCACATATTAATGTGTCACAGTACTATCAATAAATAAGGCAAAAAGTAAAAAAAAAAAATTTTTAATGACACTATTCAACTAATTAAACTCGTTTTCCACTATAAAGGATTGTATAAACAAGGAAATAAAACATTATACACATAATGTTCATGAAATATTTTAATTGGTGAATCTTCCTTACAAAAGACAAGAATGTCAATCAGCATAATCTTGTATGTTGAACTTGGTTAACCAAGGAAGTTGTGTGATCTGGTGGGAACACCAGCATTAATCAGAGTCCTCTCTTTTTTCAGATTAACAGACTGTAATCTCAGTGGTCAGCACTGTGAAGTTGTGTCTTCA
Source organism: Leuciscus leuciscus (assembly GCF_965113295.1). NCBI lineage: Eukaryota > Metazoa > Chordata > Actinopteri > Cypriniformes > Leuciscidae > Leuciscus > Leuciscus leuciscus. The sequence continues at coordinate 76,507,758 of NC_138725.1, read as the reverse complement.
GTTCTACAGTCACCAAACTCCCTGAGAGAGCTGGACCTGAGTAACAATGACCTGCAGGATTCAGGAGTTAGGCTGCTCTCTATTGGACTTAAGAGTCCAAACTGTCAACTCAACAAATTGAGGTATTTAAAGGGGTCATATAATGCCATTTTTGTACAAGCTAATATGATTCTTTAGGGTCTAAATTAAAAGTTTGTAATATACTTTAATAAAAAATTCTCATTAGTATTGTAAGAAAACACTAATTTTACCTGGTCAAAAACAGCTCTGTTTTCAGCACGCCGTTTAAGTGCATGTGTCTTTAAATGATGATGAGCTTTGCTCACCCCGCCCCTCTGTTCTGTGCGCACACTGTTTGAAATGATAACACAATAACCATAACGCGTTGTTCATTATAATCGTGGGATTATGAATTATATTGAGAACGTCGTACATAGAAAACATGCTGTAATGTACCCTGAGTGTAAACCTTAGACGCATTCATCTTGAAGCGTGCAAGCGATTTGCAAAGATTAATAAATATTAATACAAAGGTTAATAACGTAAAACATTAACCTCACTTCTTCTGGAGGTTCAGCTGGAAGGTACCGATCCTTTTTTTTCTCATTTGTAAAGCTGTCTGGTGTGAAATGATTCACAAACATGAAATCATGGGCGATCGTGGGGAGTCCCCGCGTCAATGCTTTGGGCATATTCCCTTCAAAAACAAAACTCAGCCACTGCGTCTTCAGCGGTTTGGATTTAGGCACATCAAAATGACTGCTGTGTTCCTTATTACACCCAAGAACAGAACACCACAATCGCTTAGACGCCATTCTGCTCATAGACAGTGCTCCAGTGAGGGTATCAACAATAACTTGCGGACTATGATGACAGACAGCTCGCTCACGAGCGAGGGCGGGTCTGTGTTGAAACGCTGCTGTCAATCAACAATCGTGGGAGGGGCGTCGATTTTGTGACGTCACAAAATCGAACAGCTTGATTTGAGACAGGGTAAAACATATAAGGAGATTTAAAAAAAAAACACTGGATGGATTTTTATCATTTTATGATGGTTGTGTACAGGCACTGCCAACACACATTTCAGTACAATCAACTTGTAAAAGTCCATGTACCATTATATGACCCCTTTAAGGGGATTTCAACTGGCCTGTGCAAAATAACAGTAAGCTGTCATATATGCATATGTAAATGTGTTATATTCTAATATTCTATGCAACTCACTTAAAAGGATAGTTCACCACAAATTAAGTCATCATTTACTCACCCTGCTGTTGTTCTAATGCAGTATGCCTTTTTTTTGGACTATAGAAGGAGAATTTCAAAAAAAAATCCAGCTCACACCCATTCACATAATGGGAGTGAATAGCAAACAGCATCAAGCTAAAAAAAGAGGCAAAAGTATCAATGGTCCCATGTGACACGTGTCATATATTCAAAAAGAATATATTCAACGTGTCATATAGTAAAAAAAAAAACACAATGTAATTTGTTACTTAACAAAAGTGTGACTGCATTCATGAGACTCGATTAGTGCTGCCTAATTGGGTTGTTCACAGGTGTTCACTCCGACTCACAGAATCAAGTGAAAAAAAAATATATATATATATATCATAATTGGGGTTGGAACGACGGTGATGATAGGCTTGTTTCTTCTGTCTTTTTGCTGCACGTTGATGCTGGACGTGTGTTTGGTTCCACAATGTCTTGCTCTGTCAGAGCCAGTCATTAATGGCCAGTACCTCAGAGGGTTCCCTTGACCAGGGAAATAGAGGTGGTTGAAATCCCAGGACACATTGGAAAGGGGTAATGCCAATGGAGGGTTTTTGAAGGGAATTTTGAGCATATTCAGCCCAGCGTAAGAAGCTGCTCAGGTCTGAGGGATTCTGTTGACAGTATAATCTAAGAAACCTTGTGAGTTCTGGTTTTAGGTTTTCGCTTTTACGTTCGATTGTGAGTGATATCCTGAGGTGAGGCCTATATTTAAATTGAATTGATGGAAGGCCGTCCAGACACGAGATGTGAACTGGGAACCCCGGTCTGAGACAATATCTTCAGGTAGTACATGATAGTGAAACATGTAGTGGATGAAATGTTCTACTGTTTCGAAAGCTGTTGGGAGCTTACATAGAGGTGTTAATCGACATGCCTTAGAAAAACATTCATGACTATAGTATATATGTGTTACCCTGGGAGGCCAGGAGATCAGTGACAAAATCCATAGCAATGTGTGACCAAGGTTGTTGAGGAATGGACTGTGGCTGTAGAAGGCCTGCAGGGGTAGAAGGGGGATGTCTAGAAGATTTCGCTGTGTGCAAGTATGACTGTAGAAGAGGAGGTCATCAGCGCCATCTGCTGGACACCAGTATTATACATCCAACAAATATACAGAACAAGCCGACATAGTGATCATGCTCTAATCAAATCGCAATGCAATTCGCTCTATCATAGAGAGATGGTTTGTGTGTTGTTTTTCCCAATTCCTGCCAGAGTTGTGTGCGTCAATGACTAAAAGCAAGTGTTTATTTATCTTGTTTATATTGCAGTTGCTGCTGATTACGATTAGTCGCTGAGTTGTTTATATGTAAGATAAACAGATGCAAGGAAGACCCGCGGCTCTGCACAAGCGAATGTTTGTGTAAACATAAGAGTTTTAAACTGAATATGTATATTCGGTATCGTCTTATGTGGATATGGTTCAGAATCAGAATCAGAAAGAGCTTTATTGCCAGGTGTGCTTGCACACACAAGGAATTTTCTTGGTACTGAAGCTTCTAGTGCACATGTACAAATACAAATACAACAAGAAACATAGTGATACAAATTCTAGGAATAAAAATATAAATAAAAAAATATGAAAAAAGTATAAGGTCACAGTTGGGTTTAGTCAGAATAAACATTTACAGATTATACTTTTGTGTAAACAATTGCACTTACAGGCATATGCCTCGGGAGGAATGTTAACTGTTCAGAAGGGGAATTGAAACTGTTCCTGTGCCTAGATGTTCTTGTGGCCAGTGATCCGAGTGATCCGAGTGAGCCGTCTTGACGGTAACAGTTCAAACAGGTGGTACATGTCCTGGCACCAATAATCCTCTCCGCAGTCCAGACTGTCCGTTGTAGTCTCCTGATGTCTGATTTTGTAGCTGAACCAAACTAGACAGTGATGGAAGTGCATAAAACAGACTCAATGGCGGCCGAGTAGAACTGAATCAGCAGCTTCAATAATGCCTTTGTGACACATTTCCGCCTATTTCAAATGTTAGTTAGTTGTGACCAGTTCCCAGAGGGTGTCCATCCTAGCGCTGTCATTGCCAAGTTCATAGAATTTTGTTTGGTGAAGGGGATTAGATAATCTGTTTGGTTCTGCGAGTAAATGAGATATGTCAATATGGATCTCTAAATTGATGAATAGATACATTTTGGGAAAAAAGCTCAGAAATGTTAGCCATGGCATAACACGACTTTGTACTTTGCTTAGCGTGCTCAGTGCTTAAATAGTCCATTAAAACGAGAACAAATGTTTGTGCAATCAGTCCAGGTATGTGAGTTCTGAGATTTGTAGTCCAAGTGCTAAATACTCAGATGAGGGAGGCCTCCGGTGGCAGACAGGAGGATTTTCAGAGGTAGCGTTCATGACAAACTAGTAGTACAGCGATCAGTTCAGGTGCAGAGATGCACAGATACAGAGATGATCAGGTCAGGTGCAGAGATGCACAGATACAGAGATCATCAGTTCAGGTGCAGAGATGCACAGATGCAGAGATCATCAGTTCAGGTGCAGAGATGCACAGATGCAGACATGATCAGTTCAGGTGCAGAGATGCACAGATACAGAGATGATCAGTTCAGGTGCAGAGATGCACAGATACAGAGATGATCAGTTCAGGTGCAGAGATGCACAGATACAGAGATGATCAGGTCAGGTGCAGAGATGCACAGATACAGAGATGATCAGTTCAGGTGCAGAGATGCACAGATACAGAGATGATCAGTTCAGGTTCAGAGAGACACAGATGCAGAGATGATCAGTTCAGGTGCAGAGATGCACAGATGCAGAGATGATCAGTTCAGGTGCAGAGATGCACAGATACAGAGATGATCAATTCAGGTGCAGAGATGCACAGATACAGAGATTATCAATTCAGGTGCAGAGATGCACAGATACAGAGATGATCAATTCAGGTGCAGAGATGCACAGATACAGAGATGATCAATTCAGGTGCAGAGATGCACAGATACAGAGATGATCAATTCAGGTGCAGAGATGCACAGATACAGAGATGATCAATTCAGGTGCAGAGATGCACAGATACAGAGATGATCAATTCAGGTGCAGAGATGCACAGATACAGAGATGATCAGTTCAGGTGCAGAGATGCACAGATACAGAGATCATCAGTTCAGGTGCAGAGATGCACAGATGCAGAGATGATCAGTTCAGGTGCAGAGATGCACAGATGCAGAGATGATCAGTTCAGGTGCGCTCCATGTTTCTGCTTAAACAGATATGTGGCTGTAGCGATCTGTCATATGCATTAACCCTCTGGGGACCAAGCTGTTTTTGGGGCCCTTGAGATGTTCTGACATGCTCTGACATTTGTGCTTTTTTCAGTTATTTATAAACATGTTAATGGCAAAGGTGTAAATTCACTCTATATAGCACAAACAGGCCTACCATAATATGCGAGCAACATGTATGTAGATGTTTGTATTTTTAAGAGAATAATGTTTATGCGTGGTTATTTAAAAAAATAAAAATGAAAGTTGCTGAAATAAGACCACAAAACTCATACAAAATATGTGCCCACAAGACTTTTGACTAATGGATGTTTTCTCTTGGAGTTCTAGCTTCAAAATTATGTGAAAATAGTCTTGCTTTATCGTTCACAAAAAAAAAATACATTGATTTAAATGGTGTAAAACAGGTTTTGCTTGGAAAGCCAATATGCGAGGGGGAGGAGTAGTTTACACCTTAGATTACCCAGTCCCACCCACTCTGCATAATGACTCTGCATAATTAGCCATTCATTCAGGTGTGACACTGACTGAGCCACAATGCAAGGACAAAATAGCCTATATATTTAGAAGAAGACTTATATTGACCATTTAAGATTTTGCTTACATCTATCTTGTAAATATGTTTTGCTATTTTATTAAAAAGGTTACAATTACAACAATAATTACAATTTCAGCAATATTTCTGCAAAAAAAGTACTCTTTCTTTGTAAAAAAAAAAGAAAAAGATTATAGGCCTACATTTTATCATATGTATTCATTAGTTTGAATATAGCCAACATTGGAACATCTTAGTCTATGACTTTATTTTTGACAAAATGGTATTTTATATATATGAGCAGAAAAGTATCTTTACAAATATGTACCCTTCATTCATCTCACAGAAACGCGATTCATATTTAGGCTAAACAGTCTTTACAAATATGTACCCTTCATTCATCTCACAGAAACGCGATTCATATTTAGGCTAAACAGTCTTTACAATTATGTACCCTTCATTCATCTCACAGAAACGCGATTCATATTTAGGCTAAACAGTCTTTACAAATATGTACCCTTCATTCATCTCACAGAAACGCGATTCATATTTAGGGTAAACAGTCTTTACAAATATGTACCCTTCATTCATCTCACAGAAACGCGATTCATATTTAGGCTAAACAGTCTTTACAAATATGTACCCTTCATTCATCTCACAGAAACGCGATTCATATTATAGAAACGCGATTCATCTTTTTGTTTACATAGGCCTACACTAACGTTATTCCATAACGTTATTCCACATTAACACTTGAGAAAGGATAACTTAGCCTACCTCACTCCTCAGCGGGATCTGCTCCTCATATCAGCACGGAAAATTTTCTCCATAAGGTAGGCTATATTATGCCTCTTTGTTTACAGCTGATGTGGGGGCGTTTCACAGACTGAAATGGTTCTCAGAATTTGCGTTTGAATAGCACGCGCTCTCCGGGGCGTGGTCAAATTACTGTGAATCATCTCGTAATGAGCTCGACTGGAGTCGCTCTCTTTTTATACAGATTACAGAAGCTGATAATATTTGTTTTTTATATAAATTACTTCATTTAAAAGCTGCGATCTCAAGCTTCATGCCCGTGGGTCTGTTTCCCTGTTTGACTGAATTTTCGCGGAGTTATAGATAATTTTCGAACGCGTTTCAAATGGGAGTTTACTGGCAGAGAGAAGGCAGAAATAGCATCATGTTAGTTTTTCTTTATTTGTCAAAAAGCAAAACACTTTATTTTTATTGTGAGTATACAGAAAAAAAATAGAAACTGAACAGGATCGATTGATGTATTACACGAAAATGAAAGATCAAAATTAACAGAGCATTTTGTGTTTATTTTTCATTGCTAAAAAAAAAAACGAGCAAAACGCGCGGGCGCGTTTTTGGTCCCCAGAGGGTTAAAGAGTGTCAAAATGGTTTTTATTGTTTTAATTTGGAGTTGAGACCTGGAGTTGAGATCAAAATAACAAAGTGCTTAGCTTATTGCGATTATTGGATAGGAGAAAGTAACAGGCTATTTATTATGTTTATAAAATGATTACTTTCATCTGGGTGTGGATGGGGATGAAGCGGTGGATTCGCCACTTTTTCTGACACTTTTCATATAAATGTTTTGCATATTGCATACCTGTCTTCAACTACTCCTGAATCATGTTTAGATAGCCAAAATGCCCTAATAGCTTATTTAATTTGCTTCTTCGGCAAGTACAAGTTCAGGTGATTGCATTGTTCCATCATATTTTTAATTTGAGAGTTTCATTATTATTATTATTATTATTATTATTAATTGATGGTTTGAAGAGCCATATTGTTTATTGTAGTGTATATTCTCTAACAATGAAGCAGACTAACATGAACACTTACTGCTGTTGTAGATTATCTGGCTGTATGGTGACAGAAGAAGGTTGTGCTGCTCTGGCTTCAGCTCTGAGTTCAAACTCTTCACACCTGAGAGAGCTGGATCTGAGCTACAATCACCCAGGAGAATCAGGAGTGAAGCTGCTCTCTGATACAATGAACCATCCAGACTGCACACTGGACAAACTCAAGTAAGTGGACCAGTAAGAGTCATCCTGTCTGGTGTGTGTGTGAGACTGAGAGTTTATAATAGTTTTTGAACACTGAAGGGTGTTAAAAAGTGACAACAAGCAGTCCTGACAAAGCATCCGACCAGTTGTTAGTGATAATGTGTTGAGGAAAGAATGTATAGACTCTGATACTATAGAAGCTGTAGAAACCTCACAAAGACATAGTACTGGAACTCCCTCCTTCATTTCCCAACATACTCTTTAAGAGACCTCCATCTTACACCGATCACCCAAACAGATAACCTTCTCAAACATGTCTGTGAATCCAAAACTTTATTTCACACTCAATTTACAAAAAAAAAAAAAAAAAAAATTAAATACCCCATCACAGTTGAGAGAAAATGTTATTATAACAGCACTGCATTTCAAAATATTTAATATTGTTCATTACTATAATGTTAAATATCAACAACAATCCTAGACATTAACACACAAACAGCCACAATTGTTGTTTTGGAAAGCAATTTTCACCCATCCAAGCTTTTGCCTTCAAACAGTATCACTTATCACATTTATTAAAAACTGTCACAAAACATTTTTAATCATGTATGTTTCTGCTTCTCTCAATTATGCATAACAGCCCACTGATTATTTATCCTGAAACGATGTTTTATTTAATTGGATATTTTCGATATTGAGAATTGGTAACAATCCTCCAATAACTTTTTAATGCTTGGATCCCAGATATCAAGAGCCTAAATTCCTCCAATTAGAGCTTTTCTCTTAAATGGATACATTTTCTGCCAAGTGTTTTACTTGATCTCCCCAATCTGGCAACTATTCGCTCGCTCTGCTCTGCACAAAAAAAAAAAAACTTTTCTGCTGATGATTTGAAAAACACAGTCACGCATGTATGTTGGAGTTTAGTAATCTCTATTGTGATATTCTGCTCAAATGAAAGTGTCATACAGTAAGTGTCATTCCTTCACAAGGCCACTTGGGCAGTTTGCTGAGCATAAATCTGCGAGCAAGCCTTCTCAAGGGCGAACTGTAATAAATCATGCATATATCTCAACTATATTGTTTGGGATTGTGGTTGCTGACTAAATGCACTTACGCAACCTCTGTGCTACAATACAAAGGCTTATTTGTTGTTTTAATAGAAAAATTTAAACATTAATTATAAAAAAATATTGGAATTAATGTTTGGAAGTTCACAGTTTTAGCTTTTGAGAGAAGCTCAATAAGGTTTTGCCAGTTTTTCATAATGTGTAAATCAGGAAAAACTTATGAGAAACATATGAGTTTGATGCTCTCTTAATTTTATGCTTACATGAAAGTGCAATAATTCTGAAGAAATGTAAAATGAAATTTCTCAAATGAGAATATTCATGATTAATAATGCATGATTATAATTTTTGAGCAAAATAATTGTTCAGGGATGTGATTCTTCCGGATTAAATTTCCGGTTATTTCAGCCTAAATTCATGACCCACCTGAATCATGCAGATCAGTAATAAAAAAATAATAACCAAGGGTGGGGTGTTTGTACATTATGGAAAAGTCTTTGAAATTTGTATCAAAATATTTATATAATAGAATATGTTTAAGTGATAATATTGGTTAAACAAACAACAATACTTAACGTTCATTCGATCCATCAGACTTGCGGCATTTCCATCAGATTTAGTTTTGCTGCATTGATCATTATAACCAATTGCACACGTTTCCGTTGAGTTTGAGTGTGACAGCCAATCAGTGGCGTTCAGATTAGTCATCGCTGAAACGAAGAGTTTTGTTCAGTTCGCGCTTTTTCTGGCTGAATTCTGACTATAACTTGTAAATTATCCCATCATAAAGAACAAAGTGCAGATTTAGTGTAAGACAGGGGTTCTCAACCTTTTGCAAGCTGGGCCCCCCCGAAGCTGGTTCATTGCAGTTTTAGTTTGACAGGGTCAGCTCTAGCTTAGCTTAGCTTAATGAATGGAATCCTTTAGTAAAAAAAAAACCACAAAAAAAACCCCACCTAATTACTTATTGTGGCCTGCGTATTCACGAGTACAAATAGCGATGCAGATTAACACTAGGCGATTTCCTAGGCAGATATTGACTTGGGACTATCACGCAACACATGAAATCCCACGACTTCCGTCAACATATGGTGTGTTCAAGTGCAGCTTTTTACCCCAACGCGAGGCAACAACACAGTCGGCTTTCATCAGCGCTAGTTCGTCAACGTCGGCTTGGTGTGTTCCAGGCTGTACTATAACTGTTAAAACTTCTAGCAAAGAAGATTTAAAATTAAAACTGTCATTCAATATGATAATTAATTTGGATTGGGTTAACTAAAGAAAGTAAGAAGCAGCTGAGGCACTGTCATTTTCATATATATATATGAAAAAAAAAAAAAAAAAAAAAAAAAAAAATATATATATATGTATATTTTTTTTTTTACTTTACTTTATTTTTACTTTATTTACCTCAGGAATTTATATATATATTAGGGGTGGCACGGTTCACAAAACCCACGGTTCGGTTCGTATCACGGTTTTAGGGTCACGGTTTTCGGTTCTGTACGGTTCTTGTTGTTGTTTTTTCTTTTAATCTTTAACACTCCAAAAATTTACTTCAGCATATGATATATAGCTGAATTATCTAATTATTAATTAATTTATTTCATAAATGGGGTGTGTTTGCAAAACGCAGCTTCTCATTTCCCGTGGGCTGTGTCGGACAGTTATTTGTCACCACTTTTTGCCAGGGTTGATATTATGTCCCAGCACGGATGTACCAATACAAATAAATAAAACATTTCCAGTTAACTAGCAAAGTATTCGTTTCGTTCGTTTGTTAAATAAGAAGCAATCTAGCGCTGAAATGTGTTTTTTTTAATCAAGTGATCAAAGTGCTCGTTGCCGTTGCGATCAGTGGCGCTGATACAGTGTTCTCGTGGCTCGCGCACACACCGCAGCGGCCGCACATTCTTCACTCAGACGCGCGCTTCAGTCCGTTGAGGAGACTCTAGGCTACTCTATTCGTTCCGATGAAATCACAAAACAAAATTCATACAAATCTGTCCCTGCTTGATATACAACCGCTGATAAACATAATCGGTTTTGATGAAAAAGAAAAATATATACGAGTGCAGATTAGAACTCAGAACCTTTGACACGCTTGGCAAGTTCTGCTACTGGACCATTAAAGTACATACCGGTACGTGGAACAGTCGATCTATGTAGCCTATTTATTCACGTGAAAAAAACAACATATAGCCTAGTGGAGTTGATCTCATTAAATGTCTAAGTAAACCCAGTGTACTATTTAAATCGATTGCTGGACATTGTAATGTTATTCTACATTTGTCTGATTTATGATTTAGCATTGTATTAGCAGTAGCACGGGCACAAGGCTACATTGCGCATGCGTCGAACCGTGCGAACCGCGCGACGCACACACGCACCGAACCGAGACAAGCGAACCGAACGGTTCGGATGTTTTTTCATGTACCGTGCCACCCCTAATATATATGAAGAGTTCAGATGCAAAAGCCTCTAAATGCCATCTGAAATTTTCTTATAGAATGATCATTTTTATCAAGCTCGTATATTTAAGTTCTGTAATTTCACTTAAATGACAATTAATAGGTAATCTTCATTGTCATTTAAGTGAAATTATTGAATTTAAATATACGAGCTTGATAAAAATTATCATTTTATACGAAAATTTCATATGGCATTTAGAGGCTTTTGCATCTGAACTCTTCATATATATATATAAATGACAGTGCCTAGCAACATTTATGAATTCTCGAATGCACACGTAAACTCCTCCATCGAAGAGGCGTTTAAAAACTCTTTCTACGGCTCTGCTCTGGTTAGTTCAGACCGGTGACGTCTCAGTGACATTTTGGGATTTTCACTCCTCTTGTGAAGTGATGTATCGATGTTCCCTTATTCTCTTATTCCCTGTGCTGCTCGCAGTGCCCTTCATATTAAATCATGTCCGCTCCCTTTAGATTGGAATTTCACTTGAAGTGTCATTAAACCCCTGTTTAGCCTGGTCGTTCACACCTCAAAGTTGGAAAAAGTCTAAAAAAAATGGGCGTGTAAAGCTGTGGAAAAGTGGAAGTGTAGATGGTGGGAAAAGGGGAGACAACAACCAATAAAACACAGACCTGCTACACACTCATACAGACGGGATATACATAGGGATGGGACGATTACCGGTTTCACTATAAACCACGATAAAATGTATTGACGGTTCGTTTAAAATTTAATTAACATTAAAACCGTGTTTGATTAACGCGATTTTAATAACTCACTATTAATTCTGTTCAGCTAGCAAAAATGTCTAATGCAGACGTGCAGCACGCAATGTTGGGGTTTTTTTATTCAAGAAGGAATGGCGGAAGGCAGTGACCGTGCTCGGGAGATTTTTCAGCCAGAGAAACAGTTCTGAGGTGTGGTCATATTTTGGCTTCAACAAAAGTCCTGAGGGAAACTTAATCAAGGATGGTCACCCTGTCTGCAGAACATGCACAAGAAACTGTCACTGTAATAGAAACACTTCAAATCTGCCGAGTCGTCTTGTGTGACCATCACCCACTGTTGTATAGCGAACGCAAGGCAAGTTAACTTTGACCTCAATACCAAAACTACGTCTGGGAAATAATTGGGCATAAAATGTTGTTTTAAGTTGAACTATTTTATATCACTCACTTGAAATAAACGTGAAGCTTCCGAAAAGAAAAGTTCGCAGCAAGTGGCTTTGAGCCAAGACTAAAAGTGTAATGATTCCTGTCTTGTGTTTCCCTCGTCTTGTGTGGACTTTAGTTATTTCCTGTTCTGTGTCATGTTTTGTAGTCCTTTGTAGTTTTTCTAGTTTATTAGTATCCCCAGGTGTTTCTAATTAGCCACACCCCCTTGTTATATTGTTTAGCTTGTTGGTCCCTGTATTTATAGCCCTTGAGTTTCACTTGTTACTTTGTCAGTTGTTGTACATGTAAGGGTTGCTTCTAGTCTTGTCATGCTCGTGGTTTTGTTTCTGTATCCCTGAAGTTCTTTATTATTTGTTCTATGTCTATTTCATTAAAACCTTGCGTTTAGATCCTCACTTCCGCCTGCTTTCTCCGGCACTTTACAAAAAGTGACATTTAATGGATAATAATGTATATTCATTATACACTTATTAGACCGATTTTGTTTATTTTTTATTCCACATAATTAAAAGTGACATTCGCGACAGGCTCCCGCATCAGTCTGTCGGGGTTGTATTCGCTATAACAATCGCCTCACTATACATTATCCCTTACATAGTGTATTCATTATACACTTATTACACCGATAAAAAAAAAAAAAAAATTACCACATAATTACGGGGACATTGATTTGAGATTAATGTTTTAAATCTTACCTGTTTATAAATCCATTATGTACAGCATACAAAACAATCGTCCTGACAAGATGATCACAACAATATTATCAAACTCTGTAAACAATAAATCAACTCTGATTTCATTTTCAATACAATTAAAAACGGAAACGATGGCAAGTTGTATTTGAATGAAAATATTCCTTCAATATTTTTATTGAAGGATATTTTAAGTTTAGCACTTCCTGCTCAGCTCAGCTACCGTTCGGACGCTCTTGCTTACTGCTCCGCGCTTTGCTCTATCGCTTTTATATTTTATCTTCTATATTTTTATATTTTAGCTCCTTTTATCACCTAATTTTAACTTCAGCAAATCAGCACAGTGCTCAAACGACAAAGTTTGGATTATCACAAAAACGCAGAATTCTTCTACCCGACCAGCTTACATTCCGGGGAAAGGAAAACACAACTGCCTACAAGGATAAGAGAGAAAATGCCTCTTCTGGAATCTACTTGCTGCACTAACTGCCACAGACTTTTACAAAGGATTGCAGTTCTTGAAACAAAGTTATTTACGGGACCACCAAACCAGACGGAACACACAACAGAGCTTCGTCATGGACACCCTCAGCATATAGCCGGTGAGTCCCATGAAACTAGTGCTCCTCGACAGGTAGAGAAACAAGCCGATCGACTTACAAATCGATGGCACAAACAGGGAGCGAGACCCAAAGGCACTCGAGACATCAGATTGTCACGAGCCCCACATATTACCGCAGTAGCATCCTCTACCCCAGATACAGCTCTGACAAGGATGGCAAACACTGGTCTCCCACCAACACCTATACATCTTGAGAACAGATTTGAAGTACTAATGAATGTAAATGAGGAATCCCCAAACGTGATGAATGTGATCGAACACAGACTGAATAGGCCAGTAGCTAACACTGATGCTAACTGGCGCTCAAGGTCGAGCAGACAGCGGCACTCAGCTCAGAGCACAGCCGAGCCCAGGACTCTGATAGTGGGGGACTCCATAATCAGAAACATTAGCAGCAGGGATACAACTACATGCTGCCTTCCACAAGCAACAATTTCTGATATAAACAGGGAACTTCAGAACATTCTAATGAAACATAAGACTGCAAATCGACTCATAATTCATGTGGGGAAGAATGATATTCATAAAGAGCAGTCAGAACTCCTTAAGAAGGATTTCAATGAACTTTTTGAAACACTTAAAAGACTGAAAGTTCAAACATTCATCAGTGGACCACTCCCAGCAAGAGGGACAAACAGGTTTTCTCGGCTGCTTGGGATTAATACATGGCTGCAAAAAACCTGCAATATAAAAGGAGTAAACTTCATTGACAACTTCAATCTTTTCTGGAGTCAGAGACAACTATTTCATCGGGATGGCCATCACCCAAACAAACTTGGTTCAAGAGTGTTAAAGGACAATATCGACTTCTCCCTCAATCATCCTTCTGCAGTGTGTGTCAATCTGAACGACACACACACACCTGGAAACAGTATGAATGAACACGGGACTTCACTTCAGCAACAAGATGGACATGCGGTTGACATATCACACAAGGACAATGATAACACCACTCCGCCACAACAACCTCTGCTCACGGACACAATCTCAGCTGAGCCATGCCCACAGAGCTCACCACAGACAGACATATCAGAACTGCTCCAAGATTCAGCACCCAAGGACGACTTCCTGGAAAACAGCCAGGGAAGCCAGGACAGCATATCACAGCCTCCTATAACACCTGAGCAACAGCCCCTTTCACCAGATACTTTCTCACTCTCGCCAGCGACTCCACTCCTGTGCTTCTCACAGAAAATGGAACAACTAGTGCATGCTGGAACCAGACTATCCCACTCTTTTGCTGCAAGCCCCCAGATACCAACCAAAAATCGTCAGGCACCTCAAACACCGAAGCCTGCGCGCCGAGCTCGCCCGCCCCCTCCTCCTGTGAGAGCTCTTCGGCCTCTTCGGCCAAAACGCCAGGGCCCACACCCTCCTCCATCTGCTCGAGGTGAACCAAAAACAACTGATACCAGCTCTCAGTGATGTGTTTTGGGTTCCTGTTATGATAACAGTAACTTTCTCAAATGTTTACAGAACAAGCGGGAACCCAGTGTGCCTGTATCTTTCTCTATTGCTGTTCTATTACAAGATAGAAAGTCTAAGGCCTTCAATAGCCGTACAGCAAACCCAACTAATCTGGTGCCTACTACATGTCAAACTAAGATTGCTGTGGGGACAAAAAGTAAGACTGTTAAGTTAGCACTTTTAAACATTCGCTCACTTAAAAATAAATCACTTCTAGTCAACGACTTAATAACCACAAACAACCTGGACTTTATGTTTCTAACTGAAACCTGGCTAGAAGACAGCTGCAGTGCAACAATCCTCAATGAAACAGCCCCTCCTAACTTTACTTTTATGAGTGTCTGCAGAGCTGTTAAGAGAGGTGGGGGTCTAGCTGCTCTTTTTAAAGATATCTATCAATGTAAGCAAATATCATTTGGGAATTACCCGTCTTTCGAATATCTGGGTACTGTGTTAAAAGGTGCTCCTCGCATTTTACTTATCATTATTTACAGGCCTCCAAAATATTCTTCAGCCTTTGCTGAGGACTTTACAGAACTGTTATCAACAATTACCTCAGAGTTTGACTGTTTTGGCATTGCTGGAGATTTTAACATTCACATAGATAATGCAGAAAACAATATGGCCAAAGAAATCAAAACTGTTTTAAAAACTTTTGATCTGACTCAGCATGTACATGGACCCACACACAATCATGGACACACTCTAGATTTACTTATCAGTAAGGGTCTAAACATTTCATCGATTTTTATTAAGGATGTAGCACTGTCTGATCATTTCTGTATTTTCTTTGATATATTGATCTCTCCTGCCACTGAAGCTAGATCTGTGTCTGTCAAGAAGAGATGCTTAAATGAGAACACTAGTGTACTATTTATGAAGGCTATATCCTTAACACCAAGCATATCTGCTGACTCTGTTGATTTTCTCCTTGATTCTTTTAACTCAAAAGTTAAAAATATAATTGATGATATTGCTCCTGTTAAAGTCAGGAAGAAGAGTGGCAGACAAAAAGCACCTTGGAGAAACTCAACAGCAGTGCAACATATGAAAAGACAATGCAGAAAAGCAGAGCGCATGTGGCGGAAGACAAAACTTGTAGTCCATTATAACATCTACAAAGACAGCCTTCATGCCTTCAATATGGAGCTAGGCAAAGCTAGACAGACTTTCTTCTCAAATATTATAAACAGCAATTTAAACAACACACGCACTCTTTTTGCTACTGTAGAGAGACTGACAAACCCCCCAAGCCAGATTCCTAGTGAAATGCTCTCAAACAGCAAGTGCAGTGAGTTTGCTTCTTTCTTCTCTGAGAAAATCAATAATATCAGAAAGGTGATCAGCACATCCTTGAGTTGCACTGGGGTCAGACAGATCAGACCACCTGAGAAAGTAGCTACTATGTCTGACTTCAAAGAAATTGATGGCAAAATTTTGGAAGAAACCGTACAGCACCTTAAAACATCAACATGCGCCCTTGACACACTTCCCACATCTTTCTTCAAAAGTGTGTTAAACAGTTTAGAAGCAGATCTTCTAGAAGTGGTAAATGCCTCACTTCTCTCTGGGAGTTTTCCAAACTCCCTGAAAACTGCAGTTGTCAAGCCCCTCCTGAAAAAGAGCAATCTGGATAAGACCATATTAAGCAACTATAGACCGATCTCAAATCTTCCTTTCATAGGCAAGATCATTGAAAAAGTTGTCTTCAATCAGCTGAACAAATTCTTATGCTCGAATGGTTACTTTGACAACTTTCAATCTGGTTTCCGACCGCATCACAGCACAGAGACAGCGCTCATAAAGATAATAAACGATATTCGCTTAAATACTGATTCAGGCAAATTATCAGTGCTGGTACTACTCGACCTCAGTGCTGCATTTGACACTGTCGATCATAACATACTTCTTGACAGGCTGGAAAACTGGGTGGGGCTTTCTGGGATAGTCCTAAAATGGTTCAGGTCATACTTAGATGGGAGAGGTTATTATGTTAGTATAGGAGACCATAAGTCTGAGTGGACATCCATGACATGCGGAGTCCCTCAAGGCTCAATTCTTGCGCCACTCCTGTTCAACCTGTATATGCTCCCAATGAGCCAAATAATGAGAAATAACCAAATTGCTTACCACAGCTATGCAGACGACACACAGATGTACTTAGCCCTATCGCCTAACGATTACAGCCCCATTGACTCCCTGTGCCGATGCATTGACGAAGTCAACAGTTGGATGTGCCAAAACTTTCTTCAATTAAACAAAGACAAAACTGAAGTTATTGCGTTTGGAAACAAAGATGAAGTTCTCAAAGTGAACGCATACCTTCACTCTAGGGGTCAAACAACTAAACATCAAGTCAGGAATCTTGGTGTGACACTAGAGTCAGACCTTAGTTTCAGTAGTCATGTCAAAGCAATAACTAAATCAGCATACTATCATCTGAAAAATATTGCAAGAATTAGATGCTTTGTTTCCAGACAAGACTTAGAGAAACTTGTGCATGCTTTCATCACCAGCAGGGTGGATTATTGTAATGGACTCCTCACTGGCCTTCCCAAAAAGACCATAAGACAGTTGCAGCTCATACAGAACGCTGCCGCCAGGATTCTGAGCAGAACCAGAAAATATGAACATATCACACCAGTCCTCAGGTCTTTACACTGGCTCCCAGTTAGATTTAGGATTGATTTTAAAGTATTATTACTGGTATATAAATCATTCAATGGCCTAGGACCTCAATACATTGCAGATATGCTCACTGAATATAAACCCAACAGATCACTCAGATCATTAGGATCATATCAGCTAGAAATACCAAGGGTTCACTCTAAACATGGCGAGTCTGCTTTTAGCTATTATGCCAGCCACAGCTGGAACCAGCTTCCAGAAGAGATCAGAGATGCTCCTACAGTGGTCACATTCAAATCCAGACTCAAAACACTTCTGTTTAGCTGTGCATTTACTGAATGAGCACTGTGCCGCTGTTCGTCCGACTGTTTGTACTGTACTGTATTTTACACTATTTTTCTAACTGTTTTAATTATTCTTATTTCTTTTAATTATTTTAATTTCTCCTATGTCAGCAGGGCATTTAGCCCGAAACTGTAAATGCCCACTCAGAAGGTGATAATGTGAAAGTGATTAATGTGGGTTTGAAAGTAGAACAGTATTTAAATGACGATATTAAAGTTTTCGTCTGAGAAAGAATGTGAACGCAGTGCTAAAGTGCTAAAGAAAGTGGAAAGAACGTGTGAGTAAATGAGGGAGAAAAGAAAGTTAAAGGAAAGTTGATAGATGGAAGTCGTAAGAAGATTGAAGGTTAAAAGAAGGTTGAAAGATTTAAGTCTTAAGGGAATCCTTTGAAAGAAAGATCTATAATAATTATTCTTTTTTATTTTTTAAAAGTACTGTATTTTATTTTATTTTTCTAAACTGTTTTAATTATTCTTATTTCCTTTCATTATTTTAATTTCTTCTATGTAAAGCACTTTGAATTGCCATTGTGTATGAAATGTGCTATATAAATAAACTTGCCTTGCCTTGCCTTGAAACGAGAGAGCGAGAGAACTGTGTTATAATGCGTTGACGACAGTCATTATAAGGAAGGAAAGTGTAGTAAAATGGGATGCATTAGAGAATGTTGTCCAGTAGAGGGCGGCATGGGTTTACTTATGTTACCTTTTCTTCTGATGAGTGTTGTTCCGGGGTCAGCATGTCAGCTGCTGAGGTGGTGTTAAGATGCGTTGTCCGCTCTGCACCTGTTAATAAAGATTAAGTTAATTATCTCCGTGTATCCTCATTGCTGATGCTTCAAAGGATTGTTTGTTGATTTTCAAATATAAAACTTGTTGAAATGTCTTCAGTGTGAGCATCAACTCTTTTTGAACACTTTCATCTCTTTTTAACAAAACTGTGATGATATTGATAATCACGATAATTTTGGTCACTATAATCGTGATATAAAATTTTCATACCATCCCATCCCTACAGACACATGAATGTTAAAATATGACCTTGGAGAGAAAAAAAAAAAAACAAGAGTTGAGGGTTAAAAATCTAAACCTATAACTTGGGATAGAACGATTACCAGTTTCATGATAAACCACAATAAAATGTCAGTATTAGTTTAGTATTACTATTACAATATTAGTTTTACAACGGTTAGTAGTATTATTGTTTACAATTTAATTATCATGGAAACCATGTTCGATTATAGCGATTTTGAAAGCAATAAATCCTCTCCAAACAGCATCAGTCTTACGCAGCGCAACCTCTTTTTTCTGTACGAGAAGACATGGCAGAGAGCAGAGACAGCGCTCGGGAGATTCATCACCCACAAATCCTCCTGCAGCTTCTCAGTGACTCAGTATTGTACATACTATTCTCTGTTATTAAGCCACACTAAAGATATTAAAAATATTGTAAAGCACCATAAAGTTTTCGTGCACTATATTCCAAGACTTCTGAAGCCATTTGAAAGCTTAATGTGAGGTAAATTAATAATTAAGTCGTTAAAGTTAATGGAAATGTATCTCTCCTCACTGTCCTCCGTCATTCAGCATTTAATCAGCACGTCACGTTCGGTTACGACAGTAACACGAGGAAACTCACTCCAACATACTTTATTTGTAGAAGAAGCTCTATGGTCTTTCATAAAAGTAATGTTACTTTATCTCGCTGGAGTTTATTTCTGTTTCTAAATCATGAGTCTTTCTCTGGGTGTCAGATCACACTGGAGTAGTGCGCACTATGAAGTGTTCTTCACACACAGAAACTGAAACGTACAACTGTTAAAAGAAAAGGCTCAATAAACGGTTGCATAGATATGATAGGCTACACTAAGCATCAATATCTATTCTCTTCCCCTTGTTTCTTGAACTTTTCACTGACTCCATGTTGTTCAAGCGCATCATTCTGCACACGGGATGCGCATAAGCCGCTCTGGCGCTCTATATTGAAGCCTTTCATATTAGGCCTATAATACTTTTGCCCAATGAAAGATTAAGATTATTAACCCTTTAGGCGCCAGAGGTTTTTTCCTAAAACGTTCGATTTTGACATCTTAATTTCAAAAGGCTATATCTTAAAAGTGATAAAAGATAGAGACTTTCTGTAAATTAGATAAATATTAAGGATGACCTAAAGTTTATGTAGGGATTCAATTTTCCCATCTAATTTGCATATGACGTCATATGGTGGTCGCCATCTTGGATCATAGAATTTTCATGAAAAGTCACATGTTTAAATGATAAAATGCAGCACTTCTTTCCCCCCAAAATGTCCCTCACCTTCTGTATGCTATATTGCACAATACTGAATGCTCAGGTAAATAGTAAGTAGTAAACAAACTGTGTAAATCATTACTAATAAATGGCAGAAACAAACCGAATGCATGTAGCGGCTGGCCTTTTGCTGTAGAGATTTTCCATTTACAACATACTGTAGGCACTCTGATTACATTAATGGGCCACATAAAGTGGGAGAGAGGCCGCACTATGCTTAAATAAGTTTTTATTTGTATTTGCACAGACGCGTTTCGGCGCGTGCCTTCCTTCCTTCAATCTTTTTTTTTTGTCTATATGACACACAAACACAAGTAGACAAGACCTGTTTAGTTCAAAATCTCACTCGCCACGGCAAGGCACAGATCATGAGTGAGATGACGAGACAAGATGAAAGACAATGTTAGTATTTTATTTTTATTTTTTTTTGAGCTGACAAAGACACACATCACAAGGACATGAACACACAAAAAAGAACACATTGTACACTACTAAATGGTCAGGGAAATAGACAGTAGGCAAGGCAAGGCAAGGCAAGTTTATTTATATAACACATTTCATACACAATGGCAATTCAAAGTGCTTTTCATAGAAGAAATTAAAATAATAAAAAGAAATAAGAATAGTTAAAACAGTTTAGAAAAATAAAATAAAATACAGTACAGTACAAACAGTCGGACGAACAGCGGCACAGTGCTCATTCAGTAAATGCACAGCTAAACAGAAGTGTTTTGAGTCTGGATTTGAATGTGACCACTGTAGGAGCACATCTGATCTCTTCTGGAAGCTGGTTCCAGCTGCGGCTGGCATAATAGCTAAAAGCAGACTCACCATGTTTAGAGTGAACCCTTGGTATTTCTAGCTGATATGATCCTAATGATCTGAGTGATCTGTTGGGTTTATATTCAGTGAGCATATCTGCAATGTATTGAGGTCCTAGGCCATTGAATGATTTGTATACCAGTAATAATACTTTAAAATCAATCCTAAATCTAACTGGGAGCCAGTGTAAAGACCTGAGGACTGGTGTGATATGTTCATATTTTCTGGTTCTGCTCAGAATCCTGGCGGCAGCGTTCTGTATGAGCTGCAACTGTCTTATGGTCTTTTTGGGAAGGCCAGTGAGGAGTCCATTACAATAATCCACCCTGCTGGTGATTAAAGCATGTACAAGTTTTTCTAAGTCTTGTCTGGAAACAAAGCATCTCATTCTTGCAATATTTTTTAGATGATAGTATGCTGATTTAGTTATTGCTTTGACATGACTACTGAAACTAAGGTCTGATTCTAGTGTCACTGCAAGATTCCTGACTTGATGTTTAGTTGTTTGACCCCTAGAGTGAAGGTATGCGTTCACCTTGGAAACTTCATCTTTGTTTCCAAACGCAATGACTTCAGTTTTGTCTTTGTTTAATTGAAGAAAGTTTTGACACATCCAACTGTTGACTTCGTCAATGCATTGGCACAGGGAGTCAATGGGGCTGTAATCAACAGTGTAATCAACAGTGTAAATCATCAGTGTAAATCATTACTAATAAATGGCAGACAAAAAAAATAAATTATGTAGCAGGCCTTTTGCTGTAGAGATAATGACTCCCTATACATCCAGGTGACATTTCTTTTAGTGTTTCATGGTGTGGTACCTCTCATTGCAAGGCACAACACAAAGACCCACCCCACACTGCCAACACATGTATCTGCCTCGCGCGCGCGCGCCGAGTGGAGAGAATTTGCACTGCTCGGACTACTGTCATTCTCATTGCGACTCCCCACACTGCCTCCACGTTACCCCCTATCTGTCCTATGAACACTTCGACCTCGTCTAACATACCCAGTGGCATTAAACAAAGTCTCCACCACTTTACTGTCGCCGCGATTGCGGAGAAGCACACGGTCAGAAGACAAAGAAGCTACATGACTAGCGCGGTAAAAAGACTGGACACCCACATTATCTCCAGCCTCGTTCCCCACACCACTAACACACGCCTGCTAACTTCCCGATGAACACTCCGACCCCGATCTACATTGGGCAAAGGACCATCTATATTGGGCAACGTTTGTGCTTGGTGTAGGGGTAAACTCTCACGTTGTCCAGCTGCACCATTGCAAGGCAGGGACGCATCTGAAGAGTGGTCACTAAAGGAATCACCGTCATCTTCTGAAGGCAGATATTCCCCTTCAGAATCAGGGTCTGCGAATAAAAGACCCAACACTGCATTCCAGGTAAACTTTTTTGATGCCATTAGACGATAAACTAATGCGAATACTCGATGACGTTGACAATATTGCTCTGATAAAATGGCTCATTCGCGCACTTGCTCCGCTTTTGTTCGCGCTGATTCGCGACAATTTTGTATAGAAGCATGACGTTATTTTGAGTTGGGGATGAAGTATGACATGTCTACCATCTAGTGGAGGGGAGGTTGAACAAAATTTAACACCCTATTTGACAAAATCGCCCGTTTTATTTAGTGCTGTATCTTGTCGAGTAAACTCGACCGTGGTGCCTAGAGGGTTAATGGTGTTGGAAACTTTTTTATTCCTTCATCGAAGCAAAACCAGGAGACTTGAGATGGATCTTATAAGCAGAAGAGATTTATTCTCTGTAGTCTGTAGTCTGTAGTTCATCATCATCAAGACTAATCTAACTTAACTTTACATGGTATCTTATAGGCATTTTGAGGAGGAGGGACTTTTGAAGGTGGAGAAAAATTCAAACAAAGCATGTAACAGGTTTAGGTAACACCCTAGACTGAGGGTCTGGCCAATCCTAATTCAATCAGCATAAGGCTCCAAGAGCCATTTGGGTACGAAAGCCATTTGCAGAACAAAAGGTGAGATTCTCAGTGAATCCTTCGTGTGCTAATCCCATCAGTCTGATGGTATCACCCATACCTTCACATGATCACAGAGACAAAAGCACAGCTGTACATTGAGCTTACTGGTCAGGAAATGCATAAAGACAAAGGGTGATGGTGAGAGTCTCAGGAATTGACTCATTTAGGGACTGTTCGTTTTTTATTTAAGGGGCCACCGGAGGAGTTTTGAGATCTGTTGTCAAAAAAGACATGACCCTCCCTTCGCCAGCAATACATTTTTCTATGACCCTCCAAAATGATTGTGAAAAAAGGCATGACCCTCCCCGATAATTTATTGATTAGCCTACTTCTGTACTGGTTTGCGCTTGGCAAAGATGTTCAGATAGCCATTGTTTTTTTTTAAACCATAAACTCTTGCTTTCTCATCTTACTACGGCTGTAACGATAGACCAAACCTGATTCGGTTCGTATCACGATTTTTTGATTTTAGATTTGAAAACAAATGTTTTCGGTGCTGATGCGGTGTGACTCGTTCAACTTGTGGGTGGCGCTGCCAACAAAGCATATAAAACCTGTCACAAAGAATCGGCAAAAGTAATTATTATTAATATGTCAAATATAGCAAGGAGACATTTTAATTGTTTATTAATAAACAAGTGTTTTCTGTGTCGACTGCAAAGATGAAGTTGACGATGCGTCGCGATCTTCTCAGAACGCGCCAGAGAGAAATGCACATTTCATAAGCAGAAAGCAGTCTGTTTTCCTTCGTTTTGAATTGTTCTGTTTAAAAGTAGACATTTCAAGCTTTCGATATAGTTCTCAGGTCTGTGAGGCAAGTAGCATAGGCTACCCTACGCTGAGTTTCGGTTCATTTATGAGACAAGAGTCCAGTTCACTCGCCCGCGCCTCCGTGTCATGATTAGGCTATCTATTTTCTACTATATTTACTTCTTATTTATTAAATCCAGATGAAACATTGATTAAAATTAAGATACAATTAATATAAAAACGAAATTCACTTTAAAGAAAGGCTTTGTGCTTTCTGTTTGAGGTCTCTGTGAAATTTTTAAAGTCGCTTTCAGAGCAGTCATGTCCGTAATGGAGAACTGTCACGCCCGTAACATTGTTTTTTTGTTTTTTGTTTTTTTCACATAAATGCGAACACGAAAAATAAAATAAAAATAATATTTTATGTTCTGTGGAGGCCGATCTTTATTCATCCGGTGGGTATATATCTTTTGGTTTGCACAGTGTAATTTATAGAATTACTAAAAAATATTTTGCCACCTAAAAGTTAAAGATTTGTGTCACGTCACATGTGTATTTCCCTCATATTAAATATAAAACGCATGTGTAGACTGATATTTTTCTAATGTCTTGACTCCTTTCAGACGTTTCAAAATATTGGTATTAAATGCATTTTCTGAGAATTTATATTTCAAGTTTTGACTGCAAATGTCACGTCCATAACACTGGAATCGCCCAATTTTAACGAATTTATCCTCAACTAGTTTTTGTGGTGTAGGTCTACGTATTTTATTATGTTAAATTAAATAATACTAATAGTAATTTAAAGATGTGGTAGCCCTACATCTTACACATCGTGGAAACAAAATAAATGGAAACTAAAATATGGTAGTATCGCGCTACAGCGCACATTCTATCAGCAGCAGTTCTGGCGCCTCAGTCGCAATACTGTAAAACTCGACGTTCACATCACATGTTAATGCAGTGGTAGAGTTACACTCACAGGACACTGTGCACTTATTCGCAATCACAAAAGTTCATTATTTGCTCGTGCTTTAAAGCTTTGCCGGGTAAACATTTCTTTGGCATTTTGTTCTGACATGATGCACTTTTTCTAAGCGGGAACTGAAGTGCGCGCGCACTGTCAAACAGCTCCAAACTGGATTTTTGTTGGGTCAGACCCATCTGATATCGAAGGGGGGCTGATAACGCGAGATCAACATGGAGCTAAATGGGAAAAAAAACACACCAAATAGCCACTTTGAAATGTTGCTGTTTTCATGAATATAAAAGTTGGGTGACCCTCCCCCTAGACTAAAAAAAGTTGGATGACCCTCCCCTCAACAAAGAATAAAAAGACATGACCCTCCCCTATTTTCCTCCGGTGGCCCCTTCCATAAATACCGAACGGTCCCTTAGAGAACAGGACTATCAGGAATCTCTTGATATAATCATCATAACCGCTGCTAAACTTTCTCAGTCTATATTGGAATCTAAATTAAAACCTCAAATGCTAAAATCAGTATTCTTCACCATGATGTTATGTAAGGAAGCATATCTGAAATAGATTCTAAAATTTGTAATCCTTCAATGGTCTTTCTTGTTCTGTCCTATTTATCAAATGTTGTTGCCTCATGAAAAAAGCTGCGCTTTAAAATGAAAAGACATTTATTTTAAATGTATAGTATATGCAAATACATTTATTTGTTTTTCATCAATGTATTTTATAACAATACAAAGAGCAATGCGGAACATTTTACCTTTTATTTGTTCCAAACTAAATGTTTTTTTTCACTAAAATAACATTTGCTGCTGAATTATCCACTAACCTCATTTATAATAGCATTGTAATGAAACGAGAGAGCGCGTTCGCGGTGATAGAAGAGATCGCTGTGTTATAATGCGTTACTATTTACGATGGTCATATCATTTAATGTGTATGCTTAAAATAAAGTGCATAGAGCTGCTAATTTTATTTGTTGATTTCCAAATATAAAACTTGTTGAAATGGTTTCAGTGTGTGTATCAGTTCTTTTTGAACATTTTCATCTCATTTTAACAAAACCGTGATGATATTGATAATCGTGATAATTTTGGTCACTATAAATGTGATATGAAATTTTCATACCGTTACATCCCTAATTATAACAAACTGCCAAAACGAGGGAGAAACGTGGAAGAACATTTAAAGGTCTAATAATATTTGCATGACATTTACGAGCTAGAGTCTCTGAACAAATGATGCGTCAGTTTAACAGAAAGAATAAAGTCATAGTTACTTTTTTTGTCCATTGTTCTTTGAATTGTCGGTCCAGCGAGATCATTGTCTTCGGTGTATCAGAATAATCCATCGTGTCCGACGCGTTCATGATCAGACGTACGGCTGCATCAGTGTCCTTATTTGCACATATATTTCATTTGAAGAAGTCATGTGCGCATACATGGTGCTGGTTCATGTTTAGAGCACTAGAGAATATAAAATATGTCCATAACTTGAAACGCTTGCTCCGGTCCGTATATGAACTATATTATTCGAGTTTCGAGTGTTGTTGAACTCATCGCTGTCATGCGTGCGCCGCATGTTTAAGTTCTCCGCTGTAATGCGATCTCATGCGTAATACAGTGATTGGAGTGATTGGATTGAACAAGCTCTTTCTCATCAATAAATCCAGAGATTAGCTCAGAAACTTCTGATGTAGAATCGTGCTAAAGCCAGTCACACACTCCGAAGGCGCTTCTACCTCACATTCCCTGACGCTGCTTCACTTTGCTTTTCAGCCCAGAAGAACGAAATTGCTCGGAAAAACGTCAAAAATAACCAATTTCCACTTATTGACAACATTTATGAGTGTTTATTTATGTGCAGCCTGTACATATCTGTTCACATCTAAAGAAAAAGGGTTTTGGAGTTTCATGACCCTTTAAGGCTACGTCTCCATTAATCCGGATACATTTGAAAACGGCGTTTTCGTTTATAAACGCTCTCCGTCCACACAAGCGTTTTCAGGCGTTTTCAGACGTTTCAGTGTGGATGAAAAACTTCTGAAAAACGCCTGAAAACGCTAAATTCACCTTACTGCGCATGCGTAAAACCCCACAAAAGATCACTGATATGATTCAAATGGAAAAATAAATAATGAAGTTATCGCGCAATTTTTCTGACAGGATAATTTTATTTAGTAAAATATCTCACCATTCACTGATGCGGTCCAGGTCGCACGCAGTCATGTTTGGTTTAAAACGCAACTGCTCTCATGTATTGCCGCAGGACAGCAAATGTAAATCAAATTCGAGTAAATTCTGTCATCTTTACAGGACTGTGATATGAAGAGTGTGCAATGTAGAATATTTTTAGCAACAGTGTGAAAGTAAATAGCACATAACAGTACAATACTGGTATAAACATGAATATCTATTGGCACAATATGCGTCACATGACTAAATTTACGTCATCGTTTTTAAATCCCACCGGTTTCACAGTCGACACTACAACGCGAAAACGGCGTTTTCAAATGTATCCGCTTTGGAGTGCGTTTTCAAAAAAGCTTCGTTTTCATGAATAAAAACGCTGTCTCAGTGTGGACGGAAGGCCAAAACGGAGAGAAAAATATACGTTTTCAAACAAAAACGTATTAGTGTGGACATGGCCTAAGATGACGGAATAACTTCGCAATCCACTTACGGTCGAATGTAACGCAGCTTAAGACATTTTATTCGTGCCACAATGCATGCTGGGAGCCATGGATGAGTTTCATACTATGCTGGTACTCATTTCTATAGCGCTTTATACAATACAGATTGTTTCAAAGTAGCTTTACAGTGATAAACAGGAAAATAACAAAATCAAAGATGCAAACAGAATTAATTCTTCAGCTGAAATCAGTTCAGTGTTGATTCAAGATAAAGATGTGAGGATATAAAAAAACACAAAGTGAGAAATAGGAATAAAGCTCCATCCACGAGTACAATATAATGCTTTTAGATTGATAAATACGACGTACACTTGGGCAAAACAGCGTTCACTATCTGCGGTTTGTCCATGGCGCTAATAACGCTACGTTCGTAAATGTACCAGTCTTTTATTTGTGATCAACAGTCATTGTTCACCATCTCTCCTCTGAGTGAAGGAATCTGCCAGAGAACTCAATGGACCACTTGCACTGAGATTCGTGACGCACTTCCGTTTGGAAATTAACATCTCACTTGTGTGTGTGTGTGAAGTTGTTTTTGAATTTTAGTTTATTTTCCTGAAGCCTTTGATCCTCCTTATAAATGAGAAAATCTTTAATTTATTAATATTAAATACGACTCAAAGGTGTAATTAAACTTTTAATTAAAGTTTTGTTGAATTATTATTTTTCAATCTCATGTTTTTGTTTTACTTCATCAATCAATTTATAATATCTTAATACTTTATATTGAAATGTGTGTGTGTGTGTGTGTGTGTGTGTGTGTGTGTGTGTGTGTGTGTGTGTGTGTGTGTGTGTGTGTGTGTGTGTTCTAGTGTGGATCATGGAGGAGAGTTCATGATGACATCAGGACTACACAGATGTAAGTCCTCAAACACAGGTTTAGTGTGTGTTGTTGTAAATGTTGCTGTTGTAATGTGTGTGTTCTTGTGTTCAGATGCCGTTGATCTCACACTGGATCCAAACACAGCACACACTCGTCTCGCTCTGTCTGAGGAGAACAGAAAGGTGAAGTGTGTGAGAGAGAGGCAGTCGTATCCTGATCATCCAGAGAGATTTGATTGTAATCTTCAGGTTCTGTGTGGAGAGAGTCTGACTGGACGCTGTTACTGGGAGGCTGAATGCAGTGGAGATGGTGATATATCAGTGTCATATAAAGGAATCAAGAGGAAAGGATCGAGTTATGAGTGTGTGTTTGGAGGGAATGAGAAGTCCTGGAGTCTGAACTGCTCTCATCACATACTCTCTAATAACGAACTCTCTGTCAGTCACAATAGTAACTCCACTGATGTTTCTGCTGGTTCTGGATCCTGTAAGAGAGTAGGAGTGTTTGTGGACGTGTCGGCCGGCACTCTGTCCTTCTACAGCGTCTCTGACACACACACACTCACACACTTACACACATTCACACACACGTTCACTGAACCCCTCTGTGCTGGATTTACACTTTATGATGTTAACTCTTCAGTGTCTCTGTGTCACATTAAACAACAAACACACTGACTGCACAGACACACACACACACACACACACACACACACACACACACACACACACACACACACACACACACACACACACACTGCACAAAATATTATAAAGAAAATGTGAAACTATTTAACATTTTAATTTTTATCAAAAGTGTGTAATTACATAAACACACACACTCACTAAATTGTCATTTCTCCAGTTGTGTAACTGATTGTGTGTGTTACTGCATTATCAGCGTTATTGATATTCACACACTTTATTTGTGCACAATGTGTTATTAAAATCCTTCAGATGATCTGATTAAAACTGCTGGATCTCAAAGGATTATTATAATCAATAATGTGAGATGAATAACACATCATCTATATAATCATAGAGATAACTGTAAAATGAACATTAATCTACTGTCACCTCCAGTATTTCACTGTTAATTCACATGTTTTATTACAGTTTAATCATGTTATTGTAGTTTATGGTCAATAAACGCTTGTTCCTGTTTCAGTCTGAACATGTTTCTTCAGTTGTTGATCTTTGACTGTTATTTTCATTCATGATAAACGTTTGTCACCCTGAGTTTCACTGTTTTTACACGTTTGCTTTTTAATGTCCAGTTTTGACTGAATCACTTTATGAATCTTCATCAAAAGAGAGTTTGGACTGAATCTAATACAGAAGAACTGTTGAACAGGAAAGTAAATGAGTCTGGGACAAATAATCAAAGTCAAAGTTAAAAAACACTTTATTTTAATGTGTAGGGGAGCGCGGGGCACAACCTAACGCGGGGCTAGTTGTAACACGCTTGTTTTAAATACTTCCGCACATGCTTGGATGACGAAACTTTTTGTATTTACTAGTTGCCATATCAACACTATATAGAAAACAAATTCCGCCAAAATTATAATTTTTTTGGAAGATATCCATAGACATTTATTAAACCATAGCAAAAGTAAATTTCTTACTTAAGTAAATTTTTCATCTCTATTTTTTGTGTTAATTTAAAATAAGACAAATCTGATATTATTTTAATCTCCAAGATGTTATTTAACAGTTGAGATAGTTCTTTAATGCTTCGCTAACTAGCAGAAGACACTAGCAGGGTTTAAACCCCAGTTGTGCAGGCGGGGGCATGTTGTCACACTGCGTTACAATGTGCCCCTATTAGAAATATGCTATTATATTCTATACTTTTATTAATTTTATTGGGAAAACGTGAGAAAAAGGTGAATAAAGACTGAGAGTCAATGTTCAGAAATGACTAATTATTTATTTGTTTTTGAACTATGTTGTATAGCTGTGTTTTCATGTGTTCGTAGTCAAAACTCAAAAATTTGTTTATATTTAATTATTAAAAATTGCCATTATTTTATATGAAAAAGTTTTTTAATTGTATTTTATTTAGAAAATATTTTAGTTTGTTTTGTATATATTTTTTATTAGATCAGATAACATTTTAAGCTGTCATATGTCATGTTACAATGTGCCCCACACACGTTACAATGTACCCCACCTATGGGGCATGTTGTCACATTTCACTTCCATTCTTTCGGGGTATATCAAGAAAAAAGTATATACTGTATTAATAAAACAAAACCACATAATTGTACTAGACATGTGGGAAATTAATGTGGGAAAAAATAAATACACTGAACCATAAGTAGATTTACACAAACTGAGAAAGTCAAAAAGCGTTAGGTTGTGCCCCGCTCTCCCCTAATTATATATTTAAGTACTGAGTAATATTAAGTACATGTACGTACTATAGGGTTAGGGTTAATCATAAGGCATCACTATTGTTATTGCTCATATTTTTATAAGTCCCATAGACTTTGCATTGTGACCAACTTTGACCACTCGTCGCTCTGAGCGAGGATTTCACAGAAACGTGTGGTTTACCACATTTGAAGAGGCTGACAGGCTCTGTAAGAACATACCTCACGATGGGGTAAAAGTTGCACCCCTGGAGGGCAGGAGCGTCCCAAAGTTTCCCATTGACTTACTATGGCGAAGGTCGGCCCTGAAACGCGTGTGTTTCTCCTACTATGGTAAATTGCACAGGGATTTTGTATTGAACATAACTCTGGATCACAGTGTCATAGAGACAAGGGGGCGGGCTCATTTTACTCAGACGACCAATCAGTCTCTCAGGATCATTGTGAAGCTATCAAGCAACGCCCTAGCAACCATTGTCGAGCGTCCTAGCAACCAACATCCACAGAGGGATATCTTCCATTCTGAATGTCACAGAGGCATGGGAGTTGTTTTATATCATTCACACTGACAAGTAGCCTTTGGAGTTTCATCATTGGCAGCTGCTAAGCCACTCTCTAGCAACCAAATAGAGCGGGACGGTTGAAACACAGGGGTGGGACGGATGAAACATAACAGTTTAAACGGCAACTATTCATCTAATGCTTGATTTTATGAACAATACCTGACAAGTAAGTTATGTAGATATTGTTTCAAACATATTTTTTTATATATATTTTTTATTTAAAGGTTCATGTTAACAATTTTGTTCTGTCGTCATATAAAAAAATAGGCGATAAGCCATTCGCATTTTGCGTGCTCTTTCTTATAGGCTATTTTGACGAAGACAGACAAATCAGTTCACAATTCATATTCTTACATCTCTTCCTTGAGTCATATCGAGTGTTTGCTAGTTGAATAGCCTGTTATTATGAAGAAAACGAGGTCAACCGGAAGACGATAGGCTAAATGAAATTTATTGAAGATTGCACAATTGATGATTATTAAAAAGATAACGTGTTGCGTAATTGAAAATGAATTTGTATTAAAAGAATCACAAGTCAAGGAACAGTAGCCTATATGAATTTTGAACCGTATAGGGTAAATAACCATCTATGAACAGCCTATAGGCTAAATAACCATGAACAGGTAAAATTCATGTCACAATGATCACAGATGTAATGTGTTTTCATTATTTATTGCAAAACACTTTTTTATTCAATGCTTAAACACTTAAACACAGTGTGACCACATTAACAGCGGTTTTATATTTCCTATGACCAGGTTTAACTGGAAGGATGCGCTGTCGGGACGGTTTAAACACTGTTTCAACCGTCCCGACAGCGCCTCCTGCCAGTTAAACCCGTTTTTCCCTTAAACTAAAAAAAACTCTTATAATGCACACTTAAGGGTGTGTTGGAGTAATATACCTGCCGTATTATCATTACAATAAGACATGAAACAATAAATACAACTTGTCAGTCAAAAAAAAGTACCAAAGAAATAATTCACTTTCTGCACTCAAAAACAGCTTTCCGGCTCTAACTTTAAAACGGAATGATGTAAAGAATAAATGTTTTCGCGGGTCTGGTAGGCATTGCGTGCTGTACATGCTGACGAAATCTGACGTATAGGCTACATGAGTGGTTTTCAAGGAAATCTCAATGTTTCATCCGTCCCGCGTTTCAATCGTCCCGCCTCTCCCCTAATAGAAACATGAGGGTGGTCTCATTTGACTTGGGGCAGCAAACAGCCAATCATGAGTCACCTCAACACTTTCTAGCCCCGTCCTAGCAACCATTGTCGAGCACCCTAGCAACCAACATCCACAGAGGGATATCTTCCATTCTGAATGTCAGAGGCGTGGAAGTTGGTTTATATCATTTACACTGACAAGCAGCCTTTGGAGTTTCATCATTGGCAGCTGCTAAGCCACTCTCTAGCAACCAAATAGAGCACCCTAGCAACCGTTTTGCAAGACCTATATCTCTGCATCAGAACATCGTATAGAGATGGTGGTTGGCTCTTTTGACTCATGCTAGCAAACAGGAATTCCAACATGCTACAAATGCTAGCTGTGAATAGCTACATGCTAAATGCAATAAGCTTAGGGTAAACATGATAAAAACAACTCAAAATGTTCTAGCATAGGGCTAGCAACATGTTAATTATGCTAGCATATTGCTAAAAATATCTAGCAATTTGCTAATAGTGCTAATAACATGCAAGCAACTTGCTAATCATGCTAATATCATTTTAGAAACACGGTAAATCATGCTATAGTGTGATAATTTGTGGTAAATCATGTTAGAAACATGGTAAATCATACTAAAACGTGGTATATCATGGTATCACAACATTGTTAATTGTGTTAGCATGTGCCCAGGGCCGAGTTTTGCCACTGCAAGCACCACTCACATTTTCTTCATGAAATGTACATTCCAGTTTATAGTTATTATTACAGTAAATACATGTAATTTGTAACAATGACATTGTTATTGTTATTGTTACAACAATGTTATTGTATAGTGTTACCAAAAAACCTGGAAAAAAAATACATTTATCAAGTATTTAGAAATGTAAACAGTATTTGTGTTTGTTTCATATGGTTAAAAAAAAACAAAAAACTTTTATACTATTTTCTACAAGTTTAAAAACTGTAATGTGGTTTATAAAAGTAATAACATATTGTCCTAGCCTGGATGCCAGCCGAACTTAGCCCCGCCCACAACATTTTTAGGTCGGGAAGTTCGGTCTGGACTCGTTCCGTTGAGGAGCTATTATGCCCGAACAAAAATTGTTCGGACCAATCAAATTGTCAGGGCGGGCTTTATACGATGATGGACAGATGAGCAACGTAACGTAATCATCCACGTCACCAACGAGCGCTTGGGTTGAATTCGTTTACAACACAGATGACTGCCGCTGGAGAATTGTTATTTCACGAGTTCACACTTACAAATAAGTCAGATAGAATAAATACATATTTGGCGTGCTGTTTGAGGAGAGGCTCCGGGCTCGATATTCGGCCCGAACCCAAAGTGCTCCCCCCGTATTCCAGGCTGTGGAAGAACTTTTTACAGTCTATGGGAAGAACAGGCCGAGAGTGGAGGGATGCTGAAAACTGTCATGGAATGTTAGGTGAGTTGACAAAGTGAATAAATATATGCTTCCTCTCATGCTGATAGTGTAGACGAGTAGACGGTCATTGTTTGATGACAAGTTGATTGGATTGATTATTTGAACGTGCTCCTCTCAAACTTTGTTTATGAAACATTATGTGTAGATTCCGCCATCGCGTCTGTTATAGAAGATATCGACAGCGCATTCATTTTAAAGAGGAACAGAGAACCACGATCAAGACATTTGTCGATCGGAAACATGAATGAAAAACATACGTCACTTACTCCGTTGCTCTGATTGGTTGTAGGTCTATCCAATTGAGTGCAGAGGCATTTTCCTTCCTGGTTCGGTTGAAACACGCCCCATAATCAAAGCTCAATGGAGCAGTATCAGACTCACATTCTGACTAGAATCTGAGTATGACGACGTCAGGCTAATATTGTCCTTAAACACTCATATATGTGAAACTACATCTGAATTATGTTAAAAAAATATTGCAATTACAATTAACATTTTAAATTAGAATAAAAACATAAATAAATGCTCATTATATTTATTTTTTCCAGGTCAGTTTATTTGATTATTTTATAATCTGAGCAGAAAAGAGAAACTAAAAGAGAATCAAAATTCTCTCAATTAAATTCAATATGTGCTTTATTGTCATGACAATTGTTTCAATGTATTGCCAAAGCATTTCCAATCATCACACATGTATATATACATACACACAAAATAACATAAAAGAAATATAAGTAGGACCATTAATCAACATTTCAGAATTCTATAAACAATTTAGAATAGTGTGTGTTCTTTTTGAACATGGGAATTTCTAATTTGAATTACTTACAATAATTTTGGAAGATTGTGCTGAGAAGTGCATGACTTTATTTAGCTGTTATTTTAATTTTAAATGTATGTATGTCTGTATATGTAAGCAATAAGGTACGAGAGGCTGTGCTGTATCGTGAATAAGTAACGGCTGAAGGGCGTTGTTAGGCACGACGCGAAGCGGAGCCGTTACTTATTCACGATACAGCACTTGCCTCGAGTACCTTATTGCTTTTATAAAACGGTTACCACACAATATTAAAGTAAAAAAAATTATTAGTGCAACTTTCATGAAGTTAAATCAATAAAAGCATTCCATCCGCTATAAAAAAAATTGTCCCTGACAACGTTCCAATGTGTAATGTGCGTGAAAGCTCAAATAAAAACAACAAACCGTTCTCAAACTTTGTCTCATTCTTTTTCATAGGGCGCAGTGATAAATAGAACCGTTGGGTGAAGCGGTCATTGCCGTGTTTTATCGTGAATAAAGCACAGCTATTGACCAATCAGAATCAAGGATTGGAACCAACCATTTTATAAATATATATATATATAAATATATATATATATATATATATAATATATATATATATATATATATATATATATATATATATATATTTGCATGTATATGTAC
This sequence comes from Leuciscus leuciscus, assembly GCF_965113295.1. Classification (NCBI taxonomy): domain Eukaryota; kingdom Metazoa; phylum Chordata; class Actinopteri; order Cypriniformes; family Leuciscidae; genus Leuciscus; species Leuciscus leuciscus. The sequence goes on along the minus strand of NC_138725.1, from coordinate 76,472,827 downwards.
ACATTTACATTTATTTACGTGTGTGTGTGTGTGTGTGTGTGTGTGTGTGTGTGTGTGTGTGTGTGTGTGTGTGTGTGTGTGTGTGTGTGTGTGTGTGTGTGTTAAAATGACCCAAAGATGCAGGACCTTTATCAAAACCTGGTCTCAGTCTCACTTTTCTCTACAAGGCCCCAGAATCTGTCCGTTCTCTCTTCTTGGGTTAACTCCTTGCTGTCTGTGAACTCCTCTCTAAGTAAATCTGGATCAAGCCTCAGTTGTGGAAACATGCAACCTAGCCTTGTCACTGTGTGGTAACAGATTTTCAACACATTATCAGTTAGGTTACTTAGGTTATACTTCATACTTAAATGTACAGAGCTGGTATTTTTACAACAATAAGATAATTTGAGGGCGTAGGTAAATCACAAAATAACAAGGTCAGCCTGATTCAGGAGAGATGTCCAGGCGAGAGGCTGGGTCCAACACCTTCAGGTCACAGAGCAGCTGTGAGTCTAAGGGAAAGACCTTCAGCATCTTCCCAATGACTTCCCCATAGAAAGCTCTCACTGTCCTAAGAGCACAATTATGACCGAATCACATATTAACAAGGGCTCATGAAGAAAGACAAATGAAGCATGCATTATTACTGAAGTTATAACTTACTGATATATTTTTTCTATTTCCATTAACATGGTCCGTTCTTTATTTTCAAGGAATGTTCTGGCCTCAGCCCCAATGAAGAGATCCTCATCTTCATTTTTTTTGAATGTATATAATGCTAGATCTCCACCATTCGTTCATTCTACCTGGAAGGCAGTGTTGAACGCAACCAAAGGCTTAAGAGCGGCACTCAGAAACCGAAAACAGAACTTGATCTCAGGATCATTGAAGTCGCCAGGTTCCTGATTTTAGCACTCCTCTCCTCCTTGTGACTATTAAAGTAAGCCTTCAGAGCAGCCGGTTGATTCAGCATTCTCTGTAGTATGTGTGGAGGCTGAGCCATCGTGTACTGCTGTATCTGAGCAGATTCAGATTGTCCACAAACTCATACATACACCTCATACACCTTATACACCTTACTTCTCTTGGCACTACAGGAAACACAATCAACAAAACATAAGGACAGGAAAATGTACATGAATAGTGGATAAACGGAGTCATTATACCCTAATTTTACAGAGAACAGTAGCCTGGGAAAGCCCTGACGAACTTCCGGAAAATTTGAGATTTGCTCTGCAAGTCCGCCTGGCCAAGAGCCCATTCAAGCCCATTTCCAATTTTTCCAAAACGAGGCACCAATCACAAACGTTAAGGCGGGCTTAACACGATGGCGATCGCTCTGATTGGTTTTAGGTCTATCCAATTGCGCCCAGAGGCATTTGAGCGATGTCCATTGGTGACACACCTTTGGAAATGGGCTGTGAATGAACCTTCCCCAGACCCACTCTCAATTACAACCAGGCTATGAGAACAGACTAACTAACAGAAAAACGTTTCTTCTTTTATACTGACCTTTTGTGGAAGTGGCTATACACACCACCCAGTAAATCCTCCACTGGGGCCTTGATGGCCTTCATCCCACAGCCTGTGACAAGTTGGGCAAGGTGGCATATGCAACCCACATCCTGAACATACGGTTGACTAGCTTTTAGTTTGGTGATGACTGAATGATGCTTTCCTTTCATTACGCTGCAGTTGTCAGAGTTGAAGGCCACCAGGTTATCCCATGGGATTCCTCTAGTTCTATCACAGTCAGACAAATAAATGTTTTGATAACATCCATGCCATCAAATTAAAATGAGCCTTAGGTGCATTCTTCATTGGTTAAATGAACTCACCTCAAAGTGGTTTCCAGCTTCTAATAAATATTGTCTGCTGTTCCCACATTGCAGACTGGCATGTCTAAAAATGTATTCACAACCTCAAGACTGTTCTCATCATACACTCTTTCCAGTATTAATAGTTATTTTTCTGTCTGCTTGTTATTTGACTCATCACAAAGTAATCATCAACAAGCTCTGACTTTCAAAAGTCTTTGTTTTCCAGTAGATGACAGCAATCTTCCACTAAACTATGGCATGTTTCACATTTTCGCCATGAATAAAACTGAGAAATGTAGATCTTCTTTAAAGCGACACTATTTTGCTCGCAGGTTTCTCTATAGAGCTCCCCCTACAGCTTTGGAATAGATATTTGACAACACTGTCGTCAAAACTCGTTGGTGACTCTCCCCCCTCCCATCTTCTCCCTCTGGTCATGTGCATTTGTTTTCAAAGAAGCCGGCAAACGCACAGAGCCATGTCCACTGAGGTATGTATGATACACAGAAAGCTAGCATATAAATGTTAAGATAGTGTATGTGTGCAGTGCCGTAAAGCAATTTGTTACATCGCGAGACATGTCAGAGAAAACAGTGCTGTCATCGTCCAACTCAGTTCAGTTCTCATATAATGGAGTCAAAGCATAGCCTGGAAATCTAGACGCACCCTAGCGGCAGCATAATTTATTTTGCAGCCAGTGTAGTCTAGCAACTCTCCGTTAACTTTCGAGCTGGAAAAAACAAACTCTAGTCAGGCCAATCACATCGTGTATAGAGTCGGTGGGCGGGCTTTACATAATGACGACAGAGTTGTGATGGTTCCGTGTGAATTCCCTGCTACTTGAAAACAAAGAAGAGCTGCTGCTGGCGAACAGCGGTCTTTCGAATCGGCTTTGGCCGCGACTCTGGAGGACTTGAAGTTAAGCTTTTCTTTGAGAAAAGAACAAAGAACGGCACTTAAGTCATTCTTAAAACAGGAAGATGTGTTTGTAGTTTTGCCGGCCAGATACGGCAAAAGTTGAATCTATCAACTAGCTCCGCTGTTGGGAAAACGCTCGGGTTGGTTGTAGCGCTCGGGTTGGTTGTAGCGCTGTCCTATTGCAAGCAGAGCGAATTTGAAAGACAGCCCTTTATCCCGCTCCTCGGATTGAGCCGTGACAATGGTGAGTTGCCAGACCTAACATCTTGATGTAGGTCCGGCTTGCCAGGCTAGTCAATGCAGGCAGATCAATAATATTGTTGAATATTAGGTGTCCCCAACTAAGCAAGCCAAAAGCCAAAGGCGACAGTAGCAAGGAACCAAAACTCAAAGGAAAGAAAACCTTGGGAGAAACCAGGGGACCAGTTCTGCTCTGGCCAACAAACGAACAGTGTATGATTATGATTCAGGCAGTATTACAGGTCAGAAGTCAGATTGGCTCAGAACATTGAGAATATGTATCCAGTTTCATCTGGCCAATGTCTGTCGTGTCTGAGGCCTTCAGAGGGGAGAGTGACACAAGTGACACAACCTCTGCTAACACTTCAGAGATGTGAAGTGTTAGCCAATCAAATGATTGGTTGACCTTTTGACCCAGCCTTGACCTAGCAGTGACCTTGTGTGTAATTGAATAATTTGATAATATGTCTATGACCTCATGAGTATAAGGGTATGTATTGTTTAATATTTGAACTTTGGCCCAGTTATAAAGTCAGAGTATAAAGGTATGTATTGTTTAAAATTTGAGCTTTGATATAATGGAAGTGATGAGGGTTATTTTTGAGCTCTGACATCAGGATGTGTGTGATATACTAAGTTATAAGGGTTATTTTTCAATCTCTGACATCAGGATGTTTGTGACACGCAAGCATCAGCATCGCGCTCCCTCCCACCCTCCACATTCCAGAGCACAGTGGGATTGCTGGGGACAGTGGAAGTGATAAAATAAAATATCTTCCTAATTTAACTAAAGTTGAAAAACATTCTGTTCCTTAAAAGTGTATAAATGAAATGATTATAATATGAAATATAAAATAAAATAAATATCTTGCTAATTTAACTAAAGTTGAAAGACATTCTGTTATTTAAAAGTGTATAAACTAAATGTTTATAAAATAAAAATATAAAATATAATATAAAAATAAATATCTTGCTAATTTAACTAAAGTTGACAAACATTCTATTCTTTAAAAGTATATAAATTAATTGCTTATAATATAAAATATATAATATAAAATCACAGAGTGGTTCTCTCTCACAGCACCGTCAGTCGGTCTCTGACTCAGAGGGCTGTATTCAGGATGAGACATTGTGAATGTTTTGTTAGTGATCAATTTATTTCAAAGCATAATCTTAAAAGTTTAAATGATATCTTTTAAAAATAAAAGATGTTTGTTTTAAATTAAATTAATTATAAAAGTATTAATAAAAACAAATATTATACATCGATAGTCTGTGGAAAAACTTGACTTGAACTTAAAGGACAATTCCGGTATTTAACACTTTAAGTCTATTTTGTAGTTCGTTTTGGAAGAACTAGAGTGGTGGATAAAGAAATTTTGACAATGGTTCCTGTCGCGACTTTTTGACTATTTTAGAATTGCCCATGACCGCTTTAGAATGGGAGTCTATGGCCATGCACAAACATTATGGAATGCCAAAGCTGCCAATATTAAAAATAAATAAATACATAAATAAATATACAAATAAATGTAAAAAAGAAAAAATAAATAAATATATATATAAATAAATATACATAGAAAAGCAAAAAAACGAAAATAAATCATTATTTATACATTTATTTCCTTATTTATGTATATATTTATTTTTTTCCATATTTATTTATTTATTCTTTTATTTATTTATACATTTATTCATTTATACATTTATTTATTTATACATTTATTTATTTTTACATTTATTTATTTATACATTTATGTATTTCTACATTTATTTATTTCTTCATTTATTTCTTCCTACATTTCTTCCACCGTAGGGTAATGAGGAGGGTGTGGTTTACCTCAGACATAGCAATCGAGCTCAGAGTAAGCGAAGGCGAAGGGTTGAGGCCACAGTGACACCCTGTGGCGAAATACAATAAGTATAGCTCACTGATATTGATGCGGTCTGTGACTGCGAGGTATATAAATTCTAAATCTTACTGTGTGACATGGATAGGCTACTCTTTATTCCGGACATGGCCGTAGAACATCGTTTGTCTGGATTTGTAAAATGTCCTGGCCTGGGCTAACAAACATGAAACAGGGACTCTGAAACGGAAGCGCTTGATATTTTCCATTTTTCGGTCAGAACTCACGGAAAGGAAGCAGGGCACAATAGGCAGAGGTGGGCAAACTACGGCCCGCGGGCCACATACTGTTGGGCTGTTTAATCCGGCCCGTCGAGTGTTTAAAAAATTGTCTGAAGATCGCATTCATTTTGCCTCTTTCTTGCAATACTTTGCGTTTTATATATATTGCGTTGCAAATATTTGACAATCGGAATATCAGATATTTCATGCCATAGCTAACAAATGTAAAAAAGGAAAAATGACATAAAAGCAGATCATCATTCATTCAGCGCTGTTGTGGCTGCGGTGTGTCACGTAACAAGCTAGACGCGTCACCATGGAAACCAAACAGACAGCAACTTAAGCGCATAGATTTGGTGCACATTAATGTTTTTTTCTTTTTTTTGAAAACTCACAGAGAAAAAAATGTTTTTTGGTAACATGAGCGTAACGTTAGAAAGCCGGGCGATAAAGGAGGATACATCCACAAATCCAGAGTAGCAAAAATAAATAGCAGACAAATCAAAGGAAAAACTAAACATGTGTGCAAGCGGTTACCAAACATTTTTTTCTCTGTGAGTTTTCAAAAAAAAGAAAAAAACATTAATGTGCACCAAATCTATGCGCTTAAGTTGCTGTCTGTTTGGTTTCCATGGTGACGCGTCTAGCTTGCCTATTGTGCCCTGCTTCCTTTCCGTGAGTTCTGACCGAAAAATGGAAAATATCAAGCGCTTCCGTTTCAGAGTCCCTGTTTCATGTTTGTTAGCCCAGGCCAGGACATTTTACAAATCCAGACAAACGATGTTCTACGGCCATGTCCGGAATAAAGAGTAGCCTATCCATGTCACACAGTAAGATTTAGAATTTATATACCTCGCAGTCACAGACCGCATCAATATCAGTGAGCTATACTTATTGTATTTCGCCACAGGGTGTCACTGTGGCCTCAACCCTTCGCCTTCGCTTACTCTGAGCTCGATTGCTATGTCTGAGGTAAACCACACCCTCCTCATTACCCTACGGTGGAAGAAATGTAGGAAGAAATAAATGAAGAAATAAATAAATGTAGAAATACATAAATGTATAAATAAAAAAATGTAAAAATAAATAAATGTATAAATAAATAAATGTATAAATGAATAAATGTATAAATAAATAAAAGAATAAATAAATAAATATGGAAAAAAATAAATATATACATAAATAAGGAAATAAATGTATAAATAATGATTTATTTTCGTTTTTTTGCTTTTCTATGTATATTTATTTATATATATATTTATTTATTTTTTATTTTTTACATTTATTTGTATATTTATTTATGTATTTATTTATTTTTAATATTGGCAGCGTTGGCATTCCATAAAACATGCCCTTAAAACAACCCTTAACGTTCGTTTTCAAAACTGTGCAACTCACCGAGTGGTTAGTGGTGTTCGTTGATGATTAAAAACAAGTAGCGTAGCGAAATACAGTTTCTGTCGTGTTTTATTTGGCATTTTGTAAAATCCATTGATTTCCGTTGGAGGACTCATTGCTCGTTGATATTACTGCGCTACCGGAAACGGAAAGGGGGCTGTTTACATTTGGTTGTAGTCTTTTAGGTGTTTTCGCTCGGTTCTCTGTCTCTCAGAAGGCTAGCGTGAGCAGAGCAAAGGAAGTTGCGGAAGAGCGGAAGTTTATACACGGTTGTGAGGTATCTGAAAAAATAGTTCCACTATAGAAAAATAAACGGATTGAAATCATATATTGCGCCGATATATTTGTTTTTAATCATCAACGAACACCACTAACCACTCTGTGAGTTGCACAGTTTTGAAAACGAACGTTAAGGGTTGTTTTAAGGACATGTTTGTGCATGGCCATAGACTCCCATTCTAAAGCGGTCATGGGCAATTCTAAAATAGTTAAAAAGTCGCGACAGGAACCATTGTCAAAATTTCTTTGTCCACCACTCTAGTTCATCCAAAACAAGCTACAAAATAGACTTAAAGTGTTAAATACCGGAATTGTCCTTTAAAGTATATTTTTTATTTATCAGGCGTATGTAAAATAATTCGAAATTTGAAGCATTACAAGTCATCTCACACATGTGAAATGTTCAATAATTCCTTAAGTTGTATCTGTGAGAAAATCAACACATAGGCCTATCTTCAGAGAGAGAGAGAGAGAGAGAGAGGAGAGAGAGAGAGAGAGAGAGAGAGAGAGAGAGAGAGAGAGAGAGAGAGCAACAATGAAAACATTTAGAAACTGTGAACCCTCAGGCTGTCCCATTGATAGGCTGCTTATAAGGTCCATCCGATCAGCACTGCGTCTTCTGAGAAAGAAGTTACTTGACAATCATTAAAGGGGTCATATAATGCCATTTTTGTACAAGCTAATATGATTCTTTAGGGTCTAAATTAAAAGTTTGTAATATACTTTAATTAAAAATTCTCATTAGTATTGTAAGAAAACACTAATTTTACCTGGTCAAAAACAGCTCTGTTTTCAGCACGCCGTTTCAGTGCATGTGTCTTTAAATGATAATGAGCTTTGCTCACCCCGCCCCTCTGTTCTGTGCGTACACCGTTTGTAACACAATAACCACACGTTGTTCATTATAAACGTGGGATTATGAATTATATTGAGAACGTCGTACATAGAAAACATGCTGTAATGTACCCTGAGTGTAAACCTTAGATGCATTCATCGTGAAGCCTGCAGCAAGGTTTGCAAATTTCGCAAAGATTAATATAAATACTAATATAAAGGTTAATAAAACATTACACTCACATCTTCTGGAGGTTCACCAGTAACACGTTGGTACCGATCCGTTTTTTCTCGTTTGTAAAGCTGTCTGGTGTGAAATGATTCGCGTAAACATGAAAGCATGGACGATCGTGGGGAATCCCCGTGAGGGAATCCCCGCGTCAATCCTTTGGGCATATCCCTTCAAAAACAAAACTCAGCCACTGCATCTATAGGAACATCCAAATGACTGCTGTGTTCCTTATTACATCTAAGAACAGAACACCACAATCGTGTAGACGCCATTCTACTCCAGCATATCAACAATGGCGGACTACTATGACGACGGCTGTCACAGCCATAGACAGTATAAGAAATGGACAGAGTCATCTCATTGGAACTCAATTGAGGGAAGTGAAGCCCATTTTCAGCGATTTTTTAGGACTTCCGTTCCTGACGCGCAGACTCAAACCGAGCTTGACGACGTAGATGTGACGTGAGCAACCCGTCTGTCTTCTAGTGGCTGTGGCATGAGAAATCTGAATCATTCCCTTCCGAATCTTGCAGAGACGGAGAGCGTGAGTAGGAGCTGTCCATGAGCTACGAGCAGGAGAAACTTTTGCTAGGTATTCTGATTAATTATTTTGTCATTTTGCCTCCACGTCCCCCCGATTGCCCGCGAGCTTCTCCTCCCGTCAATACGGTAATCTCTCTACTGTGCGACAGAGAGTCGTGTGGTTATGACGCAATCGTTAGCCTACTTTTACAAAAACTGTTTTTACTGGGCCATAACGTAAGCTACAAGGTAATGGAGCATTTTATACATTGTCGTGTTTCTTTAGAAATAAATAATGGACAAATGGAGTCTTCAAACGCCTCAGATGTAAAGTTATTCGCTGTCAAAGTGACGCCAAAATGAATGGGAGTCAATGGGATGCTAACAGCAGGTGAAGTTCTGCTACAAGATGGTGGCACGCGGCCGGCTTCAACTTCCGGTCGACTTCCTTCCCGCTTGGTCACAGCTTGCTCAGGGCGGGTCTTGTGTTGAAGCACGGCTGTCAATCACAATCGCGGGAGGGGCGTACGATCTTATGACGTCACAATATCGAACGGCTTGATTTCATAGATGGTCAAACATATAAGGAGATTAAAACAAAACCACTGGATGGATTTTAATCATGATAGGATGGTTGTGTACAGGCACTGCCAACAGACATTTCAGTGCAATCAACTTGTAAAAGTGCATGTACCATTATATGACCCCTTTAAAGATATTTATATATAATATTTATTATTATTATTAATTTTATTTTTATTTAATACCTATAATAAGTTGTGTAATACTATTTTTATGAGCTCAGACATTACCACAAAATACATTTTTTTTATTTTTTATTTAAACATTATACTTTCGAGTATACATTCATACATTTAAGTAGTGAAGAAAATGATAGACCAGCATTACGTACATAAAGTAAAACAATTACGACATTTAGATGGTCTAACCAGAATAGAAAATCTCTGCAGGCTATCATGTTTTGGTCTAGGGTATAGCTTACCAGACTTTCAACTATTTCACCAATGTCAGTTTTTGCATTTTTTGACAGCAGTGACACACAGAGATCTGTTACAAATGTATATATACAGAGTATTTCGGTGACTCTGAATACGTCACTACATGCACGCAACACATCCAGAACTTTTCTGAGGCTCACGCCGATCGGCTCTTTGCCCTTAAAAAACATGGTCATTACATCAGTCCATGAATTTGTCAGGCCTCTTACGACATTCATTTCATTTTTGAGATTTGTCACACGTTTGGTATCCTGCGCACAATCGTTTTTCATATCACACGCAGCATCGATGATCCTGTGCATCAAGCCAACCATCTTGCCTCTAAAATGATCTTTAAACATACAGTCTAACGTATCTCTTAAACGACACTCTTTCCCGTGACGCACTCACACACCCTCCGGCTGCATGTACCCCACGTCGCCAGAACTCAACGGGTAGTCTCTCTCCATCGCCTTTTCAAAAGTTTTTAGATTTTTAAAAGGTCAAAAGGTCAACCCATCAATCATCATTAATTAAAAAGCCATCAATCATTTTGACATATGGTGTAGCATAATGGTACTGCCAACATTAAAACATTTGGTGGTTAAAGATGAGGACACATTAGATGGCATTTCAAAAAGAGGATTAAAAAAAAGGTTCTGCAATACCATAATGTTCATCCTCTTTTCTTAGCAAACAATCCCATGATTTGATCACTGAGCCATAAAAACTGAGAAGTGAGTGAGTGAGTGAGTGAGTGTGAAAATAGATTCTCGATTTCGAATAAAATTTTGATTCAATATATGCATAGTTTTGATCTTAGATTTTGTTATAAACTTGTTTTTGTATTTTAATTAGTTTATTTTCCTGGAAGCCTTTGATCCTCCTTATAAATAAGAAAATCTCGAATTCATTAATATTAAATATGACTCATAGGTGTAATTAAACTTTAAGTTTTGTCGAATTGTTATTTTTCAGTCTCATGTTACTTCATCAATCAGTTATTTTACTCAAGCCCAGTGGAGACTGAGACGCCGTCACTAGAAAAATACAATATTCTATTGCTTTCTCAATATTTAGGGATTTAGTCTCAGATACAGGATATGATCATTCACTTTACAAGCAGGTGTTGTTCGTTACCATGGCAACCGCAGGTGTTGTTTGTTACCATGGCAACCGCTTGAGTGTCCATGGTGAACACGCTTCTCATGTGTAAAAAGTTCAAAAAAAGCTTGACGTGTGTCGTAATTATACATTATTTAAGGTTATTGTATATTTGTTAAAATATTGATATACTCTTGATGTTGATATTGATGTAGGATGTATATTGACGAAGGAATTAATTTGTCCCTCGATGCAAGCCAATGTCAACTGTGTGTGTGTGTGTGTGTGTGTGTATTCTAGTGTGGATCACGGAGGAGAGTTCAGGATTACATCAGGACTACACAAATGTAAGTCCTCAAACACACAGTTTTAGTTTGTGTTGTTGTAAATGTTGCTGTTGTAATGTGTGTTCTTGTGTTCAGATGCCGTTGATCTCACACTGGACAGACTGATCTCATGAAATGGCGTATGTATGACACGCCAATTCGATTTCCATTTTTGGCGTGCTATCAACACGCATAATCGCTTTTCAGCGTGTTTATCAACGCCGTTGACTTAACGTTACATTACTGTATAGATATGACCTACCCCAACTCCCTAAAAGTCCCTAAACCTACCCGTCACTGGGGTTAATCTTCTCCTACCATCCTAGGAAAAAAAATATCGATTCCCCGGTATCACGACAAGACGTGAAATAATCACGTTGGTCCCCTTTGGAAAACGTGTAGATGTCACATTTTAACGCCCATACACGTTTGCCATATCTTGAAGATATCTGTACAATTTCCTATACCATTGTATAGATTATAAATGTAAGATCCCTTAACTCTACTCCCACACTTAAAAATACCCATTTTAAGGGACAATATTAAAATGATAAAACGTAATGGACAGATATGTAGGAAAATGGCATTTTTATGAACAATATGGCATTAAAAGATAGTTTGAGCCACGAATCCTACCCCTAAACCTAACCATAACCATTTCTTAAAACTACCTAGGCAACAATTATAAAGAAAAACAACAGACAGACAAGTATAATCACAATAATTTATTTATACTAACCTTACAACACAACATCGATTCACAAAATACACCAATTTTATTAGCTTGATGTAATCCAAACCTTCAGAATCCATATATTATTTGCAAGAAAAAGATCCAAACTCAGCCCTTTATCCAGTAATCGTCATCTTGACCGTAAACGTCAAACCCCGCGCTTGTTATGAATTCAAATTCAAAAATTGCGCCCTCAAGAAGCGACAGGTTACTATGGTTACGGCATTAATATCAAACGCTCATTGGCTCTCGCCTGCTTCGTCACAGATTGCGTCATGCACATTCACATTTGAATTGAAGCGCGCACTGTGTGCCGCGCAGCCCTCAGAGGGAGCGAACCGAACCGAAGACGGATTAACGTTTTCATGGATTTGAATTAATAACTTAAATTCTGCTCTGTCTGTTACCTCATACAAAACCACTGCCAGAGAGGACTGCGACACATCGTCACGTGAACAACTTTTGGTACCGATTTTGACATTTTCTCATTAAATAAATTATTGTGATTATACTTGTCTGTCTGTTGTTTTTCTTTATAATTGTAGCCTATAGTTTTAAGAAATGGTTATGATTAGATTTAGGGGTAGGATTAGCAAACGTCCGGATAATGGTACGTGTAAGATTCACGTCTGAGGCTGTTAAACTGTGACATCTACACGTTTTCCAAAGGGGACCAACATGATTATTTCACGTACATTTTGCTCCGTTTCGCTCGGACATTTAACGGCGTAGACATACACGCGGAAGATGACGGTTCGTTTCGGCGTGAACATACACGCGGATAGCTCAAAATGCGTATAGATAACACGCCACTTTTGACTTAAAAGTGGCGTGTATGTTTACGCAAAGTCATGATGTCATGTTGCACTGGATCCAAACACAGCACACACTGATCTCGTTCTGTCTGAGGAGAACAGAAAGGTGACGAGTGTGTATAAGAGTCAGTCGTATCCTGATCATCCAGAGAGATTTGAGTATCATCGTCAGGTTCTGTGTGGAGAGAGTCTGACTGGACGCTGTTATACCCCTTTTCCACCAACAAGAACCGGGTGCTGGTTCAGAGCTAGAGCTATTGCCAGTTCGGAGTTGGTTCGACTGACGAGCTTACTAAGGCCCCGTTTACACGTACATGGTTATTTAGAAAAACGGAGACATTTCCCTTCGTTTGCGCCCTTCGTTTACACGCAAACGGAGGATTCGCCAATGAAACCGATTCTTTCTAAAAACTCCGGCCAGAGTGGAGATTTTGAAAATCTTCGTTTGCACGTTTGCATGTAAACTGAGAAAAACTGAGTTTTAGGCCGCGACGTCACAGAATGTGACTATTTTCGGGATTCTGATTGGCTAAGGTGGGCTTGAGCTTCTCGTTACACTGCCACCTACAGGTTTGGCATGCTCTTGATAGCATATACACAGGTTCGTGTGCACAATGTTATTTTTGAAAACGAAGAGGGGTGAAATGTCCGTTTATGAAAATAGCCATCCACGTGTAAACGTAGCCTTAGAACCGGTTTGCGTTTCCACCGGCCAGAGAGCCACAACAGAGCTATATCTTACGTCACTGCATACGTATCATGTTGCCCAGCAACGCTAGTGCGGCAGGCAGCGCCAAACACAAACACACCAGACTTGTTCGAGATGCATCGGCTTCTCGCAGAAACGATCAGCACATGAAATCAAATCACTGCGAAAGCGATCAAAAAGCACAAGGAGTCGTATGATCTCCAAACACTCCCGCAGCTCTGATCGGTCCACGCTGCTCCGATGCATCTCGAACAAGGCATCAACAATAATAGACGTTGCGTTACTATGGATGCTCATGGGTTTGCGAAAATAAATCGGCATCCAAACACGGCGAATCCAACGCGTTAGAGCAGCTCGCCGTAACTTACATAGACGGATGTTATAATCAAGCTGCTATTAGCTCGACTAGCTGCTATTTAAAAATGACGGTCACAAGTTTCTCTTCAGTCTTGTTGGCCACGGTAACCCCGCCCCCAGCCTCTGACGCAAGCGGTTCTTTCTTGGCTCCGTTCTAGACCCTGCAATGATTTGGTGCTACTTAAGAACCACTTTTACTGGTTCGGAGCTGGTGCTTTGGCGGTGGAAAAACAAAGAACCGATTTGAAACTAGGCTCTGGCTCCGAACCAGCACCAGCTCTGCCTTGGTGGAAAAGGGGTATTACTGGGAGGCTGAATGGAGTGGAGTGGCACACACACACACACACACACACACACACACACACACACACACACACACACACACACACACACACACACACACACACACACACACACACACACTGACTGACACACACTCTACTGTCACCTCCAGTATTTCACTGTTAATTCACATGTTTTATTACAGTTTAATCATGTTATTGTAGTTTATGGTCAATAAACGCTTGTTCCTGTTTCAGTCTGAACATGTTTCTTCAGTTGTTGATCTTTGACTGTTATTTTCATTCATGATAAACGTTTGTCACCCTGAGTTTCACTGTTTTTACACGTTTGCTTTTTAATGTCCAGTTTTGACTGAATCACTTTATGAATCTTCATCAAAAGAGAGTTTGGATTGAATCTAATACTGAAGAACTGTTGAACAGGAAAGTAAATGAGTCTGGGACAAATAATCAAAGTCAAAGTAAAAAAAACACTTTATTTGAATGTGTAATTATATATTTAAGTACTGAGAAATATTAAGTACATGTATGTACTATAGGGTTAGGGTTAATTTATAGTTATTACTATAGTAAATACATGTAACGTGTAACAATGACACTGTATAATAGTGTTACCAAAAAAACCTGTAAAAAACAAAACGTATTTTATAAACACACAGTATTCGTGTTTGTTTCATATAGTTTTAGAAAACGTACTCGGTTACTAACGTAACCTCGGTTCTCTCTAGAGAGGGAACGAGTACTTGCATAATATCTTACGCTAGGGGAAAACCTCTTTTCCTCGAGATATTGAAGCCAAAAATTATCCTTAATTTTGCAATAATGTAAAACGCATTGCAGCAGCATGCAGACATGGGCGAGACAGCTCGCGCGCCCATTGGCTGCTCTGCGGCAACTGCACCAGCCTATCGATAGAGAAAAACAGATGAGCGAGACACATAGGCTCTTAATGCCCTGACCGGGCAAAGGAAGCCTTCCCCTTCCTCTTCAGATACCGGCAGGGCCGACAGGGAGATCACCTGTGCCCTAAACGGTGTATTGAGGGATTTAGGAACATATCCGTGCTTTGGTTTGAGTATGACTCTCAGGTCATGAGGCCCAAACTCCATACACGTCGCGCTCACTGAGAGCGCTTGCAAGTCCCCTATGCGCTTCACTGAAGCGAGAGCCAGAAGAAACACTGTTTTGAGAGACAAGAGTTTCAGGTCTATTGACTGTATTGGCTCGAATGGGGCACCTTTCATGGCTTCCAGAACCGTGGAAAGGTCCCAAACGGGAACCGAGGGAGGTCTGGGAGGATTCAGCCTCTTAGCTCCTCTAAGGAAGCGAATGACCAGATTGTTCCTTCCCAATGACTGGCCAAGCGGTGGTTCAGCGAATGCTGCTATGGCCGCCACATAAACTTTGAGCGTGGATGGGGCTCTGCCCTTATCCAGAAGCTCTTGTAAAAAGGAAAGAACCTCCGGCACCCCACAGTGTGAGGGTGAAGTGTCACGCGCTGTACACCAGCTAGTGAACACAGACCATTTTGAGGAATAGAGCCGCCTCGTAGATGGAGCTCTAGCCTGCGTGATCGTGTTTAACACTCCCGCTGGGAGGTTAACGGGTACCCGTTGATGGCCCACACATGTAGGGACCAAAGCTCCGGGCAAGGATGCCAGATCGAGCCGTTTGCCTTCGAGAGGAGATCCCTCCTCACCGGTATCGGCCACGGGGCGGTACTCGTCAGCTGCATCAGGACTGGAAACCAGGCTTGGTTCGTCCATAATGGGGCGACGAGTAGCACTGGGCATCCGTTTTTCCTGATCCGCTCTAACACCTGGGGTAGGAGCATGACGAGGGGAAACGCATAAAGCGGGCAGGGGGGCCAGACGTGGGCCAGCGCATCCCTGCTCTTGGAGAAAAATTCCTGACAGTG
Source organism: Leuciscus leuciscus (assembly GCF_965113295.1). Taxonomy (NCBI): domain Eukaryota; kingdom Metazoa; phylum Chordata; class Actinopteri; order Cypriniformes; family Leuciscidae; genus Leuciscus; species Leuciscus leuciscus. Next base: position 76,457,212 of record NC_138725.1, on the reverse strand, counting down.
AGCGTTCTCTTGAGACGCAAATAGGTCTATTTTCGCTCTGCCAAATGTCCTCCATAGCAGTTTGACTGTCTGTGGGTGTAAAGACCATTCTCCTACCGGAGGATTGTTTCTGGACAGTCTGTCTGGTCCCACATTCAGGTGGCCGGGCACATGCGCTGCTCTGAGCGAGCGCAGATTGTGCTGAGCCCAGACCAGGAGGCGTTCCGTCAGCCTGTGAAGGGTTCTGGATCTGATACCTCCTTGGTGATTTATATAAGCCACCACTGACATGTTGTCCGAACGGACCAGGACGTGGTGTCCTCTTATTTGGGGACAAAAACGCGTCAGCGCGTTATCTACTGCCAACATTTCGAGGCAGTTAATGTGCAGAAGCTTCTCCCGTTCTGACCATTGGCCGAAGAACGGTCTGCCCTCGAGCAGCGCTCCCCATCCCAAGGTGGATGCGTCCGTAGACACCACCCTCACACTCGGGGAAGTCCCCAGGCTTACACCTGATCGGTACCAGTCGTTTGCTTTCCAAGGTTTCAGAGCTGCGATGCATTTCTGATTGACCTTGAGACGAAGCAGACCGGAAGCCCACGCTCGGCGCGGTACTCGCGCTTTCAGCCAGAACTGTAGTGGGCGCATGTGAAGCAAGCCCAGCTGAAGTACTGATGATGCTGAGGCCATGAGACCTAGCATCCTCTGAAATTTCCTGAGTGGGACCGATGCGCTGCAGCGGAAAGAGCTCGCTGCGCGCTGAATGTCCAGTACGTGCTGTGGTGACAGTCGCGCTATCATAGACAGCGAGTCCAGTTCTGTGCCCAGAAAAGATATTATCTGTCTGGGGGACAGAGAACTCTTCGCCCAATTGACTGAGACCCAGATTCTCGAGGTGATCGAGTAAATGGTCCTGTGCTCTATGAGCTCCGAGTGAGATTGAGCTAGAATCAGCCAATCGTCCAAGTAGTTCAATACTCGCATGCCCTGTAGTCTGAGGGGTGCGAGCGCTGCGTCCATGCACATCGTAAATGTACGGGGTGCTAGGGACAAGCCGAACGGTAGGACTGTGTACTGATATGCCTGGCCCTCGAAGGCGAATCTCAAATATCGCCTGTGATGTGACGCTATCTGTATTTGAAAATACGCGTCTTTCAGATCTATTGACACAAACCAATCTCCACGGCGAATCTGCGCGAGGATTTTTCTGGTCGTGAGCATTCTGAACTGTCGCTTCACAAGCACTCTGTTCAGTTGCCTTAGATCTAGTATGGGTCTGAGACCCCCGTCTTTTTCGGTACCAGGAAGTATCTGCTGTATAGCCCTCCTTCGCTCTGAGCTTGAGATAAAGGCTCTATGGCCCCTTTGCTCAACAGTTTCAAAATTTTGGCTCGAAGTAGGTGTGCTACTTCTGTTTTTACCGTAGTTTTGACGCGCGTCGCATAGCGGCGAGGACGTCGGCGAAACTGTAGCGAATAGCCTCTTTCTAATGTCTAGCACCTAACTCGAAACCCCGGGTAGCCTTGCCCATGCATCTGCATGAATGGCTATTGGTTGAATGAGGAGCGCGCTCTGGTCGCTAAGCGACAGAGGGGCTTCGGTGTGCTGCAACATAAGCGTTGCGCTTATGAAATTCGAGGCAGGGGGCGCGCTGATAACAGCGGGCAGATTGCCCGCGCTCGACTCCTCTGTGGTGGTCAACCGAGAGGGGGAGGGCTGGGCGAGTCCCGTAGGACCTGTCATGTCTATGTGTGAATGTGGGCGCGGGATAGCGGCCACATTTACAACACTGAGAGCATTGTCCGCCTGAGCAGAGCGAATGCACGTTGGTTTCGTTTTTATAGAAACCTTGAGACATGCAGAACGTAGTGTTTGTGGGCACTGGGCAGTGGGCACATTTACCACGTTTAACCCTCTGAGGTCGGCAAACGCGCCCCCGCGTTTTGCTGGATTTTCTTCACATTGTAGCACAATAAACTTAAATGACTCCGTCATTTATGGTTATACAGAAAAAAGAAATATGAAAAAAGAATCTGTGATATTTCTACTCTTGTATGTGTCCACTTACAATCAAATCAAAACATTGTGCTTTTGTAAAATAAAGAAAATAAACAGGGTGTGCGTTCTGCCTCTCCGTCGCGGTGAACTTTTTTTTCTTGAGCACGTCTATAAACTGAAACAAAACTCAGCGAATACTTGTCACACATTTATGAGCCATATACCTTTATACACATTTGAGTGTGTACTTTTAAATGATCGGATTCAAACTGAAAACAAATATTCTCTGTTTAAGTAATTTGTATAAAACCAACAGGATGTCCAGGATCTCAAACGCTTGCTAATTACTTTTAATTCGACCACGCCCACTCGCGCAAAAGTGATTCACATGCAAATCGTCCACATGGAACGCGAATGCCCTCATTTCCTCAAACACAAAACACCAAAAAACTTCACAAGTCTCTGCTTTTCGTAGAGTTTGGAAGACACATCTGAGCTTACATTGGATTTAACTCAGAAGAAGAAGAACGCGATTTGAAGACAAGAAAGATGTAAGGTAAGAAATTCTTACTTATTAGTTTATGGTATTGTTGCATAAACTTCACATTGCAGTTGAACTGTTGCTAGATATATGGTGAATATTATACTATTTAGACCCGTGTTTACTGTTAAATACTGTTTGTGGATATCTGCTCAAACATAGATATGTATAACCATAATGTTTAATATTTTGGAGCGCGATCGCGTTTGAATGTATCATATTTTGGAGCGCGATCGCGTTTGAATGTATCATATTTTGGAGCGCGATCCCGTTTGAATGTATCATATTTTGGAGCGCGATCGCGTTTGAATGTATCATATTTTGGAGCGCGCTGTGGGTTTGAATGTATCATATTTTGGAGCGCGATCGCGTTTGAAAGGGAAAATGCACCAAACATTAGGCTTTATGTTTTTACTATTATCTCATTTCATATCATCATAACGAATGGAAACATTTGAAGTAACATAATATAATCAATATATTTTTCTCTAGCATTGTTACTGAAATCTTTTGGAAGATTTATAGGCTGCTTTAGGTTATTGTTATAATTATTTTATGCAGTACTGCACATAGCTTATGCCTACAAGGCACAACAAACATGGTGTTCATTATATTATATATTGTTGGAAACATTTGTGTGCGTGTGTGTGTGTATTCTGTGAATTTTAAAAAGCAATTTTAACCAGAAAAATCTAAAATGTATTCCCAAAATCGTGCAGGCCTAGTTTCTCTTGATACCAGTATGTTCACTTTTTTTCTTTTCTTTCAGGGACCTGAGTCCTGCTGACTTCAACATTCACATGAGTCTCTGTACATGAACATGGTAAAGTGAAAATCAAACACATTGGAAATGAAAGGTATGTACAATGGCACAAAGGTCTCTGTCTTTGGATCATTGTTTTCAATGTGCTCTTTTGTCATTTGTTGTGTATTTTTGGATTATGTTGTGTTGTAAATAAATCCAAACAATCTAAAAGCCATTCTTTTTTAAATCTCCTCATTCTTTGTGCAAGGTTGCTCTGAATGACAGGGCCTGATCGCTCCTAATAGGGCAGTTAGGGGAGTGTCTTTGTCTTTCTCAGGTGTTAAAAGCTTACATATTAATGAGATGATCACGCCTCTTCGCATATGGCTTTGTCACACAAAACACGTCTTAGAAATTTTAAATCAATATATTGTCTTATCTGAATGAGCAGTCAGGGTGATTTTCACATAGTTTTGGAGCAAATATTCTAGGCTACGTGATACAATTTTCAAAAGTCTTGTGAAGAAATAATCAGTATGGGTTTCATGGCCTTATTTCAGTGACAATTTTTTTTGGGTATTTTCACAAACCACGCATAAATGTCATTATCTCAAAACTACAAACTTTTACATACATGCTGCTGATATATTATTGTAGCAGAGTTTGTGCTAAATACAGTGTAATAAGACTTTAGCCATGACAATGTCACAAGTAACAGAAATAAGCACAAATGTCAGAGCATGTCAGAACACCTCCAGGGCCAGAAAACAGCTCAGACCTCAAGTCAAGTCAAGTCAAGTCAAGTCAAGTTTATTTGTATAGCGCTTTTCACAATACAGATTGTATCAAAGCAGCTTCACAGTATTAAATTAAAATAATACAACAAAGTTTGTTTCAAGAGGAATTTATTGATTGATAAAATTTAATTAAATATCCCCAAAATATCCCCAACTGAGCAAGCCAAAGGCAACAGTGGCAAGGAACCGAAAAACTCCATCAAGTGACCTAATGGTGTCCTAAAACTCCATCAGGTGACCTAATGGAGAAAAAAAAACCTTGGGAGAACCCAGGCTCAGTCGGGGGCCAGTTCTCCTCTAACCTCAGAGGGTTAATGCGCAATCGATTTGGGTCGATTTCATATGCGCGAGCCCTGTGTGACGGGCTGTGCGTGTGTAGGAATGAACACTGGGTTGTGGGCATTTTTACTACACTCATAACACCATCGGCCGTGGCCGGAATACCAGAAAATACACTCTATGGGATTTATCTGGGTCGCCGTAAAAACGGCGTTTGTGTGCAGGCAAGCGGGCTGTGTTACCGGCTTGTTTACTGCAGAATACACTGGAACAGTCGCATTTACTGGAACTGAACGAGCGAGAAGTTGCCATAGAAACAGCGTTTGGGTGCAGGCGAGCGGGTTGTACAACGCGCTCGTTGGCTGCAAAAAACTCATCTGCAGTCGCCTTTTAAGGGAACTGACAGAACAAAAGTATGACGGCATGATTTTATCTGCCGGTAAGACCCAGGATCGAACACAGGTCTCTCACGCGAAAGCCTAAGATTCCTCCACTGGGCTACAGGGGAAGGCACATAAGCAATTATTCAGCGCGAGTATATAACAGAGCGTCAACATGTTGGCGTTTGTTTGCAGGCGTGCATGTATTACAACAGGCTCGTTCACTGCAATTTTGACATTTCCAGTCGCCTGAACTTAGAGGGGAATGAGAAATGTGTGAGAAATGGAGGTCGGCCCGGCCGCAGCGGGACTAAAAAAACACTCTTTTCTCCTTTCGCCAGTGACGCACGGGAACCATAGAAACGGTGTATGGGTGCAGGCGAGCGGGTTGTACAACGTGCTCGTTGGCTGCAAAATACACATCTGCAGTCGCCTTTTCAGGGAACTGACAGAGCGAGCATTTGACGGCATAATTTTATATGCCGTTAGACTGGGATTCAAACACGGGTCTCTCGCGCAAAAGCCTGAGAATCTGCCACTGGGCCACAGGGGAAGACTCATAGACATTCAGTTAGGGCGAGTATTATCAGAGATATCATCCCCCACAGACGCGGCTTCTTGGTCTACATCCACGACGGAAGCGGCGGCACGCGGCGGCCGCTGTCCATCAGGAAGAGACTCAGCGAAGCAGGTGAAGCAGGCGGGCGCACCGGCGAGCTTTGCGGGCTGGGGGAGGTTCCGGGACCCGTTGAGCACGGTGCTTTTTTACGGCGCGGTACCGCGGCGGGCGGAGGTGCAGTCTCGGAGAAGGATGCCAGGCGAGTCCTCAGAGTCACTGTAGGCATTAGCTCGGTGAGGGCAGCGCCGTCAGCGAGCGCGAGAGCTGCGTGATCCTTACCAGGAAAAGGGGTGTCTTGATAAAGACGCCCGGCTCTTTTAGTGCAATGAGAGTGTGTGTCGCGGCGGCGAACACACACATACACAAAACACAGTAGCAGAGAAAAGGATATGTACGCCGGAAAGCGTGAGCAGGAACGGCGACTGAAGGCGGCGAGTTGTCGACCGGCAGCTTCAGATGCAGCACTAATCCCGCTGAGTGCTTCTATCAGACGGCGCGGCTTCTTCCTCTCGGGATCCAGCGATGCGTGAGCTTCGCTGAAGAGATGAAAAACTGACCAAACCAGCCTCTCGGGCCCGTATTTATAGCCCCAGCCCCACCCGCTTTCGGCGGGACATGACGTAGTGGGCGCGAAGCACCCTCATTGGTTCTGACGTCATGAGGGGCCTCTATCGATAGGCTGGTGCAGTTGCCGCAGAGCAGCCAATGGGCGTGCGAGCTGTCTCGCCCATGTCTGCATGCTGCTGCAATGCGTTTTACATTATTGCAAAATTAAGGATAATTTTTGGCTTCAATATCTCGAGGAAAAGAGGTTTTCCCCTAGCGTAAGATATTACGCAAGTACGAGAGAACCTCTCGTAAGAGAACTTTTATATTATTTTCTACAAGTTTAAAAACTGTAATGTGGTTTATGTCAAAATAATGTAGTACGTATTATCCTTAAACACCTTTATATGTGAGACTACATCTGAATTATGTTAAAAATATTGCAATTATAATTTTAAATCAGAATAAAATAAAAATAAATGCTCATTGTTTATTTTTCATTCATTAATAAAATGTTCTATTTGCTACTGCAATACCGGCGCATAGCTGAAATAACAGATTCGTCTATTCACTGCCCATCATAATATCAAATTGCTATATGGTAGTGATTCTGAATATTAAAGACTGCTATCAAAGTCTGGTTGTTCAGCGAGTCTCTGCAAATGAGTGCAGGTTCATGTACAACACATACTCAAGTACACGTTCATCTTCAGCATTTCATCGTCAGATACGCTCAGAAACCCATCAAAATAAAAGTTTGGTTTAACGTGAAGAAATTATCACAGATATATTTTACTGGAGTGAAGCTATATTGTCATTTAGTTGCTCAAATGCTCAGTACTAGTACAGTACGTAGCAGTGGGTTGGTGTTTGTATATCAGTTCTAACACTGCTATTATGAGGTATCACCATATGTCATCATTCTGTTTTATTTAGATTAGGTTAGATTAGATATCAAGGGGAATATCTATATACTTAAAAATCCTGGGTGTTGTGACACTGTTTTTGCTTTTAGATCAACAAATAATAACCCAAAATTATTGTCTTGATAATGTCATGCATAAGACTTTTTTTCCCTGTCCCTTCCTGGGGCCTCATTTATAAACGTTGCGTACGCACAAAAGAAGGCGTACGCCGCTCTCTACGCAATAATTGGCATTTGTAAAAAGCAAACTTGACGGGAAAATGTGCGGTCCTTCATGCAAACTCTGACCCAGGCGTACGCACAAAAACGGGTGAAATGAGAAATGGCGACACCGTCGGCAGATGAAAGAAACACGTGAAAGTGTGTGAAACTGTAGACCGTTGTGTAAAAGAAATGTCAATACTGCCTCTCATAAATAACATGAAGACTTCACAAAGCAAGTCTTACAATTAACAGCCTACACGAACACCCGTTTGATCGATCTGCAGTGTAAAACAAACAAAATCAAACGAAGATTACAACAGAAATGCAAATTAACACATATTTGCAAAAAGAAAAGTGAAATATGTTCTGCAATAATATTGGCATGTTATGCAATTCATCCTCATAACACATCTGTAGCTTGTCAGATGCAATCAAATGGATAGTAATAAAATGCCATGATGCCATCACAATGCGTAATGACGTACAATGGCTGATCTTGCGCTTCACGCTTTCGCGTGAGTGAAGTTACGTTTCTTGGTTTTCCTCTCTGTGTTTGCCATGATTTCGCAATCGATGAATATTAACTTGCGGGCGTTTCACGGACTATTTATGGGCAACTATGGGCGTGACATGAAGCCGCAAAAGCTGCGCTACATTTAGAATTGATTGTGATTTATTAAGGGAAAACTGCGTAGGATGTGCGTGTGCACGGTTTTATAAATCCGAATATTTCTATGTTTCATCCATAGGGGAGAGCGGGGCACAAAGAAGTAACACTTTTTGACTTTCTCAGTTTGTGTAAATCTACTTATGGTTCAGAGTATTTATTTTTTAAATGTTTTAAATGTTTTAAAAAAGCTTAAAATGTTATCTGATCTAATAAACTAAACTAAACTGACAAACTAAAATATTTTCTAAATAAAATACAATTAAAAAACTTTTTCATATAAAATAATGGCAATTTTTAATAATTAAATATAAACTCATTTTTGAGTTTTGACTACGAACACATGAAAACACAGCTATACAACATAGTTCAAAACAAATAAATAATTAGTCATTTCTGAACATTGACTCTCAGTCTTTATTCACCTTTTTCTCACGTTTTCTCAATAAAATTAATAAAACTATAGAATATAATAGCATATTTCTAATAGGGGCACATTGTAACGCAGTGTGACAACATGCCCCCGCCTGCACAACTGGGGTTTAAACCCTGCTAGTGTCTTCTGCTAGTTAGCGAAGCATTAAAGAACTATCTCAACTGTTAAATAACATCTTGGAGATTAAAATAATATCAGATTTGTCTAATTTTAAATAAACACAAAAAATAGAGATGAAAAATGTAATTAAGTAAGAAATGTACTTTTGCTATGGTTTAATAAATGTTTATGGATATCTTCCAAAAAAATTTTTTTTTTGTAGTTTATTAAAAGTATTTAAATTACTTTAAAAAAGTATTTAAAACAAGTGTGTTACAACTAGCCCCGTGTTACATTGTGCCCCGCGCTCCCATACGCCACTTCTGACGCAAATCCTAAGCAAAGTTTTATAAATGAGGCCCCTGGACTCGGTCTTGACTCAGACTCAAACCTTTTTGGACTCGGCCTTGTCTTGGACTCGAACCTCTTTGGACTTGGTCTTGACTTGGACTCGACAAAGGTGGTCTTGACTACAGCTCTAGAAGAACTCAATATTCTTATTGCTCTTTCAAGTCTGAATGTTAATATTAGTTTTGTATGATTTGCGTAAATTGCAAAATAATAAATTAGTTGAACAGAAAATGATTGTTGTAAAGTTTTGACATTTGAAAGGCCGAAAGGTAAATGAAAGGTAAATTGGTAAAAAGGTAAATGAAAGGTAAATGAAAGGTAAATTGGTCAGGAAGGAGTTTACAATGTGAATTAATAAAGTGAATTAAGTACAAGCAAACATTATAAATATATATGAGAAAGAGAGGTATCTCATGTGTATATAAAAACGTATATTTATTTTCATGTTTTGCACTTATACGATTTTGAAATGAAAAGGGTGAATCAGTTTAAACCAAAACAGATTACAGTCAAATAAACAGACTTACAAAGAGTAACAATCAATTCAGCCTTTATTTCAAATTCCCCTCATTTACAAATATTACATAGAACATCCGTTCTGGTCATTTATCATTTCATAAACAGAAAACACAGCAGATTATCAGAGATCAGCATTAAATCTCTTTCATCTGTAAAGTGCATCAAAGTTGAAGAAACTCAACATGTACAAATGGAAACTGAACTCACACACAGTTTTACTTCAACATATTTGCTTTGGGATCTTGAATTATTACATATAACATCAGATTTTCATTGAAGTTTAACATCATTATTTTGTCCCTGTAACTAAAGTAAATCAGTTTGACCTGAATCAAAGATCAAGTTAAATCAAGCGGAGCGCAGGGGTTCATGTCCTCCATCACATGAGTTTCACTTCATCATTTACTGTGCTCTGTTTGGACCCGGAGGAACGTGAGCTTAGAAAACACTCGCAACTTAATATTGTTCAACTTAAACCATTTTGCATCTAATCAGTGACTTCTCATTAATGAGTGAATGCACTAAAGTTTTAAAGTTTTGAATGTCACCACGTTTTTAACATGCTATTACTTCATTTAACCCCTTTTTATTCATAAAAAATGATAAATTCTTTAAAATGAAAAAAAAAAAAAGGAACTAGAGCAAAAACCAGTGTGATGCAAGAAAAGATACATTTGTATCAATATGAGATATTTTATTTGAATATATCATTAGATGAAATGTACAAGAACATATAATAAGAGAACTTCATTGACTTCAATGGATTTAATTAAATTCATTTGAAACTTATAACTCATGACTGCTCAAAACAGTCTAAATTTATGAAACCTACATATTCTTTTTCCAACAAAACAACATCAATATTACTCAGTAAAATTTACATTTTGTTTGTAAACATTTCATTAATAAAATTGTACTTCCATATGAAAAAATGAGATGATAAACAGTTTGAATCTTTTCATGCTGCAATGGTTCATCAATACAGACCCGAACGCAGAAGCCACAGTTTAAATGGTTAATATTTCGAACATTAAAATCAGATTATTTTTTATTTTATTTTGACAGTCTTAACAAACCTACAAAATTCTATCGTCGTACTAAAAACTGTGGATTAATAAACTAAATAAAATGCTTGTACCTCTTCTGGGTCAAAGTGGAGCCGAATGCAATAAGAGTTTAGACAGACGTTTCAATAGAGTCTCTGATTTCAACTTTAGTTTAGTTTTAAGAGTTTAGTGAATATAAATGATGATTCTCCCTTGCATTTATTTAGTTAAAGACAGTAAAACAACTTTTAAGGCATTTCAGAGAAACTCCATGAAGGAAGATTAATATCTAATATTGTAAAAGGCTGAAAAACAGATTGTTTTAAAGGAGCAGCTTTAGTTCTCTGGTGATTTTGGACTTGATTTGGTAGTTAGTCTTTAAAGAGACAGTGCAGTCAGCATCAGTGTTGCTCGCCCGCACGGCTCTCTGGAAGCGATGGCAGAAGCCGTGGACGATCACACAGGCCTCCTCCAGTTTGAAGGACTTGTCATCTTCACAGAGGAACTCCACCAGAGCCTTGCTGCTCTTCTGTGAGCTTTCCAGCTCATCCTGAGCTTCCTTCAGCCTCACCTCACAGCCTGAAGGAAGAAGTGATGGACTTCCTCGCTGAACAGGAGCATCAGCATCTGTGAACATGATCTGGACACACACGCACCTCTAGAAATGTTCTGGTCTGCATCTGGATTTCAGCATCTGCCTGAGCTCTGACTCTGAGCTCTGAGACTCGGCTTTGTAGTCGAGAAAGATCCTCCAGCACAGACTCTTCTGACGACCTGACCACAGAAACAGCTGATCGTTCACTCTCTAATATTATCCACTGAGGAACAGTCCTACGAGCACGGCTTGTTTTTGTGGAAAGCTGATGAAAATAACGTCACAACAAACAAAGCCTATTTTTAAACCTTTATTTTCTACATTAAAGGTATAGCGGAGGATCTTTCCAAATTTTAGATAAGACCCGCCCTCTCCACTTTTTGAAAAGTTTGATTGATTCACCAGAATGATTGACAATTAGGAGGACCAATAGTTTAGACTACCCACCAGGAAGTAAAACATCCTCCGCTATACCTTTAAATGTAACATATAATTTGTGTTGATGTTGGGGTGAATCTGACCCAGACTGGCTTCATGACACTCATCCGCTGATATTCTTCTAGACTGATCTAAGAGGTTTGTTTGTCTCCTGATCTTGAAGCTTGAGCGACGTGACTCAAGCGGCTGAGAAACATCAGCAAGTCTTTATCCTTCTTCGCAGACTCCTGTAGTGAGAAGAAGAAAAATCACTCATGCTGAATTTGATCTAGAATTCTGTCCGACTGATTCCATCCCATCATAATGACATCATCTGGTAGTTTCCTTTCATTTGAAGTGGCGTAATGAAAGTGAGGCTCTTGTGACATCATCACGACACTCACCATTGCAACAAAATGGAGGAGGTTCACGGCTGGTTTGTTGGCTTTGGTGCCGGTCAGTTTGAGCAAAGAAGAAATCCTGAATCCAGCAGCATTCCCAGCGTAACCACCCTGCCAGTTTTAATAGTGATTTATTCACTTACATTTTTACTTTTTAATTAAGATATATATAAGTCCCTCAAAGGTACATATTAGTAGCTAAATGGTGCATATTAGAACCCTTTTGAAGGGTGACAGTGACAGCTTTTGTACCTTTTTTTCTGAGAGTGTATTGAAGTCACGGTTTGGTACAGCTGGGGGGAGTAAACTAAACACAAAATTGCTATTTTCTTCTTTTTTTTAAACAAATGTGTTTATGCTGCTGACATAGTAAACACACTGCAGTGCTTCCAGGTTCTACATCAGAACGCCGGCTCAGGATTGGCCAGCTCCTGTGTCAGCATCACACACATGCGTCTCGGTGCTTACACAGTACTTTTGATTCTCCTTCGTCTTCTGCCTGAAACACACCGTGACATCAACTTACCCTTCTAATTTTTGGACATTTTGTGCTATAATTAAATTAGCAAATGTTCCTATTTATTTCCTATAATAACACATTGACTGATGCATCATCATCCTGCTGTCAGGAAACAGGAATAATAATGAGTAACAAGTTTATTTAAACAGGTGAATGGCAAGGTAAGTGTAGACAACCATGAAGATGAAGATAAATCAGTCCAATAAAGGTATTGCAGCACTTGCACACACACACACACACACACACACACACACACACACACACACACACACACACACACACACACACACACACACACACCAATGAGTCGCTGAGTAACTTGAATTAAGGATATGTTTCTTCCATTGCTTCTTGTCAACATATCCACAGATACTTATGAAGAAATTATAAAAAGGTTTTTTTTTTTTTGCATATTAAACGTTAAGTGTGAGCTATTCACCACTAGGAGTCTCTTGACCAACACAAAAGAACAGAACACAGTGGAATGTGTGAAATCCATGTTGAAAACGCATCTCTACTCTGTTGCAGGACTACAGTCGCCCTTATGTGTGGAGACTATTGTTAGGCTTATGTGTAGTGAGTGTATTGTCAGTGTGTGTTTGTTTTAAACATTGAGAGTGTAAAGCACTCTGGTCAACTTGTGTTGTTTTTAAATGTGCTATAGAAATAAATGTTGATTGATTTTTTATTTATTTACTCATTTACTGTTTTTTACATTAATCAGTCGCACTTTATGTTATGTGGTCTGCAAATATGCTGTTAAATAGGCCAGTTTAATACAATATTTATTATGCCCATGTATATTGTAAACCATTTTTAATAGGCCTACTTACATTTAATGACCATTTGAAGTTATTCTGTAAACTTTAATCCCTAATCTAACCCCTAATACTAACCCTAAACTCCTAAACCTAATCACACCTCACAGTCATTAGCAGTTTAGTCAGATTCATTGATTAAAATGGGAGATTTATAGATCAGTGCATGCGGTGAACTAACTGGCTTCAGAGATTATGAATGAAGCGATCGTTGCTGGATTTGTGTAATTCATTCACAATTTCAAAAAGGTTTTTGTTTTTAATGAGAGTTTTTGGACTGTTCCTACTTTATACTTCTGTACAAAAAAGTGCTAAACTTTGACAAAATTATATTTCTTAAACGTAGTGATTTTATCTAGCCTAAGCAGGCTATAGTCTAAATATAAATTAGTAAGCAAAACGTGAAAACAATTAGGGTTTCTATGAGCCAATAGCTTCTCATCTGCCACAATCTGGTTATTGTGGTAATTTCATGTTTAGCCTTTATTTTTTTAATAACAGTCATTACATATTAAGGTTGCAATTGCATCTGTCTCTGAAAACACACACACACACACACACACACACACACACACACACACACACACACACACACACACACACACACACACACACACACACACACACACACACACACACACACACACACACACACACACACACACACACTTCAAAGTCAGATAAAAGTCATATTGCAAGATTTGTTGATGCCATCATTGTATTCTTATCTGTTTGTTACAATTTACTTTTATTGAGTTTTTGTGAGGTTTATTGTTTATTCCTATCCGTTTTGTATTTTTTCAGTTATGTGACCAAAGTAATGCCAAATTGTGAGGTTTTGGCTGCTTCAACTTACTGGAATGAATACTTTTACTGTGTAAAATGAATTAATACTTTCATGAATCTGACTTCTGACCTGTAACGCTAACCTTTATCATAATCATACACTGTTCACTGGTTGGCCAGAGGAGAACTGAGCGACTGAGTCTGGGTTCTCTCAAGGTTTTTTTCTCCATTCTGTCACTGATGGAGTTTTGGTTCCTTGCCACTGTTGCCTTTAATAGAAATTCCTGAAATAAAGAGAGCAATGTTTATTTGATTTGTATTTTTTTTTTTTTTACATTGTTTTGTGTACTTTGTTTGTTCTTGTATCTTATGTATATAAATATAACACTAAAAATGCATTTACAAATAGATGTTTTATATTAATTTGTAGAATAGCGATTTGTTCAAACGTTGCTTTTTCTTTTGCTAAAATATATACATTTAATACATATATATTTAATGTAAAACAATATAAAGCAACGTTAATTCTTTTCTTTCTTTCTTTTTTTTTACTCTTTCCCGCCAGCGTTTTTGAAAAAGTTGCCAGCAATCGCATGCATTTTTAATAATTTTCACAAAAATGTCATGGCTCCCCAGAATATTTTGTTGTATGACTATCTGAATATGCAATATATCAAAAGAAAGAACAGACCGCTTGGTTTTCCTCCTGTTTTATTCAAGCTTCATGCATTCCTTTATCAACAGTTGAATGTGGGAACGTTTCATAAAAAAAAGCAACATTGAGCCAAAAGCTGAGATCGTGCTTTTGTCAAAATACTACATCTAGATCGGATCCAGAACCGTGATCTAAACACAGATGGAGTCCATCAAAACCCCTAATGCTTCACATTCCTGTAGCTCGTCCTGGGTCGACATTTCATGCAGTAACATCAGGCAGTTTTGATTTATAAGCTGTTTAATGTTGATGATCGCGTTATTTTACAAATGCAATCGCTTGTTTCTGCTTTTCCTTCGTCTATGTTTTGATCAGGAGATTCAGGACTCTTTCAGAAGATGTGTAATAGCTGGAAATTTTAACAAAATTAAATAACAAAAAGAACAGTGAAGAATACCATTAAAGTCCCTGATTGATCAGAAGTATCTGTAAATGTAGTGACACCATTTAAAGCTTAACGATATCCATCCCGACACAGCACATCAGTCTTTCGCTCTCTCGTGTGTTTTCTGGTGCCTTTTACAATAGTAAACCCTTTGAAATTGCCTTCCACAAACAGGACAGATGTGAGGCTTCTCTGTTATATGAACTTTCTGGTGATTCTTCAATAACGAGGGCAAAGTAAATGTTTTACTGCAGCGATCACAGTTGAATTGCTTTGGTCCAGAGTGAGAATGGTCCAGATAAGCTGCGAGACTCGTCCTCCATTTAAAGCTCTTCCCACACAGATGACAAACGTAAGGCATCTCTTCAGTGTGAATTCTCATGTGTTTATTTAATCCTGGTTTACGGGTGAAACTCTTTCCACACTGAGAGCAGCTGAAACGCTTTATCCCAGAATGAGTTAACATGTGCCGCTTCAGGCTCTCTTTAAATTCGTAAGAGACTCCACACTGAGAGCAGGTGAACAGCTTTTTCCCCGTATGACTTAACATGTGACTCTCTAAGTTTACTTTACGTGTGTAAGAGTTTCCACACTGATGGCAGGTGAAAAGCTTTTCTGAAGCATGAGTTACCAAATGTGCCTTAAGGTGTCCTATCCGTGTGAAACTCTTTCCACACTCAGTGCAGACGAAAGGCCTTATTCCACCATGAATCAGCATGTGATTCTTAAGGCTTTCTTTGCGTGTGAAAGTGTTTCCACACTGAGAACAGGCAAAATGCCTTCTGACTTCTGTTTGCTGAACGCTGCTTTGTAAGCAACCGTTTTCAGTTTTGTAGAAACTCAGCAATTTTTCTCCAGCGAAGACATTGTGAGCTTTCTGATAGCCTACTGATGTTTCTCTTCCACTTCATTCAGATCTCGTCTTTCCTCTTTCACTTTTATCAGGCCTAAAATGAAATCGAAATCATTCGAAAGATGAAAAACAATTGGGACATTTGGAAAATAAAAGGAATTTAGGGTAAGTTTAAACAACAACGATGTACTTAAAACAGAAAAGTTTTAGTTTTGCATTTTTTTGAAAAGTTTAGCGTAATGTTGTCGATACAATGCCCGTTCACACAGATGAACCCTAACGCTCAAAATAATTAAATGGATTGAGTAGGGTAAACTTAACTTAAACAAATTAGTTCAAACAAATGAACTTTTGAGTATTTAGAACTTTCTTTTTCTTGAGTTCACAAAACTGACACATTTGAAGTGATACGAATTGTTTCATTGTTTTGAGTTTTATGAACTTTTTTCTTTTAAGGGAAAGTAAAATTAAGTGTTAAAAAATGTTTTTGTGTGCAAGATTAATGTTAAGCAGGAGATTTATTAGTTTAATTAGTTTAATAAAGAAACACGCCTGTTAACCGGTCATTTTCCTCAGCTCTGGCAAAAGCAAGTTTCAAATCAGTGCTTCTCCCGGGAGACTAGCGCTAAATGAATCCCCTAGTTTAGCACCATCTACTGTTTTAGAAGAGGAAGTTGCTCAACTGCATTTGTGAGAAAATCTGCCTGGACACATTTGTGAGAAAATCGAGCCGAGAGATCTCATGAAAAGCCAAGTGTCTCACAATCATAACAGACAGATATGAATTTGCATGTACTAGATTTGGTATTTGTTCAAAGGTTACATGCAATTTGTAGGATGGTTTGTATTTATTTGTGAAATATCATCTAGGCACATTTGCAAAACAATGTATATGTGTTACTCCACTGCATTTTCGCTCAAATTCACCTTTGTACTTGCACATTGCTTTCTGTTTGTTTGCAAGTCGAGTTTTCCTTTGCAAAGCAGATCGAGTTTGTGCTGCGAGACGAGTTCTCTTACGAGAGGTACTCTCGTACTGCGTAAATCTTACGCTAGGGGAAAATCTCTTTTCCGCGAGATACTGAAGCCAAAAATTATCCTTAATTTTGAAATAATGTAAAACGCGTTGCGGCAGCATGCAGACACAGGCGAGACGGCTTGTGCGCCTATTGGCTGCCCTGCGGCAACTGCAGCAGCCTATCGATAAGGCCCACTCGTGACGTCAGCTCCAATGGGGGCGCTTCGCGCCCAATACGTCACGTCCCGCCAGAATGGGCGTGGTCTAGGGCTATAAACATAGCTTCGAGAGGCTAGCTCACTGATTTTTCATCTCTTCAGCGAAGCTCTCGCATCGCTGGATCCGGAGAGAAGCCGCGCCGTCTGAAGAAGCCTTTCAGCGGGACGAGTCGACACTCTGAAGCCGCTGGCCGCGCCGCCTTCAGTCGCCTTCCTGCTGCGCTATCCGGCGTTATATCCTTTCTCTGCTACTGTGTTTTGTGTATGTGTGTGTGCTCGCCGCCGCGACACACACTCTCATTGCACTAAAAGAGCCGGGCGTCTTTTTCAAGACGCCCCTTTCCTGAGGATCACGCAGCTCTCGCGCTCGCGCTCGCTGACGGCGACCGCCCTCACTGCGAGCCAGTTACTGCCTATGGTGACTCTGAGGACTCACCTGGCATCCTTCTCCGAGACTGCTCCTCCGCCCCCCCCCAACCCGCAAAGCTCGCCGGTTCGCCCGCTTGCCTTGCCTCCTTGGGGGATGATACCTGCTCTCCCTCTGTTCGAGCCGCGCAAACCGCGCCGTTCACAGGGGATGTCAGGAGCGGACGGTCACGGGGCTAGCTTTCTCTCTCCCTCTGTTCGAGCCGCGCAAACTGCGCCGTTCACAAGGGAGGCTGGAAGCGGACGATCGGGGTTAGTTTTTCTTTACGTTACAAGAAAGCTACCCTGCCCTTGCGCCCCATTCACGCGTCACTCACCGGCGAAAAGACAACTCAGTTCCCTGATTAGGCGACTGGAAATATCAATATTGCAGCAAACGAGCCTGTTGTAATACGCACGCTTGCAAGCAAACGCCGAAGAAAACATGTTGACGCTCTCTTATATGCTCATGCATCTATACACCTTTGTGTTCCCCCCTGTGGCTCAGTGGCGGAATCTTAGGTTTTTCGCACGGGAGACCGGGGTTCGAATCCCGGTCTAACGGCAGATATATTATGCCGCCAATGCTTCGCTCTGTCAGTTCCCTGAAAGGCGACTGCAGATGTGCATTTTGCAGCCAACGAGCGCGCTGTACAACCCGCTCGCCTGCACCCAAACACCGTTTCTATGGTTCCCGTGCGTCACTGGCGAAAGGAGAAAAGGGTGTTTTTAGCCCCGCTGCGGCCGGGCCGACCTCCACTCCTGACACATTTCTCATTCCCCTCTTAAGTTCAGGTGACTGGAAATGTCAATATTGCAGTGAGCGAGCCTGTTGTTTTGCACGCACGCCTGCAAACAAACGCCAGCATGTTGACGCTCTTTGATAATACTCGCGCTACTGAATGTCTATGTGTCTTCCTCTGTGGTCCAGTGGTAGATCATCAGATTTTCGCGCGAGAGACCCGCGATCGAATCCCGGGTCTACCGGCAAAACACACTTTTTGCCGTCAATTCTCGCTCTGGCAGTTCCCTGAAAAGGCGACTGCAGATGTGTATTTTGCAGCCAACGAGCGCGTGGTACAACCCGTTCGCCTGCACCCAAACTCTGTTTCTATGGTTTCCGCCTCTGAAGTTCAGACGACTGGAAATGTCAATATTGCAGTGAACAAGCCTGCTGTAATACACGCACGCCTGCAAACAAACGCCAGCATGTTGACGCTCTCTGTTTCTATGGCAACTTCTCGCTTGTTCAGTTCCAGTAAATGCAACTGTTCCAGTGTATTCTGCAGTAAACAAGTCGGCGAAACAGCCCGCTTGCCTGCACACAAACGCCGCTTTTACGGCTACCCAGATAAATCCCATAAGAGTGTATTTTCTGGTATCCCGGCCACGGCCGATGGTGTTACGAAAGTAGACGAAATTCCTACACACAAACACAGCCCGTCACACAGGGCTCGCGCACATGAAATCGACCCAGGTCGATTGCGCATTAAACGTGGTAAATGTGCCCAGTGCCCACAAACACTACGTTCCGCATATCTCAAGGTTTCTGTAAAAACAAAACCAACGTGCATTCGCTCTGCTCAGGCGGACAATGCTCTCAGTGTTGTAAATGTGCCCGCTATCCCGCGCCCACATTCACACATAGACATGACAGGTCCTACGGGACTCGCCCAGCCCTCCCCTCTCGGTTGACCACCGCAAAGGAGTCAAAGGAGTTGGACAAGGGCAGGACCCCTTCCACGCTCAAAGTGTATGTGGCGGCCATAGCAGCGTTCTCAAAAACAACGCTGGGTCAGTCAGTAGGAAGGAACGATTTAGTCATCGTCTTCCTTAGAGGAGCTAAGAGACTGAATCCTCCCAGACCTCCCTCAGTCCCTGTATGGAACCTTTCTACAGTGCTGGAAGCCATGAAAGGTGACCCATTCGAGCCTTTACAGACGATTGATCTTAAACACCTGTCTTTCAAGACAGTGTTTCTTCTGGCTCTCGCTTCAGTGAAGCGCACAGGGGACTTACACGCGCTCTCAGTAAGCGCGACGTGTATGGAGTTTGGGCCTAATGACTCAAGAGTTATACTCAAACCTAAGCACGGTTATGTTCCAAAATCCCTCAACACACCGTTTAGGGCGCAGGTCATTCCCTGTCAGCCTTACCGGTCTCTGACGGGGAAGGAGACGCAAGCTTCCTTTGCCCAGTCAGGGCATTAAGAGCTTATGTGTCTCGCACGTCTGTTTTCAGACAGACAGAGCAGCTCTTTGTTTTCACTCTACGGACGTTCTAAGGGACTTGCCGTGTCGAAACAGAGCCTATCCAGTTGGATAGTTGATGCTATAGCGCTGGCTTATACCTTTAAGGGCTTACAGTGCCCATTTGGAGTCAGAGCACACTCCACGAGAGGCGTGGCCTTGTCGTGGGCTTGGTCTAGGGGGATTGCCTTGCAAGATATCTGTATGGCGGCAGGCTGGGCCTCCCCGTCTACATTTATAAGGTTTTATAACCTAGAGGTTCCCGCCTTGCAGGCTAAGCTGCTTTCGGTCTAAAATCGGTACTGTCTGCCCTGATGTGTTCGGGCCAGAATACTGAAACTGCTTGAGCAAATGCTCGCTGTTGGATCGCGCAGCTCTATGGGCAGTGTGTAAGACCCACTATATTCGTCAGTCCAGGCCGGGGGTCGCCCTGACTGTACGACACATCATCAGTATAACTGCTCCTTATAAGATGTTATATTATTACAGGAATGATGCTATTCTAGCCACTCTTTCCTGGGCTCTCTGTGAGTCCCTTATGATCATGTACTATATGAGCCCGGGCACTTGCCCTTGGGACTTTGGTGCTGGATCTTAGCATGCACGGCGTTTTACACTGTTTCCCCTAGCGTAAGATTTACGCAGTACGAGAGTACCTCTCGTAAGAGAACGTACTCGGTTACTAACGTAACCTCGGTTCTCTCTAGAGAGGAAACGAGTACTGCGTATCTTGCCGTGCCTGCACACGCTCTGGTTCGCTTCGGCGATGAAAAACCAGTGAGCTAGCCTCTCGAAGCTATGTTTATAGCCCTAGACCACGCCCATTCTGGCGGGACGTGACGTATTGGGCGCGAAGCGCCCCCATTGGAGCTGACGTCACGAGTGGGCCTTATCGATAGGCTGCTGCAGTTGCCGCAGGGCAGCCAATAGGCGCACAAGCCGTCTCGCCTGTGTCTGCATGCTGCCGCAACGCGTTTTACATTATTTCAAAATTAAGGATAATTTTTGGCTTCAGTATCTCGCGGAAAAGAGATTTTCCCCTAGCGTAAGATTTACGCAGTACTCGTTTCCTCTCTAGAGAGAACCGAGGTTACGTTAGTAACCGAGTACGTTTTCTTTTGCAAAGTAGATCCAGTTTGTTTGCAAAATGCTGGATTTGTTTGTTTAATTATGGCACTATATTAACTCCATACCAAGTGTTATTTAGATAAACTCCTGATGTACTTACAAACTTTCGATGTCATGGTGCAAAGAACCCTAGGTTGATTTTACTCCGAACCATCCCTTTAAACAATTGCCTTCCATTTCTCAAGGATGTTTTACTAAGTTTCAGCCATGCACAAAGTATTTGCAATTTTATAAATACAAATAAACACTCTTTTGTATGTCTTTAAAAATAAAACAGTAATATTGTGAAATATTACAATGTAAAACATCTGTTTTCTATGTGAATATATAGTGAAGTGTAATTTATTCCTGTGATCAAAGCTGAATTTTCAGTGTCACATGATCCTTCAGAAATCATTCTAATATGATGATTTGATGCTCAAGAAACAGTTCTGATTATTATCAAGGCTGAAAACAGTTATTTACATTTTTATTTCAGTATTATTTGATTAATAGAAAGTTCAAAAGAACAGCATTTATCTGAAATAGAAAGCTTTTGTAAGATACCTTTTTCCGCGGACAGCTTGTGTCTAAAGCTCTGTTAGCCTAATGTGCCACAACAGTTATTAGAGATGAATCTAGAATAGACACCAACCTGCTTGTTCCTCGTGTTTTATTCTCCATGGTTCTGGTTCACTCGAGTCCTCCTCAATCTCCTCTTTAACAAACACCATCTTCTCAGTTCAGTTGCAGCAACTCCAGATATTCCTGCTCGATTCAAAACTTCTAGTCACGACTGTGAGGATGAGAATATTACAGTCATTTACTGACCCGACTCTTGGCATCTTTCTATAGACTTAACGTACAGTTATAACAGTTTGTATCATGCCAGTAACACTACAAAACACCGTAGATCAAGCTGAAATCAAATCTTCTTCTTCTTCTTCTTCTTCTTCTTTTTCATTTTATTGGCAACCGCACTTTACAGTGCATTACTGCCATCATCTGGTAGCTTGGAGCTCGGAATCAAATCTTCTTGCTCTGAGGACTGAGGTTTAATGGCGTCGGCAAACAAACGATTGTGACTTACCGCCACACACTGGACTGGAGAGTGAAATGTGGGCAAAATCGAGAAATCACCTCCTGAACACACACAAATGTAATAGAGTGTTTTTTTGTTTTGTTTTATAAAATAAATAAACAAACAGTCACACACACACACACCAGTGATTTTATTTTATTGTAAATTTTACTCTCATCATTTGTTCTTTTATTTCTTTCTGACCAGTCATTAACAAAATAGTTTTTCTTTTCTTTTTTATATAACAAAATAAAGAAACAATAGGTTACTGTCGTAACCCCGGTTCTCTGAGACATCGAGTGGAGAGATCCACCTATGGGAAGGGCCTCTGCAGACCTCTGCAGACCTCTACCTGACCTCTGCAGAAGCATCCAATTGCACCAAGTCTGGCTAGACAGACAGAAGCGCGCAGCCAATGCCAGGTAAGGCCACACCCCCTTACCTAAGGCATATAGCTGTCAGGCGCGCTGCTATTCCTCAGTAAGTATATTCGCTTCTCGTGCGGCAAGCGGGGCGAAGCTGGTGGATCTCTCCACTCGATGTCTCAGAGAACCGGGGTTACGACAGTAACCTATTGTTCTCTTTCATCATCTCGTTTCGAGATCCACCTATGGGAGAGACATGGACAGCTCCCCGATTGCCCAATACACTCACAGTGAGGTTCTGAAAGCCAGAGAAGGACGGTCACCTCAGAGAGGCGGTGCCTGACACGTCCCACAAACATGACCCTGCAAGGGTGATGCCACGCTAAACTGCTGTGGACAAGCAGGGCATGAAACATGCATGAGACCCATACATGATAATGGCCCCCGCACCACCAATGCACATAGCTAAACCCAAGAAGGAATGCGAATGCTTGGTGACAGGAATGAACATGGCCAGCCGGCCCATTCACTCTTCGTTGGTTAACCCAACGGGGCTGTGGGAAAGGGCTAAGAGGACCCTACCCCTAGAACCGAGTGTGCCACCGAGGTTCTGGTGACATCCAACCGGTAGTAACGCTCAAAGGTATGAGGAGAGGCCCAGCTGGCCGCGGAGCAGATGTCTTGCAGTGGCACTCCCCTGAACAAAGCCCAAGAGGCGGCTAAGCCCCTTGTAGAATGAGCTCTGATGCCCCCTGGGGGCTGCACTCCCTTTGCTTCATAAGCCATAGTATAGCGTCCACAAGCCAATGTGAGAGGCATTGCTTTGAAATGGGACTCCCCTTGTGCGGGGGAGCCCTTGAAACAAAGAGCTGGTCGCTCTTGCGGAAAGCACTGGTCCTGGTCATACATGCTTGCAGAGCGCGACCGGGACACAGAGCATTCAGCCCCTGATCCTCCGAGGAGGCAAAGGGTGGAGGGTGAAAAGCGGATAGCTCCAAAACCTCCGAAGTGAACACAGGGAAGCATTTCGGCATGAAGGCCGGGTTAGGCTTAAGGGAAACCTTATCTCCACTTAGGGAGAATTTGGCGCACGAGGGTTGAACCGAGAGTGCATGTAGCTCACTGACCCGTTTAGCAGATGCCAAGGCCGAGAGCAAAGCTGTCTTGAGGGACAGCAGCTTAAGGGAAATACTTCCCAGAGGCTCAAAAGGATAAAGAGACCGCGCTTCCAGCACCATGGAGAGGTCCTACCCTGGAACAGATCTCCTGATGACCGGCAAAG
Organism: Leuciscus leuciscus; assembly: GCF_965113295.1. Lineage (NCBI taxonomy): Eukaryota > Metazoa > Chordata > Actinopteri > Cypriniformes > Leuciscidae > Leuciscus > Leuciscus leuciscus. The sequence goes on along the minus strand of NC_138725.1, from coordinate 76,433,866 downwards.
AGCGGCGTGCACCCTTCATAAAACTGCGGGTTAGAGGGTGCTGCCTGACGGTGGAGCCCTCAAAACCCACATGACAGGCTGAAAACGCAGCCAGGTAGACCTTAATGGTGGAAAAAGACCTGCCTCTTTCCATGAGGTCTTGCAGGAAACACAAAATATCAGGCACCGAGCACTGATAAGATGTGAGACCACGCCCATCACACCACCCTTTGAACACTTGCCACTTCCAGCCATATAGGGATCGTGTGGAAACGGCCCTGGCATTCTGAGTAGTGGCGATTACACGCGGCGGGAGCCCCAGTGCATTTAGGTTCGTCCTCTCACAGGCCAGGCCCAGAGAGTCACCCTGTCCGGGTGGGGGTGGTAAATCTCCCCGTTGGCTTGGGACAGTATGTCCGTGCGAGGGGGAAGGCGCCATGGCTCGGCGTACAACAGAGGGATTATCTCTGCCAGCCACGGGGATTTGAGCCACCTGGGTGCTATCAGAATGAGAGACAGGCCGTGCTCTCTCACCCTGGCCAGTGTGAAAATATCAGGCACAGGGGAGGAAAAGCATACAGCAGCACTTTGGGCCATGGGTGGGCCAGTGCGTCTGCCCTGAGGGGCGCGTCCACGTCCCTTAGTCGAGAAGAACATAGGACAATGGTGGTTTTTGCGCGAGGCGAAAAGATCTATGGCTGCCTGTCTAAATCTCATCCATAACATCTCCACTATCTGCGGGTGAAGACGCCAATCCCCTTAGATTGGGTTTCCCCTCGATAGCAGATCCGCGCCTCTGTTCAGAATGCCCGAACATGAGTCACGCGTAATGACAGAAAAACCCGTCTGCTCCACACCAACAGCCTGTAAGCTAGAGCGTGGAGTTTCGACGAGCGCATGCCGCCCTGACGGTTGATATAAGCCACTGCCGTGGTATTATCGCACCGTACTAGAACGGGATGTCCCTGCAGGCGAGGCAGAAAATGATTCAGAGCTTTCCAAATGGTAAAAGCTCTAAATAGTTAATGTGCGCTGAACGTAGTCTGCTCAGCCACAGACCTTTCACCATTCTGCCTTCCTGGGTGGTTCCCCTGCCTGTTAAGGACGCATCTGTCGTCACAACTTTCCGCATCGTAACCGTCCCAAGGGGGTTCCCCGAGCGTAAAGTTCTCGCTCTCCCAATGGCGCAGGGCCGCCAAGCAGGCGCGCGTCACTGTTACCGAGCGGCAGAGATCGCGAATCGGGCTGAAATGTAGTGACAAAACCCATTTCGTGAACGCTCTCATTCTCAGGAGACCCAACGGCACAACTTGGGTAGATGAAGCCATGAGACCCTGCAGCCTGAGGCATGTGCGATACTGTACTCTCGCCCCTTCTCTGAACTGAGACAGACAGTTCATCAGAGAGCGAACGCGCTCTTGAGAGAGACACACTCGCAAGGAGACTGAGTTCAATTCTAAGCCCAGGAAAAAGACATTCTGACTGGGAGTCAGATTGTTTTTGCTCGCATTCACCTTGAACCCGAGGGATGTGATGTGCGCGAGCACCCGGCCGGTGTCCAGCGACACCTTCTCCTTCGATTTGGCTATGATGAACCAATCGTATATGTAATTCAGAATTCTCAGCCCTGATAGTCTCAGGGGCGCCACGCCCGCCTCCACACACAGACAGAAAGTTCGGGGACTCAAATTTCGCCTGAACGGAAGAACTGTGAATTCGTAACAAATGCCTTGGTAGGCGAGACGAAGATATTTCCTGTGTGGAGGGTAGATACTTATGTGAAAGAAAGCATCTTTCAGATCGACTGATGTGAACCAGTCGTTCTGCTTTATGGCACGGGTGAGAGAGCCTTGTGTCACATTCTGAAATTGTATTTCCTCAAATGTTTGTTCAACATTCGAAGGTCCATATAGGGCGGGGGGCACCACGCCTTTTGGAAACATAAAAATACCAGGAATAAAAACCATGGTTTATAAGATCCATCTGAATCGCTCCCTTGTTAAGGAGGGAGGAAATTTCCTCTTTCAGAATGTGTGAGGCATTTTCTTCTGTGTAAGAAGAGAGAACGCCGTTGAAAAGTGGAGGTTTTATTGCAAACTGCAGCCTGTAACCCTAGGTTACGGTACGCAAAACCCACTCGGGCGCTGAAATGGCTTGCCAAGCCGCTTCGTGACTCGAGAGCGCCCCCGCTCGGGCCGGAGCGGGGGTGTATGGGCCCAGCTGGTTCATTCGTGATGCAAAGGCGCCATCTAGTGGGCACACTAGAGGCGACATGCAGGGGTTTGGAGGGATTTCCTCCCTCTGCAGTGAGAAGTTTTCTCTGCGGAGAGAGGTCTTCTCTCCAAAACAAATTCATTTGATTCGTAACTTTGTGTGTTTTGTGTTGGGCAAACACTGGGGCCGGAGCCTTTATTGACAGAGTGAGGGGAACATAGTGTGGTGTCCACTGTGCTAAACTTTCCCTCTCAAGGCCTGAAAGTGGGCGGAAAACACACATATCTCCTGAACACATGAACTGGGCAGTCTTAAGTGCAGGCAGAAAAATAATATCCGCGGAGAGAGATATTCTCTCTGTAACGGATTTATTTAATTTGTATGTTTTAAAGTGTTATTTAGTTATGTGTGTGTTTGTGTTGGGGAACACAGGGGCCTAAGCCTTCCACACACAACGTCCACTAAAAACACACTGCAGGCAGAAAAATTATATCCACGGAGAGAGATACTCTCTCTGTAACGGATTTATTTAATTCGTTTGTTTTAAAGTGTTATTTAGTTATGTGTATGTTTTGTGTTGGGGAACACAGGGGCCGAAGCCTTCCACACACAACGTCCACTAAAAACACATGGCTGGGCAGCCGCAACTGAGCTGTGTGAGCCCAGCTAGTTGATTTGTGAGGCAATGGAGCCCTCTTGTGGACGGACTCAGGGCGACATGCATGGGATCAGAGAGATTGGCTCTCTATGTTGGCAGATATATAAATCTGCACGAATTCATTTGATTCGTTTGTTAAATGTGTTGTTTAGTAATGTGTGTGTTTTGTGTTGGGAAACACTGGGGCCGAAGCCTTTAATAACTGGGTGAGGGGAACCAAGTGCGTGCAGTGTGGTAACACTGCTACGTACTTTTCCTCACGACAGCCCCGCTTGGGGGGGTACACACACACAACGTCCTCGTGGCCCGTGAACGCGGGCTCGATACTCCCAACGGTCGAACAACAGGCAGGCCGCTTGCGTTCAGAGCATAAATTGAAAGCCTCAACACGTAATCGTAACACATCAAGGCCCGTGAGACCGTGTTAACAGTCTAGCGGGACGCTCCAGTTTTAAGAGTTGTTTCCTCAGACTGGGCGGTGGTCTCAGCGCTTACCCGTCGTAAATATTCCTATCCTGGTCGGTGGCGCTCTGTGGAGCTGGCCACACAATGTTGAGACGAACGGCCGCTCGCTTACAAACTTCCAGGAGGATGGACTGAGGCAAAGCCGCGTGAGCGCTAGCCTAGGGAACGCTAAAAGGACCGCGTCATCCCCGTCGCCGGAACCGGCCGGTTCGTCAACGAGAGTGAGGTTTTCCCGCGAAGATGTCCTCTTCAGGGAATGCGGATTGGGCTGATGTCAGCTCAAATATTTAGAGAGGTGGCGCTCCGGGAGTCCCCCGGTAGTGCGTCATCATCACCGTGTCCCCCATCCGAGTCAGAAAGGCCGAGCACGGCGCGCTGGGTCGTGCAACTAAAAGCCGGCTTAGTAAAAAGCTACATGTGCAGCAATTTCAATGACCGCAATTCTCCGGGTTCTCCAAAGCTTCTTGAGCGTGTTAAGCTCAAGCAAACAGCGCAGAACGAGAGGGTCCTTAGCGGCGATTAGAGCACCACACGCGGCCGGGCAGGCTCGTCGTGATAGGCTGTTCCCCGGAGAAGCGGCTGTTTAGACGGTCACATAGCCATGGGTGGGCTAGCGGTGAAGAACTCGGAAAAATCCGTGGCGGGCAGCCATGTAAGGAGGAGCAGGTGAAGGACAGCGAGAGCGCGGGCGGCTCCGGATGCAAAAAACACAGCGGATAGGCTGAAGAAACGACTGTCACTCACGTCTGGCGGAGGCTGATCTGGCGATATGTCCTCCTGAAGACTCGAAAGTGAGCAGCGTAACGTTAATCCAACCGAACTGTGTCAGTGCAGAGATCGCGAGAAGCGAATGTCAACTGAGGAATAGCAGCGCGCCTGACAGCTATATGCCTTAGGTAAGGGGGTGTGGCCTTACCTGGCATTGGCTGCGCGCTTCTGTCTGTCTAGCCAGACTTGGTGCAATTGGATGCTTCTGCAGAGGTCAGGTACGGATGCCCTTCCCATAGGTGGATCTCGAAACGAGATGATGAAAGAGAACTGCATCGTATGTTGTGCTTCGGATTATTTCGGGAACTTTTTGCCCCATGCACACAACAAGCCATTTAGACATTTGCAACAGTTAATTTCTTACACAAAGTTTGATTTTATGCAATTAATCTGTTTTGCAGTTCCTGACTCTGTTGCTTTCGGTTGCAGATTGCTGTTCACAGGCCTGCAGTGCTTTTTGCCATATTTGTGTGCAAAAACCCGTGCCAAAAGTGTAAGCGTGGAAAAATGGAAGTCAGAGGAATACAGATCCTATTTATTTTGCACTAGCATGACTGCAGTTTCACAATACATGAATTACACTTATGAATAACAGTAAAAATGCTGCAAATATTTTTTTCTTACACTTGAAAGGGGATTTACACCTTTACAAATCTTCTCTTGCGCATGCAAATTCAATTTACGCTTGCATCTTATGTAAACTTTCACAAATCTTACCTTCCGCATGCAATTCTTTATTGCATCATTTTACATGCATTGTCCCACAGAGTCACCGGACGGACTCTCTCGGTCCCAAAATCTACAGTGTGTCGAATTGTTCATAAAGTTGCCCATTAAAGGGATACTTCAGGATTTAGCATTAAGCTTTGTATTAGTAAAAAACCTGTAGTATTTTCGAATTACCGTGCTTTCTACACTCATATCCCCCTGAGATGAGAGATTTATGTATTTTTTGTCTGGAAAAAATCCTTTCCAGGATTTTTTGGCCAGAGGCTAAAGACTACAGCCAGTAGTAGGGGCTGTCCCTCATGTTCTCAACCCGCCCATAGAGGGTGGGATCTCACTCACAGAATGTACACATAAGGCTTGTTCGACCTATGCAGCTCTGCGCAGACCGATTGGCGGCTGACTTGAAGCAGTGCATGCCGGTTAGAAATTTTGTCCGACCTGATACAGCGCCGACGCCACGTGACTGTGACGTATGCCATCAAAGTACCGCAAGAGTGATTCGAGAGTAGCCGGAGAACTCAGCCAGCGCTGCTTCTCCAGAGCGGCTGCACGAGCTCTGATGACGACACAACTGTTCCACCATTGGCCGGATTCACCGCATGACAACGATCACGTGTGTTTCGTGTTTATTCAAACACCTTTAGTTCCTCTAAAGTTCACAAATCAGTTTTTTTTTAACAGTAAACACTCTTTTCATGTCGTTGCGATGTTATATTGTGTCATGTTTATTAAATTAAAACTGATTAAAAAACGTAGACTCCACTTCATTGATAGTAGCTCATGTTGAACTTTATTCTTGTTCAAACAGACGCTGTATGAAGCAGTACATAAAGTATTGAATGAAAATGTCTCTGAAACATCTGTGTATTATTAGGCAAATATTGCATTTATTTCACTTCAGCTGTGGTAAAGTATGCAAACACCACGTGAGCGGTCACTATGGGAACCAGAAAGTGTCCGACTTCATGTCTCCGTTTGCAGCTCCTCCCCGCCTGCACGCGTCTACTCTCACCGATCGGTTACATCCAGCCGCAGCCGATGTCGAACACACCTATTGTATCAGCCGTCTTTCTTTGGAAGCTAAGCTAACAGGCTCTTTATTTAAAGGGATACTTCACCTCTGGAAAGATGAATGTGGTCATTTATGTAGAAGAAATGTGAAATTATTTTTGAATTTGGAGCTTTCTAGACTGAGAAAAGCCAGAAAATTTATTTTTGGCTTATGTGGATGAAAGACAACAACTCCCAGAATGCACTGTGATTCTGTGGAGAAAGCTGAGTAGTAGGAGAAAGCTGAGTAGTAGGTGAAAGCTGAGTAGTAGGAGAAAGCTGAGTAGTAGGGTTTACCATCCTCTTTTTCCCGGACATGTCCGGCCGTCGAGATCGTCCAAAATGTCCGGGATTCGGCTTTTGGTTTCTGCAGTCGCCATTCATTGTTTACATGCACACCTTTTGTTTCAATCAAACTGAATTCATTCCGATTGGTGAATCTGAATGTAGTGTTTACATGAACGCTAAACAAGTGATCGGTTGATGTGCGTTTTAACATTGCTAAGAAAATTCCCACTCCTCCGTGAGAGATACGAGACCGGCGCATCTCAGTGATGACGCCACCGGGCTCGCGCCGTTCTCCCGCAGCCCCTCAGCCTCGTCCTGCTCGCCACAGTAAACATAATGAATGGCGACTGTAGAATGCAAAAGCCGTATCCCGGACATTTTGGGCGATCTCGAAATACCGGCAAACTCGTCACGGAGTCTCACTAGCCTAGCTTTCTTGTTTTCAACTGCGCTCTCTAACCGGTAGGCGTGGCTTGGGAGTGGCCTCCTAGGGCAGCGAAGCAATTGCATTCTGGGAGTTGTTGTCTTTCATCCACATAAGCCAAAAATACATTTTCTGGCTTTTCTCAGTCTAGAAAGCTCCAAATTCTAAAATAATTTCACATTTCTTCTACATAAATGACCTATTTTAAATACACATTCATCTTTCCAGAGGTGAAGTATCCCTTTAAATAAAGAGGCTGGTGTCAGAAGGTCGGGTCATTTGTTATCCACGTCCAGACCAACTTAATGCCATTGGCCGTGGACTTGCACCACTGGCCCGGGATCCTGCATTGGAAAGAGTTGTTGGAGCAATTGCCACATCAGGATCAAGCCTCCAAACCACTTTTTTTAAGGATTTCATGTAAAAGATGTGGCATTAAATCTTTAACTATGTTATGTCTTTGTTTTTTGTTGTTCAATAATTCTGCTTTAAGAATCTAGTTCATCGGTTAGCCATGTCACGCTGAAAGCAATTGGAAATGTTTAGCTATCCCACATGACAGCTTCATCAAAACAAGTGATTGGAGAATAGAGCAGAGAAGGAAAACACCACTTAAGGCAAAAACACAACTAACCATTTGCTAATGTGTGTACAATTGTAAACATAATTATGTGAAAACGGGCAATTATCACAAATTAGAGGAAGCTACACGTATTCCCATTACTTGTAGAACAGTGTCCCATCTCACCAAGCACCAATTAAAGTGTTTCTGATAATAATCTTTAATGTAGACAGAATAAAGGCAAATTGTGATTCTCAAGAGCATTTATTACACACAAATCCGTGAAACAGTAACAATACATAAACTTGCACAACTTGCCACCAGCAACGAGCGCAGTTACTATGAGAATCAAAATCAATCAATACCTGAAATAACATAACCTACAAACTGACATAAATATTAAAAAACAAAAACTGAGATTAATTATTACTCATATGGTCCACTAATTGATCTAATATTGAAAGCATCTGGTCCATCTGCCGTTCTGCTCTTAGAGACTGCTGTTCCTCCTTTGCTCTGCTTCCATCTGACGGCGGTCTTGCTTGGCTACTATTTCTCTGATAACTTCAAGGGAGGTTTCCTCACTACGCCTCTTTCTAACTGAGGGTTTTTTTATCCATCCCTGCACTTGGCCTTGTGGACGGTGTAGGAATCTCCTCTGGTGTTGTAGATCCACAGGTATGATCAGCCGAAGGCCCTGCTTTCACAGTTCCTCCATTTCTGCTGGTCCTGGCTCATGAAAGGTGGGGAAAGGCTCCAGTAAATCCAAATCAACAGCACCAGAGGGACCAGCCTTGCATTCTGTCGGGGTGCTGATCTGGGAACTGTGACCAGATGGAAAGGTGTCCACTGGCAGCACATTCGGCCTCATGCATAGCTTCAATAAATGGCCATGATGCTGCTGTTAACTCTCCTTCATCTGTCCCAGATCCTTCTTAGGCAGGCACAAATCCTATAGCAGTATTAATCAGATTATTAACAAACAAATGCATTAAACTTTATACTTTTTTACACTTAATTGATTCCTGTTACAAAGTAGTGTTTGTAGTGTAAATTGTTAGGCTCAACTGGGAATCGAACCCGGGTCTCCTGCGTAGCAGGTGGGAGCTCTACCTCGGTGCCACAAGGTGGTGTGTTGAGACTCAAAATGCAGAGACACACGTTAACTCAGTTCAAGGTCTTTATTTTTAAAGCAGGGCTAAGGTATCCAACAGGGAACAGGCAAAAATCCAAAGTCACAATCCAGGCAAAGTCCAAAATCCAAAAATCAGTCAGAAACAGAGAACAATCCAAAAGCAGCAGGCAAACTCGTAATCCAAGAAACAGGCAGGCAAGGTCAGTAACAAGCAAACAATCACAGGGAAAACCACTCACAGAAGGTTTAGTCTAAAGGACTACACCAGTGTCAACTCAAGACTGAGCAAAGAACTCCTTCTTCTTCTTCTTCTTCTAGGATTTAATGGCGGTTGGCAAACCAACTTAAAAGGTGCATTCCCGCCACCTACTGAAATGGAGTGTGAAGCGCATGAGCAAAGAACTCTTCTTCTTCTTCTTCTTCTTCTTCTTTTTGATTGGCGGTTTGCAACTATTTCTTGTGCATTACCACCACCACTGGACTGGAGTAGGCACGGGAGTTACTAGCTATACGCTGATTTCACGCAGCCGCCATTTTGAAATCGAAAGTGAGGCTCCGGTGGGAAGAACCCCGGAAGTAAAGATAAACAACAATGCCTTGGATTACCAACCTGAAGCTGCTGCCGCGATTTACACTATTGGATGTTAATATCCAATATAGGATATGTATATAGTTCATACCTGCTTCGTTTTTTACATTCTGAATTATATATAAAAAAAAATATTTTATTTATAAATGAATTTCACTGTATATAGTCTAAAGTATGAAAGAAATGTTTGTACATTTTTAGAATTGACACAACATCATTAATTAAACACAACAATACGCCATCGCATTCACGACTCTCCTGTGATTAAAGGCGACACTTCCGGTTTTCTTCCCACCGGAGCCTCGCTTTCGATTTCAAAATAACGGCTGCGTGAAATCAGCGTATCCCCAAACTAAATATACCAGCACGTTAAACTAAAAAAAACAAAACAAAAAAAAAACACTTATATCCTTTTTAACAGGCCTGTACTTTTCAAAAAAAGAAATAATAAATCAAAATTTTCCCTTGAGCTTCTTTTCAATAGTGTTTTAATTTCTAAAGACATTTTCTTTGTTTTCAACTCATTAACAAGCCTCTGCCTTGCCTCATTGTATTTATGACAGTACATTATTACATGCTCTACTGTTTCAGGTATATTGTTCTGGCAATACTCACAATTTCCATCTCCATGCTTTTTTATTAAGAACATTGTACTATTCAACTTTGTATGACCCAACCTCATCCTTGTTAGTATAATTTCTTCCTGTCTTGATCTGGTTATTTGTGTGTCTTTTCCCACTTTCCCTTGTATCCTATAAAGATGTCTTCCTGTGTACCCATTATCCCAAATATGTTGCCACTTTTTAATCGTTTTCGCCTTTACTATACTTTTTATTTCTGCTTTACTGTACTTTACATCTACATCTATATTGCTTTTGTCTGTTGCTCTCTTTGCATGCTCATCGGCCAGTTCGTTACCCTCTACTCCTATATGGGCTGGAACCCATAAGAATGTCACCCTCCTTCCTGATGCTTGTATTCCACTTGCCAGCTGTAAAATTTCGATTAAAATATCTTCCCTTGAATCAGACCGATAATTCTGAACACTAAACATTGCTGAACTTGAATCAGAGGCAATCACTGTCTGCAGACAATTGTTAGACTCTATCCACACGAGTGCTAACCATATGGCAACCAGTTCAGCAGTATACACTGATAGGTCATCATTTATCCTTTTTGCCTTTGCTATTCCCATCTCAGGGATTACATAAGCTACCCCTACTCTCTTTTCAATATTTTTAGACGCATCTGTAAAAACCTTTACACACTCTTTGTATTTTCCTGTTATATAATTTCTTACCCCATACTTATCCACTCCATCTTTCTTTCTTTCCTCCAACAGTCCTAAATCAACCCTCAATTCTTCCAACATCCAAGGAGGCACTACTGGATATGCCACTGTAGGGCTGATGTTCAGTGACCCAATTCCCATGTTATTCACCTTATCTTTTATAACCCATCCATAACTTTTAACTTTCATACTTTCTTTTTCCTGACATTCTCTTAATACTGTCTGAGACATGTGGTTCTCTTTATGACCCCTGATATTTGCCCAGTATACCAGTGCTAGCTGGTCCCTCCTCAAATGCAGTGGCATCTCACCCACCTCTACTTGAATTGCAGCTACTGGAGAAGTTTTTATTGCACCACTAATTATCCTCATTGCTTGATTTTGCATACCATCAAGTTTGCTCAAGCTTGTCTTGGAGGCTGATCCATATGCTATACAGCCGTAGTCAAACACTGATCTCATTAGACCTGTATAGATGGTTTTCAATGCTGACCTTGTAGCACCCCAATCTATCCCGCATAGACACCTCATGACATTTAGTATCCTTTTACATTTTTCTACCATCTTTTGGATGTGACATGCCCATGTTAACCTCTTATCAAACCAGACTCCCAGATATTTAAAGATCTCAACCCTCTCCAACTCTTTACCTGACACCATTATTTTTAATTCTCTGCAAATTTTTTTCCTTGTAAAGAACATAACCTTTGTCTTCTCTATTGAGATTCTAAACCCCCATTTCACTCCCCATTGCTGAACTGCATTCACAGCATCTTGCATCTTACGCACAATAAACTCAATGTTCCTTCCCTTCTTCCACATTGCACCATCATCCGCAAATAACGCTACTCCATCTAGGCCATGCAAGTCTTTAAATATCTGGTCTATCATAATTACAAATAATAAAGGACTCACAATGCTTCCTTGAGGGGTTCCATTTTCTACTCTAAAACTCTCACTTATTTCCCCATCAATTTTAACTCTCACTGTTCTTTCAGATAAGAAGTCTCTGACCCACTGATACATCCGTCCCCTAACTCCCATCTGATTTAATTTAATTAATAGTCCTTCTGTCCACATCATGTCATAGGCTTTCTCTATGTCAAAAAACACTGCCACTACAGTCTCTTTATTCACTTGAGCCGTTCTAATGGCTTCCTCCAGGCATACCACTGGATCCATAGTACCCCTTCCCCTTCTAAAGCCACTCTGGTAACATTGCAACAATCCTTTTGACTCCACCCAATACATCAGTCTATCATTTATCATTTTCTCCATTGTCTTACCCATCTGCGATGTCAATGCTATAGGTCTATAACTGCTTGGACTATGAGGGTCTTTCCCTGGCTTCTTAATTGGTACAATGATAGATTCCTTCCACTCTTTAGGGATAACTCCCTCCATCCATATCTTATTATACAACTTCAACAGGACATCCTTACCACTATCACTCAGATTCTCTAACATTGAGTAGCATATAGTGTCTTTTCCTGGAGCTGACTTTCCTAACTTCTTCAGTGCTCTATTCAATTCTCCTTTTGTGAATTTCTCATTCAAACTATCATTTTCCCCATTCCCATTCTCAAACACCCTTTGATATTTAGACACAGTTTCTTCTCTCCCTTTTCTCTCTTCATAACTAAGGTTCCCTTTCGTAAAGGGAACTCCCGGCATGACGCGTCTGAAGTCTGTAATGGAACTATTCCAATCTTGATTGGTGCTCGTCACTCGTGACGTTGCATGTGACGGTGATCCGGAAGCTATAAAAGGGCAACGGAACATAGCCGTATCAGCTTTCTGTCTTCAGCAAGCGTTCTGTGTGACTGTATTGTCTTATTTGGTGTTGTTTGTCTATCTCAATATATATATGGCGAATATAGAGAAACGACTCAGGCGGTGTGCGTCCCCTTGCTCGCGCTATTTGAGCGAGGGTGACACGCACTCGTTTTGTGTTGTTTGTCTGGGAGTGGAGCATGCACGGGCAGTGCTCGAGGGCGCTGTCTGTGCAAACTGTTTTCAGCTATCTATGAGAGAGCTCCGCTCCCGTTTGAGCTTGTTCGATCAATCAGATCAGGCTCGCGTTTCCAGTGCATCAGGCCCCGCGTCTGTTGAGGCAGCGCGCCGCTTGTATGCATGGGATTCGCACGTGGAGCTGGCAGATAACACTGAGACGGTTGCGACCCTTTCTCAGTGTTTATTAACCAGCTCCACTGGTCTCGCGCACGGTTCGGAAGCCCGCGCTGCGGCTTCTTCCGACCGTGTTAAAGACACAGCGTTTGATTTATCTAGCTCCGAGGGGTTAGATATTATCAACACTGAATCACATAAATATGGGGATTCGCCACCCCATATTCCCGTTATTGAGGAATTGCTGGAGGTTGTGACCAGGGCAGTGGTTAAATTAAACGTTGAATGGCCACATAATAAGCAGGAAGCGACTAAGAAAAATAAAATGGATGAGCGCTTCCTGCAGACCCAGTCACAATCTTTGTGTCAGAGCCTTCCCTTTTTCACTGATCTTCATACTGAGGTATCGAGATCGTGGGAAAATCCATGTTCATCTCAATTATTTTCCCCCCATGTATATATTTACTCATCTATTAGGGAATCTAATGAGAATGGTTATGGGGTGATGCCTCGGGTTGAGGAATATTTTGCGAAATATTTTCTCCCTGACGTTGCGTCACCCCTGATAGCTCAGACACTTCCCTCCAAATCTCGTACATCGAATTTGTTAGGGAAGGCTTATATTGCGGTGGGTCGAGCCGGTGCATGCCTACACACGATGGGGTTATTACAGGCATACCAGGCTGACCTCCTCAAAGAGGTGGATGATAACTGGGAGGTCTCACTCAACGGTATTACTGAATTTCGTAGAGTAGCTGACTTATCTCTCCGTATTATTAAGGAGACGGCTCGTGCTATTGGCCGTTCTATGGCAGCAATAGTCGTCACAGAGAGACATTTATGGCTTAATCGCTTGGGGATCGAGGAGAAAGACAGGGCTTTCCTTCTCGATGCCCCCCTTTCACCTTCTGGCCTCTTTGGCGACGCGGCGAGAACCGTTGTCGAAAGGTTTCAGGAGGCAGAGCGACAATCAGCTATCCCCAGTTGTCAATCTAGGTCTCATGGGGTTGCTGCCAGGGGGCAGCCTCAGGGGACAGCCGCCAGTTCAACATATTTTGAGAAGGTTTCCTCTCGTGCCCCCCCGTATAAGGCTTGGGGCCAGAAGAGACATTCTCGTATGAAGCCCTCTATATCGAGGACAGGTCTGAGGACTGTCTCTCGGGCTAAGATGGCTTCAACTAAGAGGTCTTGTCGTAACACGCAGACCCTTATGGCCGTTCCCCCAGGAGAGCGAGTACAGGAGTCTCGCCCCCTTATACAGCCCTTAGGAAATCGATGTTTACTTCCCGCCGCCGATGGCGCTTCGGGACACATCGGCTTCCAGCGAACACAAATCGCAGTATCTGCCCGGAAACGTTGCGGCCCTGTCGAGTTCGCCGCCTCTCAGGAGGTCTGTAGAGAGCATATTTCGGTTAGTTCCTGCCAGTTAGCTGCTTCAGGTCACCGAAACCATTTGAACATTTTTAGCCAAGGCCAGTCTCGAGGGACTGGTCCCCATAATAGCATATTTAGACACCCCGAGGGGTCTTCAAAATATAGCCTGGAGGGTCCTGCTTACAGCGGAGCTAATATAAAAATATTATCTACTAAGGGTGGTTCACATGTCTGCCAGCCCCGAGCAGGGTTGGTTCTTGGAACAGGAAGTCAAGTCTCTCTTAACAAAGGAAACCTCAAGGTGAGCTCTTCCTCGGTTTCGGGAGCCCGGGTTCTACAGCCGGTACTTCATAGTTCCTGTGAGGGAAGGGGAGTAAGGCCTTGTTTCGGATCTCAGGGTAATGGATCAACCTCCGAGGGGGTTCAGATTCAAGATTCCGACTGTCAGTCAGACCAGCTCCGAGGACTGGTCTGTCGTGATAGATCCACAAGGCCCTTAACTCCTCATTCCCTTCTAACCCCATCACGGGAAGTTTCCGAGATCTGCTTTTGGGGGAAAAGCACATCAGTTCCGGATTCTTCCATTCGGCCTAGTATTGTATCCCCGCACCTCCTCGGAATGCATGGTCACTGTCCTACCTCCATGGAGTCTTCAGGGCATCCTCATTCCTGTCCATTGACTACTAGAGCAGACGGTTCAACACCGAGGTGTTGTTTCGAGTCTCGTGAGGTGCTAGGGAATATGGCTCAGAGTCTAGGAAAAATCACCAGTGCCTCTTCAGAGAAACCGATTCCTGGGGGCGGTGTAGGTTATAGTCATGATGCAGGCACAATTGTCTCCAGCTCAGACACTCATCTTCCTTACCATAGTCATGAATATCAAGCTAGGCCAGGCCACCACTACGTGACCTTATTAAAGAGTGGGCTCGCTGGCAGCAGTGTTCAACATACTATTCTTTGGCCTGCTGTACATGGGGGCCCTGTAGTAGTGGCTCAGGACCAATGGGTTTTCCCCGAGAGGGAACCCACTCCGCATGACCAGAGTTACGCGCACATGCCCTCGTTTTCTGATCATGGGGAGGAAGTTATGGTTCCTGCTCCTAGTACCTGTGTTGGAAACACAGGGTCTGAGGAAACTTCAGAGAGACCATTAGGTTCTATTTTTGACAGACACTATGTCGATGGTCTCTCTGATCAAAGAGGGGGCAGTCATCCTGTCGAGGCAGGGGCTGCAGCCCGGGGATTTCGAACTCCACCCCAAGTTGGCTTTAGCCGGGATGGAGGTCGGTTTGTCAGAGGTGCTCCTGTTTCCCCTTTATGTGGACGGCCACCTTCTGCGCCACCTCTCCCATGCTCTTCCAGCTCTGCTGGGTTTGGATATCATGATACAGACATGGTTGAGGCCATGTCTGTGTATACTTTCCCCGATTGTTCTGCCCCCGGGGGTTCTAGAGTACAAGAGGGTTCAGCAGTACGGGATCAGCTTACTCTTAGTGGCCCTGTACTGACAGGCCCAAATATGGCTTCCAAACATCTGGGCCCTTCTGGCAGGCCTTCCGCGGTGAATCCGGATCAGGATGGTCCTCCCTCTTCAGCCCAAGGTCATGATATTTCACCCTTGGCGGTAGCCCAGGAAGCTACTGGATTGGCCCCTGAGGGGGACCAATTCATAAATTCTGGTCTCTCAACCGAGGTTGTTGAGACCATTGTAAACTCTAGAGCCCCCTCCACGAGGAAACTTTATGCATTTAAATGGAAAATTTTTATTTTATGGTGCAGAGAACATCAGTTGGACCCAGTTAACTGCCCAGTGGCTTCAGTACTGGAGTTCCTCCAGAATCGTTTCTCTGACGGGCTCTCCCCGTCCACGCTTAAGGTCTATGTGGCGGCTATATCAGCCTTCCACACGCCTTTAGGGGTGGGCACGCTGGGGACACACCCACTCATAATTCGTTTCCTTCGTGGAGCCAGGAGGATGAGGCCTGCTATCCAGCCTAGGGTCCCCACGTGGGACCTGGCAGTGGTCCTCGAAGGTTTATCCCTGGCACCCTTCGAACCCCTGGATAAGGTGTCTGAGAAATGTTTATCCTTTAAGGTAGCCTTCCTGCTCGCTATTACTTCCCTGAAACGAGTTGGCGACCTGCAGGCGCTATCTGTGGCTCCCTCTTGCCTCGAGTTCTCTCCTGGCAGAGTGAGAGCCATTCTCCACCCTAGACCTGGCTACGTGCCTAAGGTGCCCACAAATGTGGCACGGTCTATAATCCTTCCGGCCTTTCATCCTCCACCGCATGTGTCGGCTGATCAAGCTAAGTTACACTTATTATGCCCGGTCCGAGCTCTTGAGGCCTATGTACATAGGACCTCGGGCTGGAGGAAGTCGGACCAGCTGTTTGTGTGTTTTGGGTTATCCAAGAAGGGCTCCCCGGTCTCCAAGCAGACTATTAGCAAGTGGATAGTAGAGGCTATTTCTTCAGCTTACGAGGTGCGCAATCTGCCTTCACCTCTCCTGATAAAAGCTCACTCAACCAGAGGAGTGGCATCCTCTAGAGCCTTGCTAGCAGGGGTTTCTCTTCAAGAGGTCTGTGATGCCGCTGGCTGGGCCTCCCCACACACCTTCATCAAACATTACAGTCTGGATCTGTCCTCTACACCAGGTTCACAAGTTCTCATGTCTTGAGTGTGCCAGATTGCTTCACACCAGGACAGGGTCTCTCAGTGTGGCGGCGTGGGTATTCGTTCCCCAAAGTATCGAGTATCGATGCAGCGGGAGTTCCCTTTACGAAAGGGAACGTCTCGGGTTACGTATGTAACCCTCGTTCCCTGAGTAGGGAACGAGACGCTGCATCTCTCGGCCACACTTTTCGTGCTCCTGAGAACGACTTGCTTCGACCCTTTAAAAGCTGATACGGCTATGTTCCGTTGCCCTTTTATAGCTTCCGGATCACCGTCACATGCAACGTCACGAGTGACGAGCACCAATCAAGATTGGAATAGTTCCATTACAGACTTCAGACGCGTCATGCCGAGGGCATTCCCCAAAGTATCGAGTATCGATGCAGCGTCTCGTTCCCTACTCAGGGAACGAGGGTTACATACGTAACCCGAGACGTTTTCTGAACTGTGTACTTTAGTTAGTGTTTTTCCTATAACTTCTGCTTTCTCCTTACTAGAAGTTATACTGTCATCTCCATCAATTATCACAGGATATCCATATTCCCTACCGTTTCCTTTCATTTTCCTAATCATCCCCCAAACCTTCTCTATTGGAGTAGTGCGTCCTAAAGAGTCACAAAACGTCCTCCAGTACTCCCTTTTTGCTTTCCTGACATTTTGTCTTACCATTGCTTGCGTTCTCTTGTATTCTATCAAATGTTGGAAATTGTGTGTCCTCTTAAGTAATCTAAATGCCTTATTTCTTTCTTTAACAGCTTCCTTGCACTCTCTTGACCACCATGGCACTATTTTATTCAAGCGTTTAGGTTTGGATTTTGGAATAGTGGCATCCGCTGCTGCTATAATGCTTGACCTTATTTCTCTAGTTAACACTTCAATACTTTCACTACCATCAACACATGATAGCCATTCCTCACTTAGCTCTTCAAACTTATTCCAATCAGCTTTCTCCACAAACCACTTCTCTACTTTCACTTCTTTCTCTTTCTCCATCTCCACACCTATGTGTACCTTTATAGGGTAGTGATCGCTACCCACTGTATTTCCTCTTAACACCTCCCATTCACATTTGTCTGCCACATTTCTCGTGCCCAAGGTTAAATCTATTGCTGACTCTTTTCCCCTAGATACATCTATCCTTGTCCAAGTTCCATCATTAAGACATACTAGTTCCTTCTCTTCTATAAATTCTTCCAACACATTCCCATTTACATCATCTTTATCACCCCATAAAGTGTTATGTGCATTAAAATCCCCACACCAAATAACTCTGCCCCCCAAATCTTTCCAAATTTCCTCAAGCTGGCTGCTTTTTAACTGATTACATGGGTTATAAAAATTTATAATTTTAATATTACCCTCTTTTGCCCACACTTCCACAGTGACATATTCCAATTCCTCTCCTTTCTTAATTTGTACTGCAGCCCTTTCTGTATAAAAGTCATGATCCCTCCACCTTTCCCATTCTCTCTATCCCTTCTTACTGCATTATACCCTTTTATGATAAAATCTAGCCTGGGAATTAACCACGTTTCTTGGACACATATAATATTGGGTTTTTCCTTAACATCTTCCACATACTTCTTAAACTCCTGGCCATTCGCAATTAAGCTCCTGGCATTCCATTGGAGTATTATTAACACCATTAAGAGGATCCAACCCATGACTGTGATTGTTGAGTTTCCTCAAGGGTTTCTCTAATATTTTCCCACTGTAACCCTTTTACATCCAAATACTTCTCAGCAGTTTTTACTATAATCTTAATCCTTTCAGTCCTGCTAGTCGTCTGGGCTGTGCAGTTAATGATTTCTGCCATGAAAAGCACAAAGCCTATTTTGCTCACTATCAATGTTTCTTCCTGAATCCTGTTACACTTTATACATCCATCATTGTCTTTACTCTTGTTCACTGCATTTTGTGGCATCTTTGGTACTCTTCTGGCTGCTTCAGCATACGTGATTACCTGATTCACTTTAACCTTCTGAACTTCTTGCATTCGCTTGTACACTTCACACCCACCATATGCAGCACTGTGCTCTCCACCACAATTGCAACATTTTTTCCTTGCCCCTTCCTCACATTCATCATATTTGTGTTCACCGCCACATTTACTGCATCTTATTTTTCCTTTACATGCTGCTGCCACATGCCCATATCGTTGGCAGTTGAAACACCTCAAAGGGGGTGGTATGTACATCCTAACATCGTAGCTCATGTACCCTATAAAAACTTTCTCTGGAAGTCTTTCTTCTTCAAAGGTAAGCAGTACTGAGAGACTATCACATACTACACCATCTCTTTTTGTTTTTAATCTTTTTGCCTCACTCACCTTTACATTCTTTATATTTGTACACATTCCTTCCATTGATTCCTTCTCAGGGATTCCTGTTATTACTCCTCTGATTCGGCTTTGAACTTTCTCCCCTTTTACTGTCTGTCCATTTAATGCATTTGCCCTTACTGCCTTCTTTTGTTGCACCTCATCCTTACACTTTACCAATAATGATCCATTCCTTAATTTTTTCACACTATTTACATCCCCTATTTCCTTATGTATAGCTTTCGAAAGTTGTATTGGACTCCATCCATCAAAATTCACTCCCTCCTGCACCAGTGTGATAAACACATTAAACTCTTTTACTTTTTCCCTATCTTTTACCTCAGAATAATCATCTGATATTTCCAATGATTTCTTTTTCTTCCGCTTATTTCCACTAACACTCACACTCGCACCCGCACCCGCACCCGCACCCGCACCCGCACCCGCTTAGTGATGTTACGTCTGACACCGACGCTCCGAAGCTTGCTTCAAACTCGAACGGTCCTTGCAATGAACCACTGCTTCGGAGCTTGTATCATTACGTCACTAGTCACGTGAAAATGACTTCTGAAGCAAACACACTGGTTCACTCCTGTAGTGAATCATCTCTGACTGCTTTGACAGCCCAATCCAGTGTTGACAGGTTTGAAACATGGCGGCTGTATTTCTTCTTTTTTTATTATTATTAATTAGAGAACATATGAACATTGTTACATAAAAACATGCATCAAAGACAGAAACTTCAAAAACCCTCTGCTACATTATACAAGTACAACCAGTTACACAAGCACATCCTTTTCAACATACAATAATATCAGTCCCACCAGTTAACAAGTTAAGAGTTCTGCTTCCCACAGCTAAACAATTAAAGCTTTCACACACGATACTGCCCTGCTAAAAAAAAACTATAGAAACCATTACAGAAATTCTATTGGATTTAATGGTTTTCATGGGAATTTTATTGGTTGTAATGGGAATTATAGTGGTCTCTGTGGGTCTCTACTGATATGTGTTGGGTTCTATTGGTGGGGGCATTAAATCCTAATGGAATATGTCCCAAACACACTACAAAAAAGAATTCTGTAGTGGTTTAAATAGTAAAAGCCAATGGTTCCTATTGGTATTTTAATAGAAACCATTAGAATTTCTGTGATGGTTTCCAACTTTTTTTTAAGCTGGTCTGATCTTCTGTCCTTGTCTAAAGAAATAATTACACACACACATCATGCTTAATGTTTTATTATCAAGGTGAACACATGAAATTCATCAGTATCTGTAAAATTCACCTACATAAATGAGTTTCACAGCACTAACACTGTTTCAGCTTTGATCGCCTCGTTAAACACGTAATAAGCCTACTTGCATTTTATGGTTGTCAGCTTTGTTGCATTACATTTACTTCACCAGGAGATGGTGCTGCAATTTCTATCTGAATGAAGCTTTGAGTAATGAATCATTTTCGACACAATTGTATCAGAAAGCAATAATGCTTCGAAACGCTTCATTTGGCCATCACTACACCCGCTACCTCCATCATTTCCTACTCCGTCCTTCCTCCAGTCCCACGTGGCGCCCTAGCCATCACAAACTCGAGCAAAGAACTCAAGACAACAGGGGGTTTAAATAGGCAACTTAACAAGGCTCAGGTGAAACTAACAAATCAATAATGAGAACATGTGATCTGAACATGTGACAGGCATCAAACAAAAACACTGAGGACCTTACATGGCCAAAAAAGGAACAACAGTCAAAAAATTCATGACAGTAAATACCTTGTTTTTCCTTTTGAGGTTTTCCCACTTTTCTCTGGCTTGTTGAGGTGTGAGAATGTCTTGCAGTCCCATTGCTTTAATAATCTCTCTAACAGACAGATTACAATAATTGTTACGCAGTGATTTATTTCTTACAACTGCAAATTTGTTAATGCAGAACACAGACTTACTCAAACCCTTGAGCAGAGCTGTTCCTCTTGCCTGTAAAGGCCAAATCTCCCAACACGCAGCCGAATAAACTGCAGTGTCCTCTCATCGCCCCTTTATCAGATAAAGACAAACACATGGCATGTAGCATCAAGAACAATTCCCCCCACAGGCTATATCCACCTTTAGTGGAGGACTATTACCTTTTATAGTTGTGTATTTGCATGGTTTTTATGCCACAAAGATACTTATATTTTTGTACATGTTTATGCATATTTACTTGTACATTTAATAATTGAAATGAAGAATAATTTATATAAAACTACAATAAACTGTCAGGGTGTATAGAACCTCAAATTACAGTAACCCAACATGATTCTTGAACATGACAAAATTCCTTGCATTAAATGGTATTATACCAAAATAATGGACTATAATTGAATAATCAGGGATGGGCAGTATTTCAGATACATGTATTTAAAATACATATTTGAAATACAAAATACTATTTTGAATTTTGTATTTTAAAGCCTTTGGAAAAAATCAAATGTAATTTGTATTTAAATACATTTAAGATGAGTATTTTTGTATTTTCAAAATACATAAAATACTTTTTGCCAGTCAACCTCTTTATCAGGGTACTGATTTTGTGCATCAACTAGTTCAGACATTCACTAGCTCAGCATTGGATCAGCGATTTTTTTTTGGAATAAGGTGAGAATGTCATGATACTTGTTGATTAAAGTTAAAATAGTGCATTATTCACTTCATAATAAAAAAATGTATCGTAAGTGGTTGCACACAATTGATTTTAGCTACATTTAAACATATGCATTAAGTTGAACTTGATCAATTTTAGTTACTTAATGCATTTGTTTAAATGTAGCTAAAATCAATTGTGTGCAACCACTGTGCAAAAAATTGATTAAATTCAACGAATCATTTTTTTTTTCAGTGTAAATAGTGTCAAATGAATCTAAATTAATTCTAATTTTACATTTTGGATACACTTTCTAATTTTAATAAACTTATAGAAACAAATAAACTTTACATAAACTTACTTAAAAAGCATTGGACTTAAAAAGCAACAACAACAACAACAACAACAACAACAAAAAACTCAAAAGAGTTTGAAATTCAGTTTATGCTGTGGAATCAAAACTAATATTGAAAATTGTGAAACCATGATATTGTTACTGTGAAGTAAAATTGAGATTTTGGTCATATCGCCCATCCACATTCTTTGCTAGATAGCAGAAAAGGTTCCCACGGTTTTACATACAGTATGAATTTTTTAATAGTGTTCACCACAAGTAAAAGACTATAACCAGAAATAAGTATATAAATGGCTGCTATTTTGCATAAGTTTATTTGTAATTGCCAGAAAGAAAGAAAGAAAGAACGAAAGAAAGAAAGAAAGAAAGAAAGAAAGAAAGAAAGAAAGAAAGAAAGAAAGAAAGAAAGAAAGAAAGAAAGAAAGAGATGAGGTTAGGAATGAAAAGTCAGTAGGCCTATAGTTTCTTCATTCACTGTGACCTATACCTGCACTGGATAACCAATTTCACATGTATTTTGTGTATTTTCAAAATACAAAATACTGTATTTGGTCCATTTTTTCACATAGTATTTTGTATTTGTATTTAAATAAATTTTTCCACACAGTATTTTTGTATTTTAAATACATTTCCATGTATTTATGCCCATCTCTGTGAATAATGAAATCATACCTAAATAATGGGAAATGGTAATTACCCACTATAAGAGTAGGGGAGACCGGGGACAGTTGCAACAGGGGATGGTTGCAACATGTCATTTTTCTCCAATCAGAAACAAGCTAGAGTGATGACACTCATACTGCACATGCACAGTTAGACCCTCCACCCACCAAGAAGACAGTAGACATATTCAACATCTGCTGATGTATTTATTGAACAAAACTTGTTTTGGAGGTATGAAAGTAATTTTTTTCATGAGATATATTTGTGTCATACTGTCCTGAAATTTTTTATGATTTAATCAAAACTTACAAAGTTTGAATTGTTGTTTTGTTGACTACTAAGTGACATGGTTAGCATGTGTCAAAGTCAGTGTGTCTAGCAGGCATATGATGTTCTGTCATGGCTGATAGGGTCGGGGACAGTTGCAACATGTTATAAATTGCATGTTTAATAAAAGTTTGTTGCATTGCAAATTGTTCAATTCTTCCTGTCTGACACTGAAATATGGAGAGATTGAATAGCATCTGTAACACCTGCACACTGAATCTATGTAGGCCTATGTTCTACACATGAACAAACAAAACTCAATAACTGTTATTTGATAAATATGACTAAATAAATAAATAATAGGCTACAATAATATTATTGAAATAAATAATACTATAATATTATAGTAGGCCTAAAACCGTTAATATTTTCAGAATTCTATGCTCATTGAGACAAAAAGCTTAAGTTAATTAATGAAATTTAAGGTATTTTTAACATGTTGCAACCGTCCCTGGGTTGTGTTGCAACCGTCCCCTGGGTCGGGGTCAGTTGCAACATCTGACTTCTTCCATTCAAATAAATACTGTGAACGATATGTCATATATAATCATCTTTAAATGGTATGGGTAATTAGCAGACAGATGCAAGTTTAATATATACAAATTTGGTTGGTCTAGTCCAAATAGTCTCTGAGTAATTGAGAGAAATGCAAAAAGTGTTGCAACTGTCCCCGGTCTCCCCTATTCAATTTCAGGCAGTAGTCCAACATATATGTTTAAATGTTTTCATTATCAATTGTGCTATTGGTCAAAGCCATGTCTGGGGGATTTATGATGAGAATCTCTGTAATTATATCTTAACAAAACTTACACCTAAAAATCTTCTTCTCTGCCATGCCAACGAAAGTCAAACAGCCACGAAACTCCTGCCCTCATTTATCTGATTGGGCGTTCGCAATGATTCCTGTAGGTAACTCGTGTGGAGGGCGCGAAAGTGCGAGCTTGGCCGAAGTCCGCATCGAGGGCACAAAGGCGGCGCTCGCGAGCACACTATGGACTCGTACACTTGGCGAGCAATTTAAGGCGCAATTTAAGGCCACGAGACCGCGAGTCCACATGAAGTGTGCCGTTTGAGATCCAGCCTTGGTAGTGGCACATTTCACCCCTCATACAGTATGAGTCATACTGTTAAATGCTGAGCACGCCTTTCCTCGGGAGGCTGTTCTGAAATATTCAGTGTCTGAGATTCCTGTTTTGTGTTAAGGCAACACTGAAAATATTAGTAGCTACACATGTAGCATGTCTGGACCAGACACACTTACACACAAGGATCACCACTCAACAATGAGATCCAATGTTTTTTTTTTTGTATTTTTTATTTTTTTGTATCCGTAAACAACATCAGTGGATCAACAGGGCATATCTGCCTCTCTCTCTCTCTCTCTCTCTCTCTCTCTCTCTCTCTCTCTCTCTCTCTCTCTCTCTCTCTCTCTCTCTCTCTCTCTCTCTCTCTCTCTCTCTCTCTCTCTCTCTCTCTCTCTCTCTCTCTCTCTCTCTCTCTCTCTCTCTCTCTCTCTCTCTCACACACACAGTGATATTCATGGAGAGAAGCAAACATTGCGTGTGCTCATCAGCCTCGCGCACAGGTAGACTGACATTACTACCAAAATTAAACAAAAATGTAAATAAAGATACATAAATAAAAATACATTTAAATAAAGAAATAACTGATTACAATGTTTATAATTTATGATACATCACATTAATACTCTTAATACACTACAATAGTGTATAATAGCCTACATTACAAATAATGTAGGCTATTACAATTTTAGGCTACATCCATGAAGGTTTACAATTTATACATAAACCATTTCAAATGCACGTTTACTAATACCAAACTTTGTTTGTTTTTTTTTGACAGAAGACGCAACATAATTAGAGACTCTTTGACTATTTATTTATTTTAGAAGTTTTTTTTCCTCTTTTCTTTTTACTTATGGCCAGTAATGTCTGTTGGAGGAGCGTCACAATAAAGTGTTATCAGATATTTATATTTAGCAGACTGTCTACTAATAGACTGATAGTTGACATAAAGTTGCAAAGTTACTTAGTCAGAATGTTTAAAAGAGACCATCAAAATAAATTGTTACCAAAATTGTAGCATTTTTGTTTGTGTTTATACTGTCCATTACCAAATTAATCCCCAAATGTTGTTTCAAACTCTTCTATTCTTATATAATAAAACTGTGCAAGTGAATGCAAAAAAAATAAATAAAATAAAAATAATAATTATTATATGGTCTCGAATTTACCTCAAAAGTGGCCCTGCTGTAATTTATTTCTTCGTTCCAAACCCGGAAGAGTGAAAAGAATAGCCTATATTCGAGGAGGAGCTGGTGGACATTAACCTGTGACATTTACCTGTCTCACAGTGAAATCGAAATCAGCCGATGACTGTAAAGATGCCATTTCGGAAGATAGAAAATCAGCAATCGCTTCACATGTGACAGTAAGTTCGTTAAACTTTTCATAGGTGTAATATCGATAGAGTATTTGCGTCTAAACAGACATTATGACGATGATTATGATTATGAACTCAAACACATAATAAAAGTGTAGGCTAAAGTTACTTTCGTGATTCTTCGTCTATTGTAACACTCATTAAATAGCCGAAAATGGTTAAACTTACACTTTTTTTTCTGTTAACAGGAGAATTTTAGTTTAATGTTTAAATCTTTGGTTGACTTTTTGAAACTATGTCATTATTTAAGTCATCTATAATGTGTGTTCAGTGACGCAGTAAGACTGGGCGTGTAGTCACATGCAGGATATCACATAAACGCGTAAAATATAATATCTGCTTAATGCGAGACGAAAAACGGATTGGGAAAAACACCTGCTGTTCAGCAGTGTCATTAAAGTGAAGGTGAATCCACATGCAAGAGGTTTCCACACCAGAGGTTTGTGGTCTTGACTTTACAGGTCACGCAGGGAATAAATGACTTCGAGATGGGCAATATGCCCAAAAGCTTGAATCACCCTAACTGTATGTTCATAGGTTTACCATATATATGCCTACTCTTTATTCCGGACATGGCCGTAAAACATCAGCTGGTCGTGATTTCTAAAATGTCTGGGCACACATGAACAGAATCCGCTGATAACAGACACTGTGACACGGAAGCGCGTCAAATTATCCACTATTAACCACATTTTATGCCATGCATTGTAGATCCGTACACAGAAGCTAACTGCATTTTTAATGTATCTTCAAAAAAAAACAATGTTGACAGCAACAGAAACAAACCTTTCCATAAAGAGGTGATATTCCCGCTATAAATTGATTTCCTGGGGCATTTTTTAAAACCTTATTAAATAGTAATCTATATGCATCATCATGTAGCCTATAAGTTCTTAATTTTAACTGATCCATTCAGTTAATAAGGAAATAATATAGGGCTGTTACCAGTAAAATAAAATCAGTTTCAACACTTCATTCATAAATGAAAAACTCTGTCCTTTCCTCATAATGAACTTAAAGCTTTTGCTACTTCTCTTTCAAATTAAAAAGCTACTACAGTAGCCAGTTTCTTCAATGAGCTTATATACTCATTGCAATAACTTACTTTGCTATAAATGTTGTTCTTTCAATTATTTCAATTATATATATTTTTTAATTCATTTATTTCTTTTCTCTTCCTTGCCTTTCATGGTTGTAAATATGATTTGAGACTTCATTGCTGTTATTTATTGTAATTTGCAACTACGACTGCCTTTTGAGAATTGTAAATTGTTAATAGCCTATTGTTTGTTCAATGCCTATTTTGTGTGTAAATTGGTTTATTTCTCCAAAAAACAAAACAAAAAACAACAACTTTCTTCCGCCACCTCGCAAACAACAAAATTAAGAAATAAATTCCAAAATTAAAAATGATATAAAAAAAAAAATCCTATGTATGTGATAGTTTTATTATATAACATAATATGATATACTATCACACGGGAAGAGTGTTGAAAAATACTTTTTCTTTATTTTTTGGTGTTTCTTCAGAAAAAAAAAAAGTTCCAAACTCCACAGAACCGCTGCGTGAAACACATGTTTTTTTTTTTTTTTTCTTACTGAACGAATCAGTAGCCTCTATTTGAACACATCGTCTGAGTTAATGATTGAACTCACTCGTTAAAATGGTGGCTTGGCACCACCTATACTGGCTGTTTCAGTTTCATATTTAAACGCATCATTTCATCGATTCTATCATTTCATATTTCAATATTAAAAATGTTATATAAAAAATTTAATCTCCTAACATTATTTTTGCAATTGTAATTGCAGTGTAAATGCATCCATGGCTCCTCTGCATTAACAGTCTGTGTAAATAATATCTAATGCCATTCAGAGTCAGCGTCTGAACGTCCCACATCTGCAGCGCGAAGATGGATTTTCCCACATCAACAGTCATGTTGGTTTTTAGAGCAACATGTCGGCCACACTTTCAGACACAGCAGCCTCGTTTAAACACTGCAGTGTTTGAAAGTGTGGCCGACATGTTGCTCTAAACAGCAATATTACATTAACTGGAGAAAGACTGTTGACGTTAAGTTATAGTGAATTAAATTCCATTTTTAAAATGTGTAAAAATTCAGTTGTGTTTTGTGCATGTTTTCTGTGTCCACATACAGGTCTGGAATCAAGTCTCTCATCAAGGAGGAAGAGAAGGAGCAAACTTGCTCTAAAATTAGTGTGAATAAAGAGAGAGAGAGAGGAGGAGAACCGGACCTGTAAAATGAGTGTGTGTGAGGAGAGAGAGGAGGAGAACCGGACCTGTAAAATGAGTGTGTGTGAGGAGAGAGAGGAGGAGGCGTCTGTTCACACTCAGAGAGCAGCATCTCCAGTATCCAGCTGTGTGTCCATGAAGAGTAACAACTCCATGATGAGTAACATCTCCATGCGTGAGCCCCTTAAATTCAGTGATGGACCATCTTCAGGATTCAGCTGTGTGTCTATGAAGAGTAACATCTCCATGCGTGATCCCCCTAATCTCAGTGATGGACCTGCTGTGACCTCTGACCCTGTGTGAGTATCATGAAGTTCAGGGCTGTCTGGGCAGTCAAGATATTATATTGGTTCATCACCTCTAAAAACTGTCAATAACATATGGAGGACCAAACCTGCAGAAATTAAAAATGAATGAATGAATGAATGAATGAATGAATGAATGAATGAATGAATGAATGAATGAATGAATGAATGAATGAATGAATGAATGAATGAATGTGATAAATGTGATAAATGTGATAAATGTGATAAGTATGGTGTAACGCTTGGACCGGATAACTCGAGAGAAATCGAGGGAAGAAAGAGCTTGAAGGCGAAAAAGGCTGTATCACGCACATTTAATGATAAGTGCACAGGCAATGCAATCCTCTCATACATGAGAGCTACTCTTTCTTAGCGTCACAAAACTTAGTCAACAAATAAAATATACAGGAAAAGGGTAGGGCACGTCTAGCATCTACAATGGTCTCAACTCATTTCTCTCTCACCTCCAACAATGTCACCACGCATAGTACACGTCATGAGTGATGTAACCATCTCTCTTAAAGGGCACACTGCACTATAATGTGATAAACATGAATACACAGTAATGATCGTTACAATGGAATGCCAAACCTGACTCAATAATAAAAAAATAATAATAAAAAAATTCTATTTATACTTTTATTTCCTTATTTATGGATACTAATATATTTTTTCCACATTTTTTTCCATTTATTTATTTATGCATTTATTTATTTTCACTTTTATTTATTTTCACATTTATTTATGTATATATGTATTTATTTATACATTTATTGCTCTGTATGCTAATGAGGGGGGCGTTTTACCTCAGACATAGCAATCAAGCTCAGAGTGGCAGTGCTGAAGCTTTGAGGCCACAGTGACACCTTGTGGTGTGACCAAACAATACGCAAGAGGTTTGTGGACTTGACTTTACAGGTCACGCAGGGAATAAATGACTTAGAGATGGGCAATATGCCCAAAATCTTGTATCATCCTAACTGTATGTTTATAGGTTTACCATATATATGCCTACTCTTTATTCCGGACATGGCCGTAAAACATCAGCTGGTCGTGATTTCTAAAATGTCTGGCCACACATGAATAGAATCCGCTGATAACAGACACTTTGACATGGAAGCGCGTCAAATTATCCACTATTAGCCACATTTTATGCCATGCATTGTAGATCCGTACACAGAAGCTAACTGCATTTATTAATGTATCTTCAGAAAAAACAATGTTGACAGCACCAGAAATAAACCTTTCCATAAAGAGGTGATATTCCCGCTATAAATTGATTTCCTGGGGCATTTTTTAAAACCTTATCAAATAGTAATCTATATGCATCATCATGTAGCCTATAAGTTCTTAATTTTAACTGATCCATTCAGTTAATAAGGAAATACTATAGTAGCCTGACTACGTCAGACTTCGTACTTCCGCTCAATTTCATTTCGCTTCTGTACTCAGTCTGAGACAGCGTCATAGCAGAGCCCGTCTACGGAGAGCCTGTCCACTCCCTATTAAGCCCTATTGTACCGAATTTTGGTTGTAGTACCACCAGAGTTCCACTGGGGGCGCTTGCCATGAGTGCAAAATGAATGGGAGTCAATGGGGCTAGACGGCTAAATTTGTCTCTTTCACCCGATTGCCGTTGAGAAATCTCAGATGTGATTGTAGATTTTGCAAGTTCAACATGGGTTTTAGGTCGAAAGTTGAATGAACGAGTACTTATGTCGTTTTGATTTCTTACAGGTTGAGTTGTTGTTGCCCATAACACGCTAGCATTCTGCTAATGACGTCAGCATTCTGACGTCACTGACATTTTGAAAGACTTTTTTAAAGCAAATAAGTGACTCTAAAAAATCTAACACCCAGCAATGTGTAATTTCTTTGCATCTCCTTTCGAATACAACATTCAAATTACTAGACAAAAAATTATATCCTGAGAAAAGTGGATTTTGAGGGGTATACCGCCATTGACCTCCATTCATTCTGCACTCGTCCTGTGAGCGCCCTCATATGGAATCAGAGTGGAACTGCAACCAGTTCAAAAGCCGGAAGTGTAGTGAGAGTGAAACTTCTCGCCATATTAGACATTCTCTGGTCATAGCTTTCCGTTTTCCACAAGCGGCAACATTCTGATCTGAAAAATGAAGCCTACCCGGAAGTGCGAAAAACTGCAATACATCGAAAATCCGCTAGAGGGAGGTCCCAAAAGGGAGCAAATGTCCATAGCCCCCATGTTAAAATGTCCGTTTTCACAGCATAAATTCATGTTTTTACAGGTTGGTCCCATGGACTTTTATTGTATTTTTCGATAGCTTCCGAGTGCCTGACAACTGTGAGGGGGGTGAATTTTTTTCTAACTCGTTAGTTTAGATCGTATTTAGATATAAAATGTATGACAATAAGGGCGTGGTTAACTTTGATTGACAGCTTGATTGACAGCTGAAAGGCAGCGCCACGGAGAATGACAACATAAGAAGCGCCATTTTTTAATACAGTTGACATATAATACTACTGTTTCTGTATCATGAAATGTAGTTTTAAGAGTTTTTCAGGCGAGAATGTAGTTGTTTAAAGCTCAAATCTGTGGTTTATTTAAAGATTTATGAAAATTTTATCCAGTTGATCCAGCGATGACCGGGCGCTCGGCGTTCACGTACCCCGCCTGGAGCAGCCTTTCATCGGCTAGTGGTTCTGAGGTTTGCCGCCAATGCCGCGGACTCTGGAGTCTCTGTAGTGGTTAAACATGAGATATAATTCGTCTTTTTGGTCTCGTGAATCTATAATTTTTTCCCTGGGCAATCGTTTTGGCTGAGGGGAAGTTTCATAACTTTATAAGCTATTTAACTTTACCGATGTATGGTTAGACTAGAGCGCTGACTTTGTATGTTTGACTGAATTGTTTGCTTTATTTGTATAGCTTCTTATACCTTTTACTTATACTTTTATAATGGCTAATATTGATAAAACTGAAATTTAACAAAAAGAGACTGGGTTGAGTTTTGTCATTTTAATACAACGAAGATGATCTGTAATGTTGTTTACTGCAAAATCTGTTGTTTAGTACAAATGCACATATTGCCTGGACCATAAAATGTTTAATATTTTTATATTATATTTAAAATGAAAAGAGGCAGGTTTGTGTTTTATATTTAGTTTTTTCATAAATAGGCAAAACGTTATGTGCAGTTGAATATAATCAATATGCATTGCCTGAACCACATTTGTGTGGCTATAATGTTTAAGATTTCTTTAAATGAAAACGAAAAGAGTTAGTATGGTGTTTTATAACATATTTCGTTGCCTAAAATATACAGAGATAACCGAAGTAACAGAGCGAGCTGAGTGACGCGCGCTGCGTCAGAAGGTGGGCGGGGTTAGGATTTCCCAAGATTTTCCAAGATGGCGCCGCCCATACCCCCCATAAACGGCTTCAAACCCGTTCTTCAGAAAGTCTATGGGTGACGTCACAGACGCTTTGTCCATATTTTTTACAGTCTATGGTTTTCCACCGGCCTGAAAACAGCCGGCCAATCAAC
This sequence comes from Leuciscus leuciscus, assembly GCF_965113295.1. Taxonomy (NCBI): domain Eukaryota; kingdom Metazoa; phylum Chordata; class Actinopteri; order Cypriniformes; family Leuciscidae; genus Leuciscus; species Leuciscus leuciscus. The sequence goes on along the minus strand of NC_138725.1, from coordinate 76,402,704 downwards.
GAACAGAGGGCGGGCTGAGAGCCGTGACGTAGACGCTGATTGTACCGTGGATGCGTAGATTTACTTCACATAATCTGCAAAAGTCGTTCACAGCCATGTTCACTCCGGTATTTCGCTCGATGGTTTTGTTTTCGCATCATACATGTGTTTACAGTGGAAGTTAGATGCGGCTGAGCATGCGCATAACACACGTCATAACCAAACGTTATGTGATTGGCTTACGGGTAACCAATGATTTTAAACTTCAGACAAGCACCCCCGCAAGAAAGAAAACGCTTTTTAATTATGCCATGCCAGACTCTGTCTACGAAGCAAAGCGAAGTAGCAGAGGTTGGGTATTACCAGGCTAATACTATAGGGCTGTTACCAGTAAAATAAAATCAGTTTCAACTAAATCCATCTTCGCGCTGCAGATGTGGGACGTGCAGACGCTGACTCTGAATGGCATTATATATTATTTACACAGACTGTTAATGCAGAGGAGCCATGGATGCATTTACACTGCAATTACAATTGCATAAATAATGTTAGGAGATTCATTTTTTTATATAACATTTTGAATATTGAAATATGAAATGATATCGATGAAATGATACATTTAAATATGAAACTAAAACAGCCAGTATAGGTGGTGCCAAGCCACCATCTTAACGAGTGAGTTCAATCATTAACTCAGACGATTCGTTCAAATAGGCTACTGATTCGTTCAGTAAGAAAACAACGTGTGTTTCACGCAGCGGTTCTGTGGAGTTTGGAACTTTTTTTTTTTCTGAAGAAACAGCAAAAAAGAAAGAAAAAGTATTTTTCATCACTCTTCCCGTGTGATAGTATATCATATTATGTTATATAATAAAACTATCACATACATAGGATTTTTTTTTATACCATTTTTAATTTTGGTATTTATTTATTAATTTTGTTGTTTGCGAGGTGGCGGGAGAAAGTTGTTGTTTTTTTGTTTTGTTTTTTGGAGAAATAAACCAATTTACACACAAAATAGGCATTGAACAAACAATAGGCTATTAACAATTTACAATTCTCAAAAGGCAGACGTAGTTGCAAATTACAATAAATAACAGCAATGAAGTCTCAAATCATATTTACAACCATGAAAGGCAAGGAAGAGAAAAGAAATGAATGAATTAAAAAAATTATAATTTAAATAATTGAAAGAACAACATCTATAGCAAAGTAAGTTATTGCAAGGGGTATATAAGCTCATTGAAGAAACTGGCTACTGTAGTAGCTTTTTAATTTGAAAGAGAAGTAGCAAAAGCTTTAAGTTCATTATGAGGAAAGGACAGAGTTTTTCATTTATGAATGAAGTGTTGAAACTGATTTTATTTTACTGGTAACAGCCCTATAGTATTATTATATTATTAACTGAATGGATCAGTTAAAATTAAGAACTTATAGGCTACATGATGATGCATATAGATTACTATTTAATAAGGTTTTAAAAAATGCCCCAGGAAATCAATTTATAGCGGGAATATCACCTCTTTATGGAAAGGTTTGTTTCTGTTGCTGTCAACATTGTTTTTGGAAGATACATTAAAAATGCAGTTAGCTTCTGTGTACGGATCTACAATGCATGGCATAAAATGTGGTTAATAGTGGATAATTTGACGCGCTTCCGTGTCACGGTGTCTGTTATCAGCGGATTCTGTTCATGTGTGGCCAGACATTTTAGAAATCACGACCAGCTGATGTTTTACGGCCATGTCCGGAATAAAGAGTAGGCCTATATATGGTAAACCTATGAACATACAGTTAGGGTGATTCAAGCTTTTGGTCATATTGCCCATCTCTAAGTCATTTATTCCCTGCGTGACCTGTAAAGTCAAGTCCACAAACCTCTTGCGTATTGTTTGGTCACACCACAAGGTGTCACTGTGGCCTCAAAGCTTCAGCACTGTCACTCTGAGCTTGATTGCTATGCCTGAGGTAAAACGCCCCCCTCATTAGCATACAGAACAATAAATGTATAAATAAATAAATGTAGACATAAATACATATATACATAAATAAATGAAAGTGGAAATAAATAAATGCATAAATAAATAAATGATAAAATAAATAAATGTGGAAAAAAATATAATTATCCATAAATAAGGAAATAAAAGTTTGTTGTTTTTTTTGTTTTGTTTTGTTTTTTCCGCATATTTATTAATGTATTTATTTATTATTAAGTCAGGTTTGGCATTCCATACTTATCACATTTATTTATCTATTTATCTATCTATTTATTTATTTATTCATTAATTTATTCATTTTTCCATTTTTAATTTCTGAAGGTTTGGTCCTCCATAACACACATACAAAAAAAAAAAAAAAAAAAAAAAAAAGTGTGCGTATGGTTGCACAAATAGTTATTAAAATAAAGGTCAAAAAGGCTATATAAAATATGTATTCAAATTGAATATATCTATAGATGATAATCTTGAAATCCAGATATTAAGTTAGTCTCACTAGCCTCTTACCTGGCGACCCTATTCTTAAACATAGACTGGAAAAATACATATCCAAACTTAAATGGTTGCTGAACTGTATTTATCTTTTCTATTAATATAAAACCTGTGTCTGGTCACCCTAAAACTGCAAGTCAAAGTGACAAATCAATCCAAGTCGTCTTTCAAATTTGTCTCAAACTATCAATATTCTCTGGGAGTTTTAGGCGCAGTAGCCAATATGGCCGCTAGGTGACATTCAAACTCCATTTGGTGATTTAAAAACTTGAAGGGTTTTAATTTCATGAATGCTCTGGACTACTGGCCTCTTTTGATAAAAGACACATATGATTTTATTGCTGAAGTGAAAGCAAGCAACAACAGAAGTAAAAATAAAGTTTTAGACTGAACTTGCATTAAATGTAAATAAAATTAAAAAGTTCCCAGTAGTGGTCCGTTCCAGTTGAAATATTCTAAAGTAACTCTTCAAAATATGAAATAAACATCAATGACTGACACAAATAGTAGTTATGATTCTTACATATTCTTAAAAAAAAAAAAAAGCTATAACTGAGTAAAAGAAAAAAACATTGAAAGTCAGCTTATAACAATGAATTGACTAATTCACTGTTAATAAATGTATGTTTAATTTTACACTATTTTTCTTTAATACATAGATTTAATACTCTGTTTGTAATTATAATTTAGAAATGATACTTTTGTGTGCAGAGGGTTTATAGAATGTTTCTAATTGTATTATTAGGGCTGCTTGATTATGGCAAAAATCTGAATCACGATTATTTTGCTCAATATTGAAATGACGATTATTTAACACGATTATAGGTGGGTGATATGATCAAAGTCGTATTTCATGATATGAGTCATTTTAAAAGTCAGTGAAATTTCACAATTATCAATACTTCAGCAAAAACTAATACAAGGTTAATTATTGTAAGTCAGTGGTTCTCAGACTGGGTGCGGCACAGAAGTTCTAGAACATTCATTTAAAGGTACACTATGCAAGATTTGTACCTTAATATAACAGCTTCAAAGTCATTTTGATGGTAAACAAACTCATAGTAGGGCGAATCATCCCGATAGCAAAGCGGGGGGGGGGGGGGGGGGGGGGGGGGGGGGGGGGGGGGGTTAGATTTTGTTCAAGTTCTCTGTTGGATCCATTAACCTGGTGCAGCACTCAGGGCCGATAATGGTGCAGGCTCCCCCTTGCGTTGCAAGAATGTAATCTAAGGCCACTCTGTTCTGTAAGATCATTATCTTGTGTGAAGCGAGAGTGTTCGTGATGTTACCCAGGGCCAAAGCCGTATCATTGGCCAATTTCTGTACAGAATCCGACAGGCTTCTGACTTGATCGAGAGCCTGCATGACACCATAAGACGGGATTAATGCCCCAAGAGTTCTTGACCACCATGTTTGTGCACAAGTGAGTCCTATAATGCAGCCATCTTCTTTGTTTGTGGTAGAAGCTGAATTTTGTAGATGTGGAGAGCTTGGGGTGGAGTGTGTATTTTCTCTGATAGCCGGTAGAACATAAACCAGGGTGCACCTGCTGTTGAATTGGCTGGGTAGGATGTTGTAGACAGAAGTTCCACATAACCAAAAAGTGCCAGTCCGTGGAGGAATCATACACCACTGATTTATTGCAAAGAGTTTCGGGAGGGATGGTGTCCTGTGGAGACACCCTTCTAATTCCTTTTCCTCTTTTCCTGCTGATGGAGTAATGTCCACATGGGATTCTGTTCTTATTTTGACCACAAAGCTGCAACGTTCACGAGGAATTTCACCCAAGGGAGTCGAGGCTGGAGCATAATTTTCCAAGCACCAAGGAAAAGTCATTGGCAAGAGTAGATCTGTCATGATGGGAGTAGCTGAAGTTAGGTTGCAGGATGGTAATCCAGGAATGCAACACGGAGAAGCTGGGGGAGTTGTGATGTTGTGACATGTATTCTTGTTGTACATTCCACTGGTATGAACTTTGAATAAGTTACATGTGTCACAGTTGGAGATGGGGCATGCCACCCATTGGATTGCGGGTGTGGCATGCAAACGTTCTTTCCAACAAACAAGGCGTTTTCATCAGCTCTAAGAATATGTTTTTTCTGGAGTCTACACTTTGTGCGATATCAATGATGGTTAGTAGCACGCAGAGGTGGGTAGTAACGAAGTACATTTACTTCGTTACATTTACTTGAGTATTTTTTTGGAAAAATTTTACTTTTAAGAGTAGATTTGAATGTGGGTACTTTTACTTTTTACATTTCTAATTAAAAAACTGTACTTTTACTCCGTTACGTTGGGCGACGTTCCTCTCGTTACTTTATTTTAATGCAATATGTGTTGTTAAATGCGTAGTTTATTCCAAGCGCACTGTATCTTTTTTCTGGGCTTGAGCGATGCTCAATTCACAAATGAATCACTCTTTTGAGTCGATTCTGTTCAAAGACTTCATCAAACAAGTTGGCAGATCTATCTAAATCGGTTCGCGAATCAGTTTGAATGAACTGTTCAGTTTCCTGCATGCATTGAATCGTCTGAAGCGATTTCAATTCACACTCGACTCAGAGTCGTAACAGGAAGATTTAAGAACATCAAGAGCGTTGGATGAAGTGGCCGTGGACCTACAGTACAGTCAAGTGAAAGCAAATCTACAAATACATCATAATTTTGCCAGCGATGAAGATCTTTATTAGTTGAACATCTTCGCAAGCTGTCTGTGAATGAATGAGTCCACAGGACGATATTCGATTTCATTTCAATACATTTTACAACCAAACTGATTATTACGCCACGATAGCATTACTAGAAAGTATGACATTATCCGTTTTTTTGGACATATACATACATTAAATAAGCTACCATTGTTCACAGTTTATGAACACCCGCCATCCCGTGGTAGTTTGTGTGAATTGTTGCGCAGTGGCGTGCGAAGTTCTGCGAACTCGACTTGAAAACGAATGCCTTTGCCTGCTGTAGACACAGTTAACCAGTTTAAACATGCTCGCAGAAATATACATTTGATTATATTTTGGAGAACAGACAGAAGAAGATCCGTCGATGTACTTTTGTTTGTTTTTTTGTGTTCAGATGTTAAGTAGCAGTCATGAGCGCGAGCACAAGTTTTAACTCTTTCTTCTCTGTGTCAATTACATGCCTTTGAATGCAACACTCTGCAGATTCACTTTATTTCGAAATTGTCTAATAATCCAAACGTAGTTGTATAAGTTATTATTATACAAACCAAAGGACACAGGCAATGATTTTCGGGCTATACAGATGGCAATAGAATAGAATGCAGAATAGAATACAGATGGCGGAAATAATGCTTGTCTCTTCTGTTTTTGTTGCAAAGATCCCCTATCTACTTATGATAATAATAGTCATTTAAATAAAAATAAAAAATCTAAATAATATCATTTTATATATATGACGACTTCAGATGCAAAAGCCTCTAAGTACCATCTGAAATTTTCTTCTAAAAGAGCATTTTTATCAAGCTTGTATGTTTATGTTCATTTATTTCACTTAAATGGCAATGAAAAGTACCTATTAATTGTCATTAAAGTGAAATTACTGAACTTAAATATACAAGCTTGATAAAAATGCTTGTTTTAGAAGAAAATTTCAGATGGCACTCATGCATCATGAAGTCTTCATATATATATATATATATATATATATATAGGCCTATATGATCCAAAGTAACTAGCTCAGGGTTCACCAATCTCGGTCCTGGAGGGCCGCTGTCCCTGCAGAGTTTAGCTCCAACCAGCTCCAACACACCTGTTTGGAAGTTTCTAATATGCCTAGTGAGACCTTGATTAGCTGGTTCAGGTGTGTTTAATTGGGGTTGGAGCTAAACTCTGCAGGACAGCGGCCCTCCAGGACCGAGATTGGTGAACCCTGAACTAGCTACTTGAGTAGTTTTTTCATTGGATACTTTTTTACTCTTACTCAAGTAACTATTAAGATTATTACTTTTACTTTTACTTTGAGTAAATATTTCTATAAGTACTTGTACTTTTACTTGAGTACAGTTTTTGGATACTCTACCCACCTCTGGTAGCACGACAATCTGGATCATGTTGATGGATGAATTAAGGTTCCGTATATGAGTCTCTGCGTTGTGTTTTTTTTTTTTTTTTTTTTTTGGTGATAGTTGGCTCGGCAGTGGGTCTAGTTGTTTTCTAGAGGTTGTGGCTTCATACGCAGGTGAGGAGGTCGGTGCATATGGATGTCGGGACAGCCATCAAGTGGTATCTGCACAGAGTAAGAAAGAAAACAAAAGACAATAGAGCAGTATTTGTTCAAACACTAGGGTTGAATCCTTTTCCGAGTCTGCTATTGTTGTTCCTTATTTCATTATTTCTTAATTCCTGCGACACCTAAAGAACAGTGAGGTAAGGATGGCCTAGTGCAGCGGTCCCCAACCTTTTTTGCGCCACGGACCGGTTTAATATCTGACAATATTTTCACGGACCAGCCTTTAAGGCAGGGGGCGGCAACTGGCGACTTACAAGTTGCCAAAGCGCCAAAGCGACTTACAAATTAGGACTAAATTAAGCGAGTCATCGTGAAGAGGCAAAAACAATGCAAGAAGTGCTCAAAATACGAAGTTCAGGCATTGTTCAGAGTAGCATAAGCCCGATAAGGGAGGATTAAAGGAAAAGGATTAAATTTTTTTTTTTAATTATGAGGTTAAGTGCTCTCGGAAGAGATGGGTTTTCAGCTGTCTTTTGAATGTTGTCAGGGATTCTGCATTCTGGATGAGGGTGGGGAGAGCATTCTACCAGCATGGAACTGTGAATGAGAATGTTCTGGAAAGTGATTTTGTGGCTCTCTGTGATGGAACCACAAGACGTCGCTCGTTGACCGATTGTAGGCTTCTGGTAGGGATGTAGACTCGTAGGAGCGAGTGAAAGTAGGAGGGAGCTGAGTCTGTGATAGATCTGTAAGCAAGCGTCAATGCCTTGAACTTGATGCGAGCAGCAAGTGGTAGCCAGTGCAGAGAGATGAACTGAGGAGTGACGTGGGCCCTTTTTGGCTCGTTGAAGACAAGACGAGCTGCAGCATTCTGAATCATTTGTAGAGGTTTAGTTGCACATGATGGAAGTCCAGCCAGAAGAGCATTGCAGAAGTCAAGCCTAGATATGACCAGGGCCTGGACGAGAAGTTGTGTTGCATGCTCAGTTAAGAAAGGCCTGGGGCCTCATTTATAAAACTTTGCGTAGGATTAGCGTCAGAAGTGGCATACGGATGAAACATAGGACGTGCGTACGCACATACATTTTCGGATTTATAAAACCGTGCGCACGCACATCCTACGCAGTTTTCCCTTAATAAATCACAATCAATTCTAAATGTAGCGCAGCTTTTGCGGCTTCATGTCACGCCCATAGTTGCCCATAAATAGTACGTGAAACGCCCGCAAGTTAATATTCATCGATTGCGAAATCATGGCAAACACAGAGAGGAAAACGTAAAGAAAAGTAACTTCACTCAACTAAGAGCGCAAGATCAGCCATTGAGCGTTATTACGCATTGTGATGGCATCATGGCATTTTATTACCATCCATTTGATTGCATCTGACAAGCTACAGATGTGTTATGAGGATGAATTGCATAACATGCCAATATTATTGCAGAACATATTTCACTTAATATTTTGTTAATTTGCATTTCTGTTGTAATCTTTGTGTTTGTTTTACACTGCAGATCGATCAAACGGGTGTTTGTGTAGGCTGTTAATTGTAAGACTTGCTTTGTGAAGTCTTCATGTTATTTATGAGAGGCAGTATTGCCATTTCTTTTACACAACGGTCTACAGTTTCACACACTTTCACACACTTTCACGTGTTTCTTCCATCTGCCGACGGTGTCGCCATTTCTCATTTCACCCGTTTTTGTGCGTACGCCTGGGTCAGAGTTTGCGTGAAGGACCGCACATTTTCCCGTCAAGTTTGCTTTTTATAAATACCAATTATTGCGTAGAGAGCGGCGTACGCCTTCTTTAGTGTGTACGCAACATTTATAAATGAGGCCCCTGATCTTCCTGATGTTGTGCAGTGCAAACCTGCATGATCGAGCTGTCTTTGAAATGTGGTCTGTGAAGGTCAGCTGGTCATCCGATATTACTCCAAGATTTATGACCGACCTTGATGGGGTGATTGATGATGAATCTAGCTGGATAGTGAAGTCGTGCTGTAGAGATGGATTGGCAGGGAGGACGAGAAGCTCAGTCAGATTGAGCTGCAGGTGATGTTCCTTCATCCATGCCGAGATGTCCGCCAGACAACTTGAGATCCGTGGAGCTACTGTGGAATCATCTGGTTGAAATGAGAGGAAGAGCTGTGTGTCATCAGCATAGCAATGGTACACAACAAAATCCCCAGTGTTAAATTAACACTCCTCAGTGTTTATATGTGTCCACACTACAGGGTGTTAAAAATTAACACTGAAGCAGTGTTGAAGTTAATGAGTTAATTAAGTTAACACTGAAGCAGTGGTGAAGTTAATGAGATAATTAAGTGATTAATTAAGTGATGATTGGCCATTAGTGGTGACACCTGATGATAACAAGCAGACTCACTGAAGGAAAGAGAAACAAGAACAGAAAAAAGAGAAACACAAGAACTACTGACTTCGAGCCATTATTGCACTTGTTATTTTACCAGTTTGACTTTATTTCTGTCATACATCTACACATGTTCTTATTTAGATTTAACAGAAGTTTAGATGGTAATGTTTTATGGAAAGTTTCGTTTCATGTCACCATTATGGTGACCAGTGGTTGCTTTAGTTGGGCTCTTGACCCTTTCCTTTGTAACGTTAGTATTTCTCTGGCTGCTCCAACTCTGTGTTTATAGAGCATATGTGTTGTGGCAAGAGAAGCTATGACTTGGGCTGTGTTTCCTGAAATAATTGCAAGCCTAATTTGATCGTATATAGACCATTTGTTGCAATTGGTCTGCAATCAAGTTAAGTTTAAGATGCTTTTGGAAATTCAGCCCTGGTTATGTTTCAATGATGAAATTACTAGTGACCTGATTCAATGATGTCACCCAGCATTACAAACTGATTATCTAATTGTTTTATTAATTTTTCACTACAGTAGTTACTTCAAGCAATGTTTTAAATATCTGAAGGATTTAAAATCACACACAGACATCAAGAATCTACATATGAATCTCAACAATGGTGACAATCAAACAAATGCTTAATGTTGCAGTGCATGATGGGAGCCACCAATCAGAACGCATCCCTGGCTGACATCATGCATTGCAGCATGAATAAATTATGCAGCTGAATTGTCCTGTAATTTTCATTGTTTTTTTCTGTTGGCTTTTATTTTGCTATTGTCTTGTTCTGACTTTAGTAGCTTGTTTTGTGATGTTCAGAGTTGATCTGTTTGTCACTAGTTTGTTTATTGTCACCATTGTTGAGATTCATATGCTGATTCTTGATGTCTGTGCGTTTAAACACAACAACTTCTTTGCTCAAAGTATTTTCAAAATTTTTGATATTGCTGTTGGATCTCAGACTGTAGAATCTCAGAGCTGCAATCACCAATACTAAAACAAGACATCAAGCATATAGTCAAAAATTAAGAGTCTGTATGACATCAGTGAATTAGGACACTACATGATAATGTTTTTATCATCAAAACATATTGTGAGCAGGTCATGTTTTCTCTTGCAGTAACAAATGTGCTTTATAAACACAGAGTTGTAGCAACCAGAGAAAAACTAATATTAAAAAATGAAAAGAGTCAAGAGCCCAACTAAAGCAAACACGGACCACCATAATGGTAACTTGAAAAGAAAAATTCCATAAAACATTACCGTCTAAACCAGTGGTTCCCAAACCTATCCTGAAGGCCCCCCAACACTGCACGTTTTCTTTGTCTCCCTAATCAAACACACCTGATTCAACTCATCAGCTCATTATCACATGGGTTAATTGAGCTGATGAGTTGAATCAGGTGTGTTTGATTAGGGAGACAAAGAAAACGTGCAGTGTTGGGGGGCCTTCAGGACAGGTTTGGGAACCACTGGTCTAAACTTCTGTTGACTCTCAAGAACTTTTGTCGATGTATGACAGAAATAAAGTCAAACTGGTAATAATAAGTGCAACAATGTGTAATGACTCGAAGTCAGTAGTTCTTGTGTTTCTCTTTTTTTCTGTTATTGTTTTTTCTCTTTCCTTCAGTGAGTCTGCTTGTTATCATCAGGTGTCACCACTAATGGCCAATCATCACTTAATTAATCACTTAATTATTGCATTAACTTCAACACTGCTTCAGTGTTAACTTAATTAACTCATTAACTTCAACACTGCTTCAGTGTTAATTTTTAACACCCTGTAGTGTGGACACATATAAACACTGAGGAGTGTTAATTTAACACTGGGGATTTTGCTGTGTAGGTATCCATTGCGGTATTCAAATCCAGAGATGAGAATTGTGAGGGTGAGGGAAGAGAAACACAGCAGAGGAAAGATGGGAGGGAGAAAGTGAGCGCAGGTTTGTCTGAAAGTGACTGGTAGGGGAGTTGGTGGTGCACGGGTAGGAAGTTGTAGATTGAAAGTAATGAGGAAATGATCTGAAACATGGAGAGGTCTCACCAAAATGTTGTCTGTGATGCAGTTGCGTGTGTAAACCAGGTCCAGTTGGTTGCCTGATTTGTGAGTACCTGTGGTGATGAGTCATTTAAGATTGAAAGAGGCTAGGAGAGAGTTGAAGTCTGTTGCATACGGCTTCTCGAGATGAATGTTGAAATCACCAAAGACTACAAGTGGGGTGCTGTCCTCAGGGATAGAGGACAGCAGCACATCCAGCTCCTCTACAAAGCTTCCCAGCTGACCTGGGGGGCGATAAATGACTACAATATGGATCTTAATGGGAGTTGTAAATGTAATAGCATGATATTCAAACAAGTTGTTATTGCATAGAGAGACCCACAGAAAAAGAGAGAGGTGTGTGTGAGGATGAGAGAATGGGATGCAGATTAGCAGTATTGTGCTGCCTTCTGTGCATGATGACAACAGGACTGTATTGAAAGCACATGTTGAATAAAGGTAAATAAGATAAAAGTGGGAAAGGAAAGGGAGAAGAAGATAATTAAGTGCCTTACTGATGTCCTTGCTCGGTGGAGTCGCACAGGTTGAGTCGATGGTCTTTACCCGAGTCGGTCTTCACACGAGAGCTGAATGCTTCCGCGACATCGTGCAAACTACATAGATATAACGCTTGAGTGAGGACAGCTGTCTCGGCCCAGCAATTAGCACAGCAAACGTAAATAATCCGAAAATGGAAGGAATCAAAACTGCTGTTGCACTTAAGTGTAATAAACTTCAAACTGCAATTATTTTCAGACGCGGCTGTTTTTTAAAGTAGGAACGCGTATAAATAAAATTCAGATTTATGTGAAGGTAAAAATTTAAAATAAGTAGAGAATCGAAAATAGTCTTATCTTGACTCTTGCATCTAATATCCATTCATCCATCTGACATTCATACACACACACACACTTTTTTTCCCGAACATTTTGACTACTGAAATATTGATGTCTCATTACTCTTAATATGCAGATAATGATATGCCCTTAAATGCCTGATGTGCATAATTCATTAACAGTTTGTTGGAAACATGGGTAAACAAAATCTGTGCAGGAACAGAACCTTGAGGATCTCCATATGATATATTAGGAAGTCAGTTTCTACATGTGGTATGATTTTCATATTAGACATATTTAAATATTTTCTTTATTTTAACAGAGGTTTTTGTGTCTCTGTTCTTCTTAATGTGTTTTAAGTGGTGGGAGAGCTGACCAGATCAGAGATGTGTCCTGTCAGACCAGCACATCCTCCTCCTGTCAGAAACACATCAGTCATCATGACACAGAAGCAGCCCTGCAGCTCGACTCTCACCAGCCAGTGCATGATGATCTGCAGAGAGTCAAAGACCAGCACAAAACCAGCATGAAGAACAAGTATGAGAGCTTATTTGAGGGAATCAAACTACAAGAGAATCAGACCCTCCTGAACAGGATTTACACACAGCTGTACATCATAGAGGGAGAGAGTGAAGGAGTGAATGAAGAACATGAGGTGCTACAGATGGAGAAAAATTACAAGCCACTCCAAGACACTCCAATCAACTGCAATGACATCTTTGATCCTTCACCTGAACTAGGATATGAGGAGAAGAGAAGAGAGAAGGACAAAATCAAGACTGTTCTTACTAAAGGCATCGCTGGAATTGGAAAAACCGTCTCTGTGCAGAAGTTCATTCTAGACTGGGCCGAGGGAAAAGCCAATCAGGATGTAGATTTCATGTTTGTTCTTCCATTTAGAGAGCTGAACTTGATTAAAGATCATCAGTACAGTCTTCACAGACTTCTGCTGGACTTTCATCCTGAACTTCAAGATCTGGACCCAAAGATTTATGATGAATGTACAGTTGTGTTGATCTTTGATGGTCTGGATGAGAGCAGAATTACACTGATGTTTTCAGACAGTGAGAAAGTTTCTGATGTGACTGAGTCTTCATCAGTGCTTGTGTTGATGTCAAACCTCATGAAAGGAGATCTGCTTCCCTCTGCTCTCATCTGGATCACCACCAGACCAGCAGCAGCCAATCAGATCCCCTCAAACTACATCAACCGTGTGACAGAAATTCAGGGATTCAATGACCCTCAGAAGGAGGAATATTTCAGGAAGAGATTCAGTGATGAGGATCAAGCCAGCAGAATCATCTCACACATCAGAAGAGCAAAAAGCCTCCACATCATGTGCCACATACCCGTCTTCTGCTTGATCTCAGCCACTGTGCTTCAAAACATCCTGAAACAAGATCTCAGTGCAGAAATCCCCCAATCTCTGACTGAAATGTACATACACTTCCTCCTCATTCAAACTAGTATGAGGAACCAAAAGTATGAAGAGAGAGATCCAGAGAAACTCCTGCAGTCCAACAGAGAAGTGATTGTGAAACTTGCTAAACTGGCTTTCAATCAGCTGATGAAGGGCAATGTGATGTTCTATGAGGAGGACCTGATTGAGAGCGGCATAGATGTCACTGAGGCCTCAGTGTATTCTGGGATTTGCACTGAGATCTTTAGGGAGGAATCTGTGATTTATCACAGGAAGGTTTACAGCTTTGTACATCTGAGCTTTCAGGAGTTTCTTGCAGCACTGTATGTGTTTTTCTGTTATTTACACAAAAATAGTGAAGTTATGAAAATGTTCCTGATAGGAAAGTTCAGAACTCAGTGTGAGATTGTTTCTCTGGATGTGTTTCTGAATGAAGCAACGAATAAAGCCTTGAAGAGTAAAAATGGACACCTGGATCTTCTCCTTCGATTCCTTCATGGCATCTCGCTGGAGTCCAATCAGAGACTCTTACAGGATCTGCTAATTCACACAGAGAACAACCCAGAGGGCATCAAGAAAATTATCCAAAACCTTAAAAAAACAAAAAACACAAATGACAATGTCAGCCCTGAAAGATGGATGAATCTAATGCATTGCTTGATTGAGATGAAGGATAGTTCTCTTATTGAAGAAATGCAGGCATTTTTACAATCTGAAACAAGTAACAAAAATCTTTCTCTTGCACAATGTTCAACTTTGGCAAACATAATCTTGATGTCAGAGGTGATGAATGAGTTTGACCTTAAAAAGTACAGCATCACATCATCACAAGAGGGTCGAAGAAGACTGTTACCTGCTCTGAGGAACTGCAGAAAAGCTCTGTGAGTGTGAAAATACGAACATGATATCAACTGAATTGAAATATGAACATAATACCTCTCATGTAGGCTAATAGTTTAGCTAAATGCGCTGTAATGGCTTTTTCATTTACATAAATTTGAAGTGTCTACAGATTAAAATATTTAAAATAATTATTTTAATTTGTAATTATAATTGAAATCCAAGTATTAAAAGTAGTAAATTTCTGAAGTTTTAAAATCTGAATGTTCTTCAGCAATTACAGTCTTTTCAAGACTTTCCCATCTTTTTCAGACTTTTCCATCATTCTTAATTTACTGGATAAGGATAAAGCATTTTTAGAGAAATGTATTCCTTTTCCTGGTCTAGAAATCACACTTTTTAAATTAGACTTCCTCATATATCTAGTTGCGGTGAGGATGAATTAAAATAAGAAATATCTTGATTTAGGTCAGTCGTTTCCAACCCTGGTCCTGGAGTATCCCAGCACTGTACATGTTTGATGTCTCTCTTATCTAACACACATATTAGAGGTCTTGAAGTCTTTACTAACGAGCTGATAAGTTGAATTTGAAAATGTGCAGTGCTGTGGGTATTCCAGGAATAGGATTGACCAGAAACTGTCTCTGAGCCTACTAGTCCGGGCCTTAATGCTATGGTACTGTAACCGTGATAAGAGCATAGAAAACGTTATGTGACTTGGATGGCTCGAGTCCTTGTAGAGTAATTTACTACGTCTTAGAACACGGCTCAACCATTCAGAATCAAGGTCCAGAACTATCTGTCTTATAACTAATTATTGACATACAAGAGGGCTTTTCTCACTTGAAATAGTTAACCCTGGGTCATTGTAAACCTTTACACTGATCATAATTTACCCAAGGTTTACAATTAATCCTGGGTATTTATAAACTGATGTTTCATGCTGTACACTCCTAAACCCTCGGTTAGCGTTCTTATTTGCATATTTGCGGTCTTAGATTCATTGATTGGACGAACACTGCATGCAACCTGTTTACATGAAGACTCTTGCTTTGCGCATCCTCATATTATATTGCCAAGTGCTATCAAGTTTTTTTTCTCTATATGGACTTTTTGGACAGTAAAGGTAATAATGAAAAGGTATCTTCTTCACTCCAATTGGTGAGTTTTCTGTTGCCATTTAAAATTTTCCCATTAAGCGCTGAAATAACTGTTTATACAACGCTCATGGTGCGTCCGCAATTGCGTACCTTTTGAGTAGGCACTACATTTGAATTAGAACATCCTTTGCGACCATTACAAATTTTAATGTTATATATAGTATGAATTAGGGCTGCACGATATTGGAAAAAAACTTACATTGCGATATTTTGTTTTTCTCCGATATATATTGCGATATATAAATAAACAATTTCACCAATTGATTTGAATAGTTCTATTTTAATAGAATTAACCAGTCTAGAATAATTGGGGTGATTTTGTAGTGAAGTGAATCTGAATAGAAAATAATAATTTATGAGCATAGATAAATACAATAGAAGAAAGATACAATTGAAATGAGCAGTGCTTTGTTTTTCAGGTAAATCTAACAGAATTTAGGTACAGAAATTGAATAATCAAATGTAAAAATAACAGTCTTCAATAAATGAAATGTAGCTAATATAATTAATTACCGTAATTAATACAATTTATCTTTGTTAAAGCTACAAAAGTCATTTTCTCTCTTGTGTTGTTTGATCACCATTAGTATCACAAACAGCTGCGGGTACATTAACCCTCCGGAGTCTGAGCGGTTTTCTGGGCCCTGGGGGTGTTCTGACATGCTCTGACATTAGTGCTTTTTTCAGTTATTTATAAACATGTTAATGGCAAAGGTGTAAATTCACTCTATATAGCACAAACAGGGCTACCAAAATATGTGATCACCATGCATGTATATTTTTTAATTTTTAAGAGAATAATGTTTATGCGTGGTTATTGCAAAAAATAAAAATGAAAGTTGCTGAAATATGACCACAAAACTCATAATAAATATGTGTCAATAAGACTTTTGACTAATGGATGTTGTTCCTTCGAGTTCTGGCTTCAAACTTATGTGAAAATAGTCTTGCTTTATCGTTCACATAAAACTAAACATTGATTTAAATTGATGTAAAACAGGTTTTGCTTGGAAAGCCAATATGCGAGGGGGCGTGAACGA
Organism: Leuciscus leuciscus; assembly: GCF_965113295.1. Classification (NCBI taxonomy): domain Eukaryota; kingdom Metazoa; phylum Chordata; class Actinopteri; order Cypriniformes; family Leuciscidae; genus Leuciscus; species Leuciscus leuciscus. Next base: position 76,386,327 of record NC_138725.1, on the reverse strand, counting down.
GGAGTGGTTTACACCTGAAAATACAATGTCCCACCCACTCTGCATAATGATGAGCCATTCACTCAGGTGTGACACTGACTGAGCCACAATGCAAGGACAAAAGATATATTTAGAAGAAGACTTATATTGACCATTTAAGATTTTGCTTACATCTATCTTGTAAATATGTTTTGCTATTTTATTAAAAAAGTTACAATTACAACAATAATTACAATTTCAACAATATTTCAAGTGTACTCTTTCTTTGTAAAAAAAATGATTATAGGCCTACATTTTATCTATGTATTCATTAGTTTTAATATAGCCAACATTGGAACAGCTAACATCTTAGTTGATGACTTTATTTTTGACAAAAATAGTATTTTATATATAGAAATTGCTAAACAAAAGCTTATTTGATGTGGCAGTATATTCTACAGTAAAAACTGTACCCAAATCTAGTCAACAAAATGTTGTCTTTCATATTTCGCCTGACTGTAACGTTGTTTTTATGAAATATTAGGGCATATAAATGTTAATTTGCAGTTTAATACGTTGCTTATACAAATAGCCTACATTTTATTTCAACATATTTCAGTCGATTTTTACTCATCTCAGTATAGCAATACAGTTTGCTAAAACATCATCATTCATTCACACACGCGATTTAAATTTAAACGGTCTTTTTGCGAGATGTGGTAAACAGCGCGCATCTCTGCCTTTCATTCATTCACAAAACAGAAACGCGATTCACGTGAGAAGGAAAAAAACTTACTACAGTATTCCTCAGCTCAGTCGGATCCTTGCTCCTCGATTTACCCGCACTTCTGAGGGACATTTTCCATTATTATTATTCCTCACAGCGCTGCGAGACGGTGTAAACAAGTAATGATCTGAATAAACTTGTGTTTTCTCGAGCTGATATGGGGGCGTTCACAGGTTTGCGTGGATGGCCTCATTCATTTGCGTTTGAATAGCGCGCGCTCTCCGTAGGCGGAGTAACATTACATTTGAATGAGCTGTAATGAGCTCGACTGGAATCGCTCTCTTTTAATACAGATTTCACAAGATGAGAATATTTGTTTTTTATATAAATTACTTCATTTAAAAGAAGATAATTCAAGCTTCATGCCTGTGTGTCTGTATGCCTGTTTGACTGAGTATTCGCTGAGTTATTGTTCATTTTCGGACGCGTTTCAGAATGGACTTCACTGGCAGAGAGAAGGCAGAACTCGCTTTGTGTTTATTTTTCTTTATTTGGCAAAAAGCACAACACTTTGTTTTTATTGTGAGCATACACAAAAATAATACACATTTAACAGAATCGATTGATGTATGAAACTCCTATGGAAAATCAAAGTCAACAGAGTATTTATGAGTTTCTTTTACACTGATAAAAAAAAAAGCGAGCTGGTATCGCCGGCGATACAGCCGACCTCAGGGACAGCAAGCTGCTGTCTCTTTAAGATGAATGCCTGGACTCAATATAAATGACATGCATCCGTTTTCTTTCTCAATTGTTTACAGCACACAACCGACTGTGTTTACGAGGATACTCGCCGAGACTGACATTTTGACTTAATTTTACGTGCACGTGTCCTTTTAAGCTCTAAAGAAAGAGAAGGGGAACTGAATTCGGCGATCACATGCTGTCTGCGTGGCTTTGTGTGTGCGCACAGAAAACGCCACGCGAATCCTCTTGTGCTTGATGCCTGACTCGACTTAAAAACGTGCACATTATAAACTTTCACTCTATGATGGTTTAACTTTTCAAATAATCCAAGGCTATCCATCAATCCATGACTATCGCGGATGCGCATAGTAAAGTGCCCATCGTATGCGCACTTCAGAATCTTGCCAGAAGTAGTAGGTTATCCGGCAACTTTTCGCTGACTGTTTTTCAAATACTATGTATTCAGACATACTGCTCTGTTAACGTACAGTTTTTCGCATTCTATATATTAGTAGAATCCACCTTTGCAGAGTCCGAGTCAAATCCAAGTCCTTAACAATCAAGTCCAAGTACGAGTCCAAAGAGGGCCGTTTTTTATCTTAAAATAATGTTTCCAAAATCGTTTCAGTGGTTCATCAAGTCGTAACAGAGTGAAAGACTCTGCTACAACCACACTATGCAAGTTTTTCAAACCGGGTCACGTTTCTGTAGTTCGAATGAGACATAATAAAACTACAAATTTGACTTGCTTTATGTCAAGCGTTACAATAGTCATTATTTCGTTTTTCTTCGTTTCTGATGTCGCAATACATCATACTTTCATGAAATCATGCAACATACTCTACCTTGTCTGTGGACATCGTTCATTCCAAAGCCGGTGCTAGATAAACAGCGAGCGTGCGTGCGACGGTAGGCTGCGGGCGGCGAAATTATTTACGACAGCGGTAATGCACAATTCTGCTTCCAACCTGTAGGGCGACCAAAGAGGAAAAGTTCCTTAGTGTTGCTTTAACATCCGAGTCTGAGTCGAGTCCGGCCGAGTCCACAAAGATTTAAATAATTTGAAATTGACCTTTAACAAAGACCCGCCCCTCTTAGTTACTGTTGCTACATCTGACAAGCCATTCTGCACTCACGTCATGTACACAGTAAAAAATATATTGCAGAGCAAAGAGGACACTGACAATGTGCCAACAGACAAAGACAGAGCAGGTTACTTTTGGTGTGAAATAAAGTCTCAGCTTTCAAATTTTGTAATTTTTTATGAAATTCAAACATTAAATACTGTTTTGTGTCACTTTAATGTGTAGCGCCTCAGTTCAAGCAGCACGTGAACTGATAATCTCTTCTAGTTATAACACAAATTAAACATGAATGAACATCAAAACTGCAAAAAGAAATCAATACACACCATTTTTCAAGTTCATGTCCAGTAGACTTTAATCTACTACACTCTATTTAGCACAAAGAGGGCTACCATAATATGTGAGCAACATGTATGTACATGTTTGTATTTTTGTATTTTTGAGAGAATAAAGTTTATGCATGGTTATTGAAAAAGCTAAAAATTAAATTTTCTGAAATAAGGCCACAAAACATTAGGGGTGGGAATCTCTAGGCACCTCACGATTCGATTTGATTGCGATTCAAAGGGTAACGATTATCGATGCATCTTTTTTTTTTGTGACTACTTGGTACTTTTAAAGCAAAGTATTTATGATGACCCATAAATAATTTACTTCCAATACTTCCTATTTTAATTTTATTAATAAAACAAACGGAAGTGATTTGGCAAGTCAACTGTAAGGTTACATTTGCCAGCATATGTCCCAACCAAATAACCAACAGGAAAATAAATGTGTGCCTGTACTAGCTGCATACTTGTAGTAAATGATTACAAACTTCAGCATATTCTGAATCTCTAGCATTTAATAATAGACTTCTAACCAACATCTTCCTGTTATTTCCAATGAGCAATATAATCCTTCAGACAAAAAAACATTTTGCTGTTGCAAAATCACAAACAGTTTTCTTTCAAAAATATAGAATGATGTACCAGCAGCTCTCATACTAACATAATGCTTGTGGACTTACGCATATTCTGAATAATTAGTAACATACAAAGCCGCTTTTATACACAACTAAATAATAAAGAGTTATGACTTGAAATGTTTGCTGTATACCACAATCAATAACAGCTTATACAAAAAAAGTGAATGAACATCTGTAGAAAGCACAGTCAAAATGTTACTTTTTGTGGCTGGCATTGCACTGATACATACTGTGACTGTGGAGGGCAGTACAGTAAACCTACGTATAATGTACGTATAACAGATCGGTTTACAGCATATTGATGTGAGAATTAAACAATACAGAAAGCAGCTCTCATACAAAAAATACTAAATAGGTCACAATGAAATGACCAATTTTCCATACGTTAGCTTTTAACGAAGAGGGTGCCGTTCGAATTTGGCGATCAACCATCATGCATCTCTGTTATGTGCGCATCTCTGTTGTGCACGCCACAGACTGTCCGCGCACTGCACGTCCGCTTTAGGCCAGCGACACACTGGCTGCGTGGCGTGAGCGTCTCAGCTGCGTGGCGTGTCCGTTTTTATTTCGGCTCCCATGTTAACAGATTAGAGCTTGCACACTGCCTGCGTGACAAGCCACGCGCAAAATGCGTGCATGCTAGAAATAGAACCGACGCCTATTTTTCACGCAACACGTGACAACACGTGACATTTTCCAACAAGCGTGTTAGAAGCGTTTCCAGGCAAAATAGAATAGGAAAATATGTTTATATGTCATTTTGACACGAATACATATTAATAAGTGACATTTTGATGTTTGAAAGTCTCTAGGTTTTGACATAAATGCAGGTATAAATGTAATTTAAAAAAATATTATCGATTTTCAAATATTGCACCTGTCAATACAGAATGAAATATTCTGTAGCCTATTTTGCCGTCAATACTGCCAACGTTGTCTTTGCTGCTATTTTAGGTATTAACATGCCTAAGACTTTTTTTGCACAGTACTGTACATGCATGTAATGTAAAATAAAAGTGCAACCCAGGCCTTCCCGCTCTCGAACATCTCTCCAGTGCTCAGAAGCTTGTCCATTATTAATACAGGACCAAACTCTTGACTGATTATAACCTTTTAAACAAAATCATCTCTTTTTCAGATTAACAGCCTGTGATCTCAGTGATCAGCAGTGTGAAGTTGTGGCTTCAGTTCTACAGTCATCAAACTCCTCCCTGAGAGAGCTGGACCTGAGTAACAATGACCTGCAGGATTCAGTGAAGCTGCTCTGTGCTGGACTGAAGAGTCCAAACTGTCAACTCAACATACTGAGGTTTGAGTTTGACTTTCATTAATTAATTAATGTTAATAATATTGTGTGTTTTATATACATTTATACTACGGGGGGCTGTTGAATGCATGAATCTGATTGGTTGATGGGTGGTGGAAAAAAAAATTCACATATGAGTCTTGATTCTATCTTCTGCCGATTTGCATCGATTCACAAATTTTACAAATCGATATTCTAAAGTGTTACATTTCTTAAACGTCACTGTACTACTTAAAGTTATTGAGATGTTAAGAGTGTTATTAATCACAATAAGCCACGAAAAAGGACTCAATGTGGTGCTCTCCAAGTGTGTCCGACTGCATCCCTCAGTACTACAAACCACACCTCTACTAATCACGCCCCCTATCTCAAGTCACAATGAAACAGCCAGAATGTCATTAGAGCCCCTCCCTCTGAAATCGCTGATGTCATCACTACTGCTCTTCTTCTACTTCATTTTCCTTGCTATTTAAGCTTCACTATCGCCACCTAGTGAAAAGGCATACATCATATAACATAGATCACCAAATGCCGTAAGTAATCCTGTTTGTTTTCATCAGTTTTTAAGGCGAGACACTACAGGTGAATAGGGTAAAATTGTTAACTTACAGATATCACCATCAAACTTTACCAGTTGATTACTCACATGAGTAGGAGAAAAAAATGCATTGCAAGTTTTCTGTAATTTTATTTTTAACCTGTTAAGCTTCACCAGTGCGTCGGCGCACTGAAGCGTTTTTTTGTTTAAATAGTTCAAAGTTACTATCAGATTTAATGTTATTACCTTGACAAACTATACATCATTAAAAAGATATAAGACTCAAGTTTCAGTATTTGACCACTATTGTATTCTGAGAAACTTATAGTGACAGTTATGTCTTAATTTGTGTCAGGAGTTATGAAATGAAAAAATGCGTCGATACCTTTAATATGAATTATGAGCGTCAGCCGCTCCATTCAGAAAAAAAACTCTGTGCTGTCGTCATGACAGCGATTCACAAAACAACGTTCCTCAGGGCTTTTAGCTAAAAAATGTGCAGACTTGGAGAAATATTGATATATTCTCATAGATTCACATCATATTTCTATAGACAGGAATAATATTTATTGAATTTATACCCAAATGCGTCGATGTAATCATTATGAGCGCTTCTTACTGAGATGTGCTGTGTTTTCAATTCATACCAATAGCCTGAGGGCGCTATATGCACAATAATACTCCATAATATGGAACATGAAGAAGAGCCATGATCATGTGACATTCCAGGAAGTCACAGACACATTCAAAGCTAACAGATATCACTGTAATATGCAGATACAGACGTTTTGAAGACAATAAACATGATTGCAATGATATTTGATTTGACTGTGTTCTTCAAGCAATGCCAGGTATTTTTATAATAATAGATTATATTTATAATGTAATGCTAATCGATATAGACTTTATCATAGTGCATAATACTATAAATAATATATTTTCTGTCTGATTTTTTTTTATCTGAAGCCAAATTAGATTACAGAAGATTATTTAAAACACTCGACTTGCGTTATAAAGTAAGTTTGGAGCACAAACATGGTTTTAATCTCATAAATGGTCGTGTATTGATGGTGTGCTAAGCTAACATGCTAGCTAGCCCAGGTGCACCTGCCACCTAGAAGTTATTCTTTTATGATTTTTTTTCTAAATAGGTATGCTTACTGAAATGTTTTAGTGCATTTGATACAGTTTCAAATGTAAGTGAGAACTTTGATAAAATAAATTAGGGATTGAAACCCTATGAATAGCCTGTGAATAGCCAGTCATTAGTAACTATAATAATGCAGACAAAAGATATGCATATTTAGATCCATAACCAGGCTGGAGAGGTGTGTGAATGTGTACTGGGGAGACTGAGACTGAATGGGGCTCGTTTGCACCACAAAACAATAGAGACAATAGACTGAATAGATGACTTAGATGATGACTAAACATCAGTAGCATTTTTAGAGTCTAATCAAAATAAAGTCATATGACATGATCTTGAAAAACATTTAACTAAATACAGAGTTTTAGACTTATCATCTCCAGGTTTTACATATAACATGGTCACACATGTGGCTTTAGCTGCAGTGCATTTCTAGATTGCTGCAGTGCCAACTTCAATTTTATTTTCATGAAGATGTTTCATAAAAATAAATTTCTAATAACTTTACAAAACTTTGAAGCTATTTAAAAAATATTTTTTCATAATGACAATAATTAATTCTACATTTACAATAAACTACCAGGTGTCAGCTTTCAAATGAGATCATACTTGTGCTTTTAGTGCAAAGGGTTCATGAACTGTATCTGTTTCAGTTTGGGTATGTCATTTCTGGGGAAGTGGCGTTGCAGCTTAACAGGTTAAATTGCTAATGAGGCTATATCTAATTAAATATGCATTAATTTGCATATATTTTGAAGTGATAAATCTGACCATTGAAAAAAACAAGGTTCAAAATTATTTTTGCATTTTGTTGATATATTCAATGAAAAGACATTATCAGAGGGGATTATTAATATCCCCTTTTGTTACCCTGTAAATCAGAAAATACTGCCAATAGCCTTAAAAAATTGATTTCCGCCCTATTTTTAGGCATAAAATGTCATATAAATCAGGCCAAGAATGATATATCAACAAATCTCTCTGAACAAACCTTCACAATATAGTTAGGAATACGACTGTAAAGTTTGGTGTATGTAGGTGCTACAGAAGTGGAAAATCGTTACTAGGAGTGTAAGAAAAAACTCATTTTGAGAAAACGGCCTTTAAAGATTTTTATGGCAAAATTCCACTAATTTCCATTGAAAGCCATGAATTACAGACAAAATATGCTTTATAGGTCCAAGTAAAATCCATGTATCACACTGTTTAACATCCAAAACTCATTATTGCTTCATCCATCACTGATCATAACATCCAAAACAACACATCAACAGTCCATCACACAGGTGGAATGGAAAAACGAAATACCGGTATATCACAGTCCCTCTGGCAGATCATATTTAGCTGTCAGTGGAGCTGCTGTACCCTCTCCTAGGATAACTTCCAGCTTCTTTTGTTCTGCTAACTTTGGGAAGTTTTATTCTTTTGGCTATTTGTCCAAGGTGTAAATCACTTAGTGAAGATACTTTTTCCTAGTGGAGGAGGAAATGCATCTCTGTCTGACCCAGTTGGTGGTCACTGAGCCTGTATTTAGTCAGGATCCGTCTCTTCTTCTCTGACAGTGTGCAGATACTCTGTCAAATAACAATTTAGTCTACTTTGTTTGCTTTCTCCAATGTTCTATATTGATATTTTGAATGATTCATAATTAGTTTTGTTCTGTTGAGTTGTTTTGAACCTGTGCTGAAGGGAGCCTGGCTGGTTAGCTTCACCATCAGCTGACTGAGGGGACTGTTTTCAGGATTTGGCTTGTGGGTTTTAAGTGCTTTGAAATGTAATGTGTCTTTTTGACTTACATTTAGACAGTGGTGGAGGAAGTACTGAATCTCAGTACTTAAGTAAAAGTACAAATAACCAGAGACATATTTACTTTAGTAAAAGTAGAAGTACCACAATGAAAACCCTACTTAAGTAAAAAGTAAAAAGTACCTGATTTTAAATGTACTTTAAGTATTAAAAGTAAAAGTACTTGCATAACAATTTATTCTCTTAATGTCTATATTCTAATAATTAGGGCTGTAACAATATGCAATATGAATCCGAAATCGCTACACTCAGATCTACGAACCTGTGTCGCGGTGTGAGAAGGCAGAATCGCGACACACACCTTTTTTGAAGTTAACATTATACAATACGTAGACCTACACCACAAAACTAGTTGAGGGTAAATTATTTAATATTGGGCAATTCCATCGTTGTAAACGGGACATTTGCAGTAAAAACTTGAAATATAAATTCTCAGAAAATGCATTTAATACATATTGAAAAATATCAGTATGCGTTTTATATTTAATGGGAAATAGCCTAGGCTACACATGCGTTACGGGACACAAAAAATCTTTAACTTTTAGGTAGCAAAATATTTTTTTGTACCTAATTCTGTGAATTACACTGCGCAAACCAAAAGTAATACCCACCGGATGAAGAAGGGTTGGCTCTCCACAGAACATAAAATATTAATTTTATTTTATTTTTCGTGTTCCCATTTATGAGGAAAAAACAAAAGACGTGACAGTTCTCCGTTACGGACATGACCGCTCTGAAAGCGACTTTAAAACTTTCACAGAGACCTCATATTACCTCAATTGCGCCTTATAATTCAGCTTCAATTATCACCCCGCAAGAACAATTACAGTGCTTTACAACTATAGAACAAAAAGAGTTAAATAAACTTATCACTTCATCTAAAACAACAACATGTTTATTAGATCCTATACCAACTAAACTACTGAAAGAAGTGTTACCTGTAGTGGAAGAGCCTCTCCTCAATATTATTAACTCGTCTTTATCTTTAGGTCATGTTCCAAGAACATTTAAACTGGCAGTTATAAAACCTCTCATTAAGAAACCACAATTAGATCATAATAATCTAGCAAATTATAGACCCATTTAAAATCTTCCATTTATGTCTAAAATATTAGAAAAAGTGGTGTCCGCTCAACTGGGCTCTTTCTTGCAACAAAATGATATCTATGAAAAGTTTCAGTCTGGATTCAGACCGCATCATACTGAAACTGCGCTCGTTAAAATCACAAATGATTTACTTTTAGCTTCTGACCAAGGCTGTATCTCAATACTAGTTTTACTTGATCTTAGTACTGCGTTCGATACTATAGATCATACATTACTCTTAGATCGACTACAAAATTATACTGGTGTTCAAGGACAAGCACTAAGCTGGTTCAAATCATACCTATCTGACCGCTACCATTTTGTCTATTTAAATGGAGAAAAATCGACCATAACTCCAGTAAACTATGGAGTGCCGCAGGGATCTGTGTTAGGCCCTCTGTTATTCTCAATATATATGATGCCACTTGGAAATATTATAAGGAAACATGGAATTAGTTTCCATTGTTATGCTGATGACACTCAAATATATATTTCATCACGGCCGGATGAAAACGCAAAATTTTCCAAATTGACAGAGTGTGTTAAAGATATAAAAGATTGGATGACGCGTAATTTTCTTTTATTAAATCCAGACAAGACAGAGGTAATACTTATCGGTTCAAAAAACCGCCCACAAAACCTCGCACAATACAACTTTAACATCATAGGATGTCCTGTTACTTTATCCTCTACAGTAAAAGACCTGGGTGTTATACTCGATTGCAACCTGTCTTTTGAAAATCATATTTCATATGTTACAAAAACAGCCTTTTTCCACCTTAGAAACATTGCTAAGCTACGTAATATGCTATCAGTTTCTGATGCAGAAAAGTTAGTTCATGCATTCATGACCTCGAGACTGGATTACTGTAATGCTTTATTAGCTGGTTGTCCTGCATCCTCAATAAACAAGCTACAGTTAGTCCAAAATGCCGCCGCTAGAGTTCTTACGAGATCAAGAAAATGTGATCATATAACACCGATTTTATCATCACTGCATTGGTTACCTATAAAGCTCCGTATTAATTACAAGGTATTGCTACTGACTTATAAAGCCCTAAACGGCTTAGCTCCAGTCTATTTAACGGATCTTCTATCGCCCTATAATCCATCGCGCTCTTTAAGATCACTAAATTCAAGGCTTTTGGTCATACCTAGGATATCCAGAACCACCAAAGGAGGGAGAGCATTTTCACATTTGGCTCCAAAACTCTGGAATAGTCTTCCTGATACTGTTCGTTGCTCAGACTCGCTCTCCCAGTTTAAAACTAGATTAAAGTCGCATCTCTTCAGCCAGGCATTCATATAATCCTACAGTTCAAACTACAATCCGGCCTCTAGCTCATAAATACCAGAGGAGAACTGGCCCCCGACTGAGCCTGGGTTCTCCCAAGGTTTTTTTTTTCTCCATTAGGTCACCTGATGGAGTTTTAGGACACCATTAGGTCACTTGATGGAGTTTTTCGGTTCCTTGCCACTGTTGCCTTTGGCTTGCTCAGTTGGGGATATTTTGGGGATATTTAATTAAATTTTATCAATCAATAAATTCCTCTTGAAACAAACTTTGTTGTATTATTTTAATTTAATACTGTGAAGCTGCTTTGATACAATCTGTATTGTGAAAAGCGCTATACAAATAAACTTGACTTGACTTGACTTGACCTCAAACAGAAAGCACAAAGCCTTTTTTTAAAGTGAATTTCGTTTTGTATTAATTGTATCTTAATTTTAATCAATGTTTCATCAACCAATTGCCAGGATTTAATAAATAAGAAGTAAATATAGTAGAAAATAGATAATCACGACACGTAGGCGCCGGCGAGTGAACTGAAGCGCGTCTCATAAATGAACCGAAACTCAGCGTATAAGGTATCCTACTTGCCTCACAGACCTGATAAATATATCTTTAGAGAGCTTTAAATGTGTACTTTTAAACAGAACAATTAAAAACGAAAGAAAACAGACTGCTCTCTGCTTATGTAATCCGTAAGAAATGCGCATTTCTCTCTGGCGCGTTCACTACTGCGAAGATCGCGTATCAGTATCGTCAACCTCATCTTTGCAGCCGACACAGAAAACACTTGTTTATTAATAAACAATTAAAATGTCTCCTTGCTATATTTGACATATTCATTGCTTTTGCCGGTTCTTTGTGACAGCTTTTAGGTGCTTTATTGCTTTATTAAAACTGATCCGAAAATGTAACGAAAATGTAACGAAACGTTGTAGAAATGTAGTGGAGTAGAAAGTATAATAATTGCTGCAAAAAGTAACGAAGTAAAAGTCAAAAGTATGCACTATTGATTCTACTTAAGTAAAGTACAGATACCTAACGCATCAACGCACTATGTCAGGGTTACTCATTGCGCGGCTCGCGAGCCTCATGCGGCCCGCCAAGCTTTAATTTGTGGCTTGCATGGCTGTAAAAAATACGGCGATATCATGCAGCCAGTCACTACAGATATTTATTAAAAACATTAAAAAATAAGGGCTATGACACAACCCGTTACAAACTCAAAGTGTCAGCTCTATTACAAATAATTTCGATCGGATTGAAAGAGGTGGTTTATCGAGAGAACATGTAAACACTTGATCGATTGAGAACCGAAACTGAAAGGACGACGTATGGCTCTCCTACTGACTTTGTCCTATCCGTGCGGCTCTCATGAAAAGAATTGTGAAGACCCATGCACTATGTGATGGCATTTCATCATCTTTTGTCTTTGTTTGTATTCCCTTGTGTCTTCTAGCTAATGACAACTGTTTTCGGCTTCTCTGAGAGGATTTTACACGCATATCTTTCGACATTTTGACCTACCGCGGAAATGTCAGAGCTCGTCACGTGACGATTCTGAACGAATCACGTTGTCAGAAATTGGCATCAGCCAATGAGATTGCGCATTTTGAGATAAATCACCTGTTTTACTTTCATGATTTGTTGCTGATAGACAGGAAATGGGGTGTAGTAAGGGGTTTAGGCAATCAGTTTCCACATACTGTAAAAAAAAAACTATTTGCTTCAGAATTATGAATAGTTTCAACTCAACTAATTTGTTTGACCAATTAGATTTACATGTTTTCAACATGCACCCTTAAGTAATTAACTTTACTCATAAACTCAACTCAATACTTTGTGTAGCAGAAACAGCTTAATTGAGTGAAAGTAACTCAGGTACATACACACATTAGTGTAACATAGTAAATATAGTTTCACAAATTTTTCAATAAATCCTTGTCTATTATTCAATATATTTTAATATATTAACGCAATATATTTTTTTATATATTTTTCAATATATTTAAGCCAGTTAATATATTGATCATACATCTGTGGACATATGTTTTCATTCCGTGAGGGTTATAACCAGTGTACTTATTTTTTGCAGATTAACAGCCTGTAATCTCACTGATCAGCACTGTGAAATTGTGGCTTCAGCTCTACAATCATCAAACTCACCCCTGAGAGAGCTGGACCTGAGTAACAATGACCTGCAGGATTCAGGAGTGAAGCTGCTCTGTGCTGGACTGGAGAGTCCAAACTGTCAGCTCAACATACTGAGGTATTTAGACGTTTTATTTATATAGCGCCTTTCTGTAGCCCAAGGTCACTTTACATTGTACATTACAATACATTTACACACCCACACACACATTGCAGACACATAAGGACACATATAGCCACATTATCCAAAGTACGTGTTAAATATATATGTACATTGTAACACAGTTCAGATTTTACGGTAAGAAGGAGGCGGGACCTGGCGAACATTCAGACATATTTAATAAATAAATAAACAAATACAAAAATAAAAGTAAACCAGCAGCCCCTCGCGGACGACTGCTGGCAACACACAAAACAGAAACAAAACATCAGATTCAACGCAGGCCTGTTCCTCTCTCGCTCTTCACTATCGTCGCTCCTCCTTTATGCTTCCGCTCCTCCGTGAGAGATGCGAGACCGGTGCGTCGCGCAGGTGTGGCTCATCATTAATCACGCCACCGGCCTCGTGCCGCTCTCCCATGGCCCTCGGCTTGGTCCTGCTCGCCACATACATATGTGAGGATCATGCAGCAGAGGAGGAATGTGAGCTGAACGTGTAGTGGAGGTGAGAACTCTTGCGGCTGAGTTTTGAACATACTGTTATCTTGCAACAGGTTTTTTGGGCAGACCAATAAATAGAGCATTGCAATAATCCAGACGTGATGTGATTGATGCATGAATTAAGGTTTCAGCATCAGCTAGAGTGAGAGAAGATCGAAGACGTGCAATATTACGTAGATGGAAAAGAAGAGTTTTTAACAACAGATGAAATATGAGAGCAAACAGATAGAGTTGAGTCAAATACGACACCAAGGTTACGGATGGATGAAGGCGGCTTAACATGAACCCCATCAATATCAAAGGACAGGTCCATCCTTTTGACTGAGGCAGCAGAGCCAATCATCAAAATTTCAAAAGTTTTGTTATTATTTAGTTTGAGGAAATTCAGGAACATCCAGTGCTTAATATCCCTGATACATGCATTGAGTGAGTCGGGCAGGGATGGCCTATCAGAGCTGGTGGTAAGGTAAATTTGAATGTCATCAGCATGGCAAGGAAATTGAAGTCCATGTGTGTGTATAAGGTCACCAAGTGGATATACACTCACCTAAAGGATTATTAGGAACACCATACTAATACTGTGTTTGACCCCCTTTCGCCTTCAGAACTGCCTTAATTCTACGTGGCATTGATTCAACAAGGTGCTGAAAGCATTCTTTAGAAATGTTGGCCCATATTGATAGGATAGCATCTTGCAGTTGATGGAGATTTGTGGGATGCACATCCAGGGCACGAAGCTCCCGTTCCACCACATCCCAAAGATGCTCTATTGGGTTGAGATCTGGTGACTGTGGGGGCCATTTTAGTACAGTGAACTCATTGTAATGTTCAAGAAACCAATTTGAAATGATTCGAGCTTTGTGACATGGTGCATTATCCTGCTGGAAGTAGCCATTAGAGGATGGGTACATGGTGGTCATAAAGGGATGGACATGGTCAGAAACAATGCTCAGGTAGGCCGTGGCATTTAAACGATGCCCAATTGGCACTAAGGGGCCTAAAGTGTGCCAAGAAAAGTTCCCCCACACCATTACACCACCACCACCAGCCTGCACAGTGGTAACAAGGCATGATGGATCCATGTTCTCATTCTGTTTACGCCAAATTCTGACTCTACCATCTGAATGTCTCAACAGAAATCGAGACTCATCAGACCAGGCAACATTTTTCCAGTCTTCAACTGTCCAATTTTGGTGAGCTCGTGCAAATTGTAGCCTCTTTTTCCTATTTGTAGTGGAGATGAGTGGTACCCGGTGGGGTCTTCTGCTGTTGTAGCCCATCCGCCTCAAGGTTGTGCGTGTTGTGGCTTCACAAATGCTTTGCTGCATACCTCGGTTGTAACGAGTGGTTATTTCAGTCAAAGTTGCTCTTCTATCAGCTTGAATCAGTCGGCCCATTCTCCTCTGACCTCTAGCATCAACAAGGCATTTTCGCCCACAGGACTGCCGCATACTGGATGTTTTTCCCTTTTCACACCATTCTGTGTAAACCCTAGAAATGGTTGTGCGTGAAAATCCCAGTAACTGAGCAGATTGTGAAATACTCAGACCGGCCCGTCTGGCACCAACAACCATGCCACGCTCAAAATTGCTTAAATCACCTTTCTTTCCCATTCTGACATTCAGTTTAGAGTTCAGGAGATTGTCTTGACCAGAACCACACCCCTAAATGCATTGAAGCAACTGCCATGTGATTGGTTGATTAGATAATTGCATTAATGAGAAATTGAACAGGTGTTACTAATAATCCTTTAGGTGAGTGTATATAAATGATGAACAGTAGTGGGCTGAGAACTGAACTTTAAAGAACACCCAGTGTAAGTGGAGCAGTGACAGATCTATACCCTTGTATAGTGATATAATACTTTCTGTCGCTGATGTAGGAAATGAGCCAGGATTTAATGGCAGACTGTGTCAAATGCAGCGCTTTGATCAAGAAGCATCAAGATGTTTATTAACCCTGAATCCGTGGATGGAAGAATGTAATTAACCAGCCGAACAAGACCAGTTACAGTGTTGTGAGATGGGCAAAATCCTGACTGAAATGTTTAAAAAAAGTCGATTAGCTTCTATGTATGATCTCATTTGTGAAGCCACAACTTTTCAAGTATTTTGCTTAAAGGTCCCATATTATGCAAAATTCACTTTTGCATGCTGTTTGGACATAAATGTGTGTTGGCAGTGTGTGTACACAACCACCCAATAGTGATAAAAATCCACTCACTCCTTTTTTATTAATCCCCATAAATCATCAGCAGTGTCTCCCAACGACCTGTTTTCAGAATGCTGTTTTAGTGACGTCACTAAGCACAGGCCCCGCCCACGAGTGTTGACAGACACTGCCGTTTCAACATAGACCCGCCCTGATCGAGTTCACAGCTGCTGCACTGACTAGAATGTCTCCCAAGCGTTGTAAGTGTTGTGTGGCTGGATGTGTGGCTCTCTATTTACTCCCGAAATCTGAGGCAGCCGCTGAAGACGAGGTGGAATTATTTTGTTTTTAAAGAAAATGCTCCCTCATCTCTACCGAAATTCGTTTATGTAGGCCTACTTGTGCACTTCTTATAACTTACTGTGTTTACTCAGCTCTTACGGTGATTTTCTGAAGTAAAACTGACGCTTCATCTTTTGTGTTATGTACAATAAACTTTATTAAACTCATCAGTATATGTTTGATCATCAGTCGGACCTGGTCCGAAACAGCAGACTTGTAGGCTATGTAAGGCCCGCTATATTGGTCCAATCTCCGGTTCGCCAATACACGGGGAAGGTATCAGTGTTCTGTCCTCACTCATGCAAAGTATTGGTTGGTTAAATTTGTAATACATTAATCATATGTATTTACTCGTTAATTCATCTGACTCCATAAATGAAAGGTTTTAATAATATCTGTGCCTCACTAAAAGTGAGCGAATGTTTGACTATTCCTTTTAACCATTAAATGAACAATGTCAAAATCAGTTGGAATAATCACATTGTAGTAATTTAATATTTCAGATATCAGAGATCAATTCCACAATCAATTAAAATATCTAGAGCATGGTTATACATTGGTTACACCAAATAATCTTACCCAGCTTGTACCTGAGATAGAGAGAGAGAAAGGGAAAGAAAGAGAGAGAGAGAGAGAGAGAGAGAGAGAGAGAGAGAGAGAGGGAGAGAGGGAGAGAGAGAAAGACCACCTACTCCATTCGTACCCAGCCAAGAAGAACCGAGAGCCCGAGCACACCTTCCTTTATCCTCCTTTGACCAGGTGATATGGGGGATGGGGGACACCACCCTCAAATGGCTTCTATCCCACAGAAGGGGGGTTGCCTTATCTGGCCTTATCTCTAAACCAGTTTTCTCTAAACTTCTATAAACCTTATTTCCTTTTATTTGATCTATCTGGATATGAGATATCTGTACCACTCACTTTGAGACATTTCAAATGACACCAAAAACATAACAGTCAATGATAAACATTCACATTAAACCATGTTCTTGTATGAGTTGTTCTTAGTAGTTTGTGAGAGGAAGTCAGGCCGTGTGGGGGAGGTCGAATATTAGCCATCAGGGCCCTTTTTCCTCATGCAGGCCTCAACCAGTATTTTCAGTCTTACAGCTATTAATAGTGGATACATACAAGCAGATGACAAATACGTTATAACCATAATTAAACTACTAAACTATACCTGTTCCATCTCTATACAGCACTCTGACTCTGTAGGCATTATTGTCCGACTCCGGGTCGAAATGAACACCGTTACTGAGAGTTTCTGATATTATTATCATCATTCAGTGAGATGAAATTATCCTGAGACTGAGCGCGAGCTCATGAAGCTCCGCCCCCTGTGTCGTGCAGCAGCAGCTTATTTGCATTTAAAGGGAACACACTAAAACAGCGCGTTTTTCTGAGCCCCAAAAAATGACAATTTAAACATGCTGTAAAAAATGATCTGTTGGGTATTTTGAGCTAAAACTTCACATACACACTCTGGGGACATCAGAGACTTATTTTACATCTTGTGAAAAGGGGCATAATAGGGGACCTTTAAGAATGGTAAATTAGATATTGGCCTTTAAGATGGCAGGATGTGGAATTAGGCTTCACAATTAGATCACTTATGGCAGAAAAGGGAGTCAGAGTGAAAGCAGAGAGTTTGTTGAATGAGCTGAATCAGCTAACATCAAATGAACATTTGAGTCACTTTGTATGAGGGTTGTCTTTGGTAATGGATTCAGTGATTGACTTTTTTCAGACAATTTGTCTGAAAATAATTGAGAAAAGTAGTTGTACGGTAGTTGAACAAATGTTCTTTGAAAGCCAGAGAGTGCACAATGAGTCCAGTTTTCCTGTACAGTCTTTTTAGGCGACGACCTTTAGCTTTCATCGCTCGAAGTTCAGGAGTGAACCAGGGTGAGACACAAGTAGATGGAACCAGTCTAGTTTTAGTTTATGAATTTGTGATCAGAGAAAGCAAAAGCAAAGCCACTAACAAGAATATTATGTAAGTCAGATGTATATATGAGATCCAATATATGACCCCTGGAGTGAGTAGCAAAAGTTACATATTGAGTTAGGTTGAAACAGTCCAGCACAGATGTATTTTCATGTATATTAAAATCACCAAGCAAAATAACAGATGAATGACTAGCATAGACAAGAGTAAGTAACTCGCTAATCTCAGAGAAAAAAATCAGAGTGAAATTTTAGAGGTCGGTAAATTAAGATTACAGCCAGTGACGTTTGGCCAGTCATTTTCATCGCTAGGTATTCAAATGATGCAACATCATGAAACTCAATCTTGGATATTTTAATACTTTCACGGCAAACTACAGCCAACCCTTAACCTCTATGATGGAGACGCGGTTTCAACTGGTCTGTGCAAAATAGCCACAAGCTGTCATATATATGTTCTGTTCTAATATTCTATGGAACTGACTTAAAGGGATAGTTGACAATTACCCTGTCAGTGTTTTTAAAAAAGTTGCCAGCCAGCGTTTTTGATCATTTTCAGAAAAATATCAAGGTCCCCAGAACATATTGTTGTATGAATATCTGAACCTGCAAAATATCAAAGGAAAGAACAGACCCTCTGCTTTTAACCCCCTGTGGTCGGCAATCACGCCAGCGTGATCTGCTCGCTTTTTTTCTTATTAGTGCAAAAGAGACTCAAAATACTCTGTTGATTTTGATCTTACATACAAGTGTTATACATAATTCGATCATGTTAAGTGTCTATTATTTTTGTGTAAACTCACAATAAGTGTTGTGCTTTTTGCCAAATAAAGAAAAAAAAAAAACATGATGCGAGTTCTGCCTTCTCTCTGTCAGTTAAGTCCATTCTGAAAAGCATCCGAAAATGAACTATAACTCAGCGAATGCTCAGTCAAGCAGGCATACAGACACACAGGCATGAAGCTTGAATTATCTTCTTTTTAATGAAGTAACTTATATAAAAAACAAATATTCTCAGTTTATGTAATCTGTATGATAAGAGAGAGATGTCAGTCGTTCTCATCTCAGCTCATTGTAGCTCATTAAGTTTTAATGTGACCCCGCCCACAGAGAGCGCGCGCTATTCAAACGCAAATGATCTGAGGCGATCCATGCAAACGTGTCAATGCCCACATCAGCTGGATAAAACACACCGCAAGTTTTATCAGACTTGTGCACTTTGTCGTCTTGCTTCGCTGTGTGGAATAATCCTTAGGAATAATTTAGTTTCACATCGAGGAGCAACAGATCCAGCTATTCAGAGGACTGTGAATAGTACGTTTTTTTTTTTTTTTAAGTGCTTTGTTCTAATCGCGATATGCAATAGTGTCGGTAAACTGCAAAAGGACTGTTTAAATATGAATCGCGTGTCTGTGTGGGAATGAATGAACAGCACAGATGTGTAGTACAGCTGTAAACAACAGCGCACACTTGCACTTACATTAGTAAACATGTTACTTTTACATGAACACATCTACTAGTTTAGCTTTTACCAAACTATATTGCTATACTGAGATGAGTAAAAATCGATTGAAATATGTTGAAATAAAATGTCTTTGTATAAGCAACGTATTAAACTGCAAATTAACATTTATGTGCAAATATTTCTTCTCATATGTTAAATATATAGTATGTGATGTTTTATAAAAAAATAAAGTAGGTATATTGAATTATCAACTAAGATGCTATTATAGTGTTTGTTCCAATATTCAAACTAATGAATCATTAACTTTGAAATACGTATGATAAAATCGATGTATACTTTTTAAAAAGAAAGATTACACTTGAAATATTGTTAAAACTGTAATTGTTGTTGATTGAAAACTGTTTAATAAAATAGCAAAACATATATTTACAAGGTAGATGTAAGCAACATCTAAATAGGTCAATATAAACCTTCTCATTAAATTATTTATTATAGGTTTTTATTAGTGTCACATTTGGGGAGAGGATATATTCCAAATCTTTCTGAAAATGCAGTATGAGAATTAACTGCATAGTTACTAGAAATGTTTACCTTGGATATCATGCAATTTGCATGCATACAAAATAAGTCCTCACATTCTTTACTTGTGGTACTCTCAGTGACACACCTGACTGAAAGGCTCATTATGCAGGTCATTGTCTTCTCAGGTGTGAATCACGCCCCCACGCATATTGCCTTTCCAAACAAAAAGTGTCTTACAAAGTTTAAATCAATGTATTGTTTTATGTGAATGATTAGGCAGGATGATTTTCAGATCATTTTGAAGAAAAAACTCTAAGCGACAACACCCATTATTCAAAAGTCTTGTGGACATATATTTAGTATGTGTTTTGTGGCCCTATTTCAGAAACTTTAATTTTTAGTTTTTTCAATAACCATGCATAAACATTATTCTCTCAAAAATACAGTCATGTACATACATGTTGCTCACATATTATGCTAGCCCTGTTTGTGCTAAATAGAGTGTAATTACACCTTTGCCATTAATATGTTTATAAGCAACTGAAAAAAGCACAAATGTCAGGGCATGTCAAAACATCTCAAGTACCCCAAAAACACATCAGACCCCAGAGGGTTAAAGAAACAAACAACACAAACTAAACTTTTATTGCAACACTTAAAAGCAACAATGCAACACTTAAAAACAAAATTTTGAGCAAAAAGCTGAGATAATAACGTATTTGTCAAAGACTACATCCAGATCGAATTCAGAACAATGATCAAAACACAGATGGAGTAGATCGAGTCCATCAACACCTCTAATGCTTGCACAGGCCTATAGCTCATCCTGATTCGACATCATCCTTAATTCAGTAACATTAGGCAGTTTTGATTTAAATGCTGTTTAATGTTGGTGATGCCATTATTTCACATATGCATATGATTACATATGAGATCGCTTGTTTCTGCATCTTCTTTGCATGTGTTTTGTTCAGGAGATTCAGTACTCTTTCAGAAGATGCGTAATAGCACCCCCTACCGTATGCCCAGGCCCATATTAAGAACACATAGGGCCCGGGGGCTATAGCTTGGTGTCATAACGTTTTCTACCACATAAATAATTAATATAAAAAAATAAAAATCTTAATTTAAATAATTTTATCATTAGAAGGTCTTCTTTTCTGGCTCTAGAAGAGGAGAATCATCAGAGCTGGACAGGGGGAAAGCATCAGCCCATACAGACAACATGTTTCCCCATTAATGTTTTGCTGGGGTTATGGCCTTTAAATTGGAATAAATTAATTAATCAATGAATAACTAATTAAAGGGCAGAAACAAATAGATATATTTAATATACTGCAAATGTGTCAAATTCATATTCATATTCTTACTGTTTAATAACGTGACCATTGTAATCACGGTCGATTTTGAAATTGAGTAATCTCTACATCACTAATTGCAATCAATCAGAGGTCCTTGTAAAGATAATTGATGGTTTGACAAGCCGTGTTGTTTATTGTAGTGTATTCTCTAAAAATGAAGCACACTAACATGAACACTTACTGTTGTTATAGATTATCTGGCTGTATGGTGACAGAAGAAGGTTGTGGTGCTCTGGCTTTAGCTCTGAGTTCAAACCCTTCACACCTGAGAGAGCTGGATCTGAGCTACAATCACCCAGGAGAATCAGGACTGAAGCTGCTCTCTGATGCAATGAATCATCCAGACTGCACACTGGCCAAACTCAAGTAAGTGGATCAGTAAGAATCATCCTGTCTAGTGTGCATGTGAGACAGAGTTTTTAATAGTTTTTGTGGTTGTCAAGAGACACTTCTTTATTAACTTCTTTATTCATGCCGTTTTAATCCAGACATTAACATTTTTATTGAAGTCTATCGGACTACCCTGCATGTTGAAAAATGACACTGAAGGTTTTTTTTTTTTTTTCACCCATCCAAGCTTTTGCCTTCAAACAGTTTCACTTATCACATTTATTAAAAACTTTGACAAAACATTTTTAATCATGATCATGGTTTCTGCTTCTCTCAATTATGCATAACAGCCCACTGATTATTTATCCTGAAAACAATTTTTCTTTTGATATTGCGCATTGTTAACAATCCTCCAATAACTTTTTAATGCTTGGGTTTCCAGATATCAAGAGCCTAAATTCCACCAATTAGAGCTTTTCTCTTAAATGGATACATTTTCTGCCAAGTGTTTTACTTGATTTCCCAATTTAGCAACTATGCACACGCAACTCTCTCTGCACAGCACAAAAAAAAAAAAAAAAAAAAACTTTTTTGCTGATGATTTGAAAACACAGACAAACATGTATTTTGGAGTTTAGTAATCTCTATTGTGATATTCTGCTCAAATGAAAGTGTCATACAGTAAGTGTCATTCCTTCACAAGGCCACTTGGGCAGTTTGCTGAGACTAAGGGCCCTATTTTAATGATCTGAAACGCAAGTCTCAAACGCAAAACGCAAGTAACTCTGTGGGCGGATCTTGCAAATCTAAAATGGGTTGGTCTGAAGTAGCTACATTATTCATAGGTGTGGTTTGGGCGTAACGTGAAATAAACCAAACAGAGCGACATCTCACATTCCCTTTAAGAGCAGGCGCGTTTGTTCCATGGCGGATGCTATTATAACGGCGGATTTGCCAGGTGCAGGCCAGGAGCGGTTCACAGCTGAGGAGACCGACGTTCTCATCAGGGCCGTAAAAGACAGAGAAGTGACATTGTATGGGGATGGGAGAAACCCACCCAAATTAGCTTCGGTTAAACAGGCGTGTAATAATTTGAGTAAATGTGTAAGTTAGATTTATGCCTATTTTCTCACATCTTCATATATATATATATATATATATAGTGAAACAACCGTGTGTATTTGTGTGTGTGTGTGTGTGTGTGTGTGTGTGTGTGTGTGTGTGTGTGTGTGTGTGTGTGTGTGTGTGTGTTTTCTAGTGTGGATCACGGTGGAGAGTTCAGGATTACATCAAGACTACACAAATGTAAGTCCTTAAACACAGTTTTAATGTTTGTTGTTTTGTTATTAAGTTAGCTTGAAAAAGTGATATACTATTTAAGCTTATTATTATTATTATTATTTACACCGGACAAGAAGCGCAGCACCACGTCTTTAAAATTCCAACACATTATTTTCTATGAGTGTACACACACCGGCAGCGCCATTCAGCTTGTTCAAAATCCTGCCGTGCCAGAGCGCCATTTACATAGTTTTATATTAAATTTACATAATGGGCCCTATTTTAATGAGCTGAAACGCAAGTATCATGCGTGAAACGCAAGGAAACTTTTTTATGGGCGGATCTCGGGCGCTGTTGCTATTATACCGGTGGGATAAATGACTCTTGCGCCCGACGCAAATCTAAAATGGGTTGGTCTGAAGTAGCTACATTACTCATAGGTGTGGTTTGGGCGTAATGTGAAATAAACCAATCAGAGCGACATCTCACATTCCCTTTAAGAGCAGACACGCTTGTTCCATGGCGGATTGCTATTATAACGGCGGATTTGCCAGGCGCACGCCAGGAGTGGTTCACAGCTGAGGTTCACAGCCTCCCTCTCAAACATGACACCGGCTTTGAGTGTGACCGGCTGATGATTGGCTGTTCTGCTTTAAGTCCCGCCTCTCTTGGTGCTGAGGAGGCGGGAACTTATGGTTATGGTTATTTACATCTGCCTTTTCCAGGTACTTTGAATGAGTGTTTATGCTTTCGATGTTTTTAAATAAGCTTGATATGTGTTTGGGAAGATGTTCTGTTTACGTTTAGTTGACATGTCGAGTGTTTTCAGTAATATATTTCATTTTTTAGACTAATGCTAATTGGGATATTGTTCAGCAGCTAGCTAAATTCAGTTGGTCAGTTGGTTGTTGTTGTTGGTTGCAGGTTATATATAACCAGTTGGTTATATATATATATATATATATATATGTGTGTATAGTTATAGTTTTCTATGTGAATATATAGTTAAGTGTCATTTATTCCTGTGATCAAAGCTGAATTTTCAGCATCATTACTCCAGTCTTCAGTGTCACATGATCCTTCAGAAATCATTCTAATATGATGATTTGATGCTCAAGAAACATTTATGATTATTATCAGTGTTGAAAACAGTTTTTTACATTTTTATTTCATGATGCTATGATTAATAGAAAGTTCAAAAGAACAGTATTTATCTGAAATCTAAAGCTTTTGTAATATTAAACACTACTGTTCAAAAGTTTGGGGTCAGTAAGAATTTTAATTTTATTTTTGGGGGAAAGAAATAAAATAAATCAATATTTTTATTAATCAAGGATGAGTTAAACTGATCAAAAGCTACAGTAAAGACATTTATAATGTTAGAAAAAATTCGATTTTAAATAAATACTGTTCTTTTGAACTTTCTATTCATCAACTGTTTTCAACATTGAAAATAATAATGAATATTTTTTTAGCATAAAATCAGCATATTAGAATGATTTCTGAAGGATCATGTGACACTGAAGACTGGAGTAATGATGTTGAAAATTCAGCTTTCATCTGAGGAATCAATTACATTTTAAAATATATTAAAATAGAAAACAGTCATTTTAAATTGTCATAATATTTCACAATATTACCGGGTTTTTTTTTTTTATTGTTTTTTATCAAATAAATGCAGCCTTGGTGAGCAGAAGAGACTTCTTTTCTAAAACTTTTGACCAGTAGTGTATATATATATATATATATATATATATATATATATATATATATATATATATATATATATATATATATATATATATATATATATATATATATATTTTGTTCTTAATATATGTTGTTTGTATATCTGGAGTTTGTAACAAAAATTATTTCCCCCTGGGATTATTAAAGTATTTCTGATTCTTTAGCAAGTCTACTGTTGTGTATTTTCACAACAGAGTTTTGACTTATTTTCCGTGTGTTCCGAGTGTGTTGTTAGACTTTTCTAGTATCACTCATTTAAATGGGAAGCTTTTTATATATTGTATGTTATACCTTTTGTACCCTTCTGTCATTGTATTCATCGTTTTTATTGTTAATAAACAAACCACATCCATCCCCCCCGCACTTTTGAAAAGCTTGCTACTCCCCTGCAAGATACATTTAGTTTTACATTCATTTACAGAAAATAATCGGATTTTCAGGTGAGATTCTCAATTAATTCAGTTAACATACGTCCTGAGGTAAAGTGTTCAGACTCAGCAACGATTGTATTTAATTGTACAGTACAGTCATAACATAGTACAGACATTATCTTAATTTCATAATGTCCTTAAACATAACAATATTGCTAGCCATAAACTGAGAAAGTGTGTGTCCGGTGTGCGATACCTCGAGTTGTTCTAGACGTGTCTCTTCTCGTCCGGTGTGCGACCCCCTTAAGACTCAGTTTCTAAATGCTGCTCCTCCTAGAGTTTGAGCTTCATCCACGAACTCAGACTAGACCTTCAGACTGTTCTGACTTAGTCTGATATATCTTTGCAAACTGATCCGACTTACGGTTTTCCTAAAAATTATGAACAAAACTTACATTGACGTAATGTTGAAATGAGCCAAGACTGTTCAAACTCCAACTGTCAAAATTCAAATTTAGAGTGAGGCTCATTAGATTTGTTTTATCTATCTATCTATCTATCTATCTATCTATCTATCTATCTATCTATCTATCTATCTATCTATCTATCTATCTATCTATCTATCTATCTATCTATCTATCTATCTATCTATCTATCTATCTATCTATGTCTGTCTAGCAACCACCCTGAGCTCCCCAACAACTGCATAGCAACCAGCCTAGAAACCAGCCTGAGTACCCTAGCAACCAAAATGAAACACACTAACAACAACCCAGAATACCCTAGCAACCACCCAAGTACCCTAGCAACCACATAGTAACACCCCAGCAACCTACCTGAATATTTAGCAACACCCTAGCAACCACCCAGAATACCTTAGTAAACACCCTAGCGACCACCCAGAGTACTATAGCAACCGCATAGCAACACCTTAGCACCATAACCGAGGACCCTAGCAAACACATAGCAACACCCTAGCAACCATCCTGAGTATCATAGCAATCGCATAGCATTATCCTAGCAACCACCCAGAGTTCACTAGCAACCACATAGAAACACCCTAGCAACAAGCCTGAGTAACCCTAGCAACCGCATAGCAACACCCTAAAATCAATCTATCTACCAATCTATCTATCGATAGACTGTATTTCCCTTCACACTTTAAGATTTTAAAACTAATTCGAAGTTTCTGGTCAGGCTTTCTCAAGCCAACTCCAAAGTTTGTCTTGAACTTTATTATCTGGTTGTAAATGTTGCTGTTGTAATGTGTGTTCTTGTGTTCAGATGCCGTTGATCTCACACTGGATCCAAACACAGCACACACTCGTCTCGCTCTGTCTGAGGAGAACAGAAAGGTGACGAGTGTGAAAGAGAGTCAGTCGTATCCTGATCATCCAGAGAGATTTGATTATTATCCTCAGGTTCTGTGTGGAGAGAGTCTGACTGGACGCTGTTACTGGGAGGCTGAATGGAGTGGAGATGATGTTCATATATCAGTGTCATATAAAGGAATCGAGAGGAAAGGAGGGAGTTATGACTGTGTGTTTGGATGTAATGAGAAGTCCTGGAGTCTGAGACGCTATAATCACAGACTCACTGTCTGGCACAATTATAACTCCACTGATGTTTCTGCTGGTTCAGGATCCTGTAAGAGAGTAGGAGTGTTTGTGGACGTGTCGGCCGGCACTCTGTCCTTCTACAGCGTGTCTGACACACACACACTCACACACTTACACACATTCACACACACATTCACTGAACCCCTCTGTGCTGGATTTAGATTTAATAATTATAACTCTTCAGTGTCTCTGTGTCACATTAAACACACACACACTGACTGACACACACACACACACACACACACACACACACACACACACACACACACACACACACACACACACACACACACACACACACACACACACTGTAAAAGATGTTGAACCATTTAACACATTTTAATTTTAATCAGAAGTGTGTAATTACATAAACACACACACTCACTAAATTGACATTTCTCCAGTTGTGTAACTGATTGTGTGTGTTACTGCATTATCAACGTTATTGATATTCATACACTTTATTTGTGCACAATGTGTTATTAAAATCCTTCAGATGATCTGATTAAAACTGCTGGATCTCAAAGGATTATTATAATCAATAATGTGAGATGAATAACACATCATCTATATAATCATAGAGATAACTGTAAAATGAACATTAATCTACTGTCACCTCCAGTATTTCACTGTTAATTCACATGTTTTATTACAGTTTAATCATGTTATTGTAGTTTATGGTCAATAAACGCTTGTTCCTGTTTCAGTCTGAACATGTTTCTTCAGTTGTTGATCTTTGACTGTTATTTTCATTCATGATAAACGTTTGTCACCCTGAGTTTCACTGTTTTTACACGTTTGCTTTTTAATGTCCAGTTTTGACTGAATCACTTTATGAATCTTCATCAAAAGAGAGTTTGGACTGAATCTAATACAGAAGAACTGTTGAACAGGAAAGTAAATGAGTCTGGGACAAATAATCAAAGTCAAAGTAAAAAAAACACTTTATTTTAATGTGTAATTATATATTTAAGTACTGAGTAATATTAAGTACATGTACGTACTATATTTATATTATTACTATAGTAAATACATGCAATGTGTAACAATGACACTGTAAAATAGTGTTACCAGCAAAACATGTATGTGTAAGTTTTTATAAACATACGCAGTATTCGTGTGTTTCATGTGGTTTTAAAAAACTTTTATATTATTTTCTACAAGTTTAAAAACTGTAATGTGGTTTACGTAAAAAGAATATAGCACATATTGTCCTTAAACACCTTTATATGTGAGACTACATCTGAATTATGTTAAACAAATATTTCAATTATGATTTTAAATCACAATAAAAATAAATAAATGCTGCAAATGTTTATTTTTTCCAGATCAGTTTATCTTAAATTAGATCTGGGGCCTGTACCATGAAGCCGGTTTAGGTGGATATCAGTTATGTTTCAGTTTAGTTTGCACCAACCCTGGGTTTTAGGCACCATGAAAGTGGTTTGGCTTTTAGCATGTTCATCACCATGGTAACTCACACTCCACAGCTAACCTGGTCCGGGGCAGGTGATGTTCCAGGTAAGAGGTTGCAAATCGAACTTGGACCAATCAGCTGTGAGCAAAGAAAAAATCGTCTGGCTTTTAGTAATGCTTATTTAGAATAATAAGTTTGTATGATTTAGATATTATTTATGTAATTATTATACCTTAAATCACACATGTACAATTTTAGTTAATCAATTATCATTACACACAGTTTAAATTAATAAATATATAAAGGTAATATAAATATGCTTTAGAATCAATAGATGAAGCTACATGTGAGCTTAAATATTCAATTCTCTCCATACTTTTATCAACTGTATAAACTTCACAACTTTTACTTGCACATAGCAAGACTTTTTCTTTTAGTTGTCCTCTTCCATAGATTATTTTCTTCTTGCTGTGTAATTTTTTAAAAAATTCTTAATATTTTAATACTTTTATTTAATAAGTGAAGTGTGCTGCTTCACTCGCAAGAAATACATTTTAATGAGTTTTGAATGAGTTTTTCTCAGCATGTGATTGGCTGTTCAATACTGATGTCACACCTAAACTTCTTAACTCAGGATCAAAGCCTGAGTTGACTGAAAGTTGATGATCAGCATCATGGTACCAACAAAGCCTGGTTGGATTGGTTTGGTTTTGTCAACTCAAAACTAATCCTGTAATGCATTGTAAAAGTATACAAGTATATATTATATCTATATTACAGTTTTTTTCAATTGTTTAAGCACAATTTTGAAAACAGGGCCCGGTTTGTCACAACACTACACACAATTAGCACATCCCTACACCAAAGTAGCACAACACTTCAGATCATTTGCAAAATGGAACACTTTTGTCAAAACTATACACAACTTCATAAAAACAATATTTTGTTACCATACGAAACACACACATGTCATATAACTTCAATCTTTCTGAACCAGTTACACACTGCTGTTGCTAACCTAAAACACTTTTAGCAAGTCTAATTCCCAGTGATTAGAGTACTGTAAATGAAGTACACAGAGAAAGTGTAACAATAGTTCACCCAACACTACACAAGACCAATGCTGCAGACTGAGGAAAATATCATTTATTTCTCTCCATATACCCAAATCAGTCAACATGTCAACATGGAGAATCACAACAAAACATGTCCCAGTTTTCATGCTACTACAGTAGTGTGCATAACACTGTAAGCTCAGCAAACAACAGACAAACGTAAAATACTGTATCCAGTACAGGTTACAATTACAGTAAATAACAACAACAACAAACATAAAAAATAATCTAAAAAAAAACTGACAATATTGTACAGAAAATACTACAGGACAGTTTTTGCCCGTTGCTTGAACACATTTTGCAAAACTTCGCTCATTGTGCCAAAACTCTACACACAAGTAAACATGACACAACACTGGGAAATATACCATTCACATCTGTGTCAAATTGAAACTCTGCTATCAAAACCTAACATTCCTTTGTCAAAATGTAACTCTGATTACAAAATGACACATACTTGCATCATATGCATACACTTTCAGATCAGGGGGAACACACTAGTCTACTTTATATAAAACACTGCAGTCTTTGATTTTCACTGTTTATTCAGAAGGCATATTTTCAGGAGGCACATTTTCAAACAACCAAAAAAGCAAATAGGCCTACTCAATATTGTATATTGCAGTAACATGAATTCAGATAAAGCAAAAAATTAATAAATAATAATAATAGAAAAAACACTATACTGTAAACACAGAAAATCATGGCAATTGTGCATACGTGGGCTCATGGATCCCGCCGTCTGTTGGGGTCTGGCCACAGGACCTCATCGACATTGCAAGCAATGTCTTCTCCCGCTAGGCACCGGGGAAAATATCCCCTTGCATGTCGAAACCATCCATGGATTGCTGTCACCTGAATGTCGCCGCAGGCCTGTTCCATTTCCTGCAGAAGAGGCATACGGGCATGTGGTTGGCGGTCATATACACGCCATCTCCAAGCCGAAAAGAATTCCTCTATAGGGTTTAAAAATGGTTATACTGTAATTGCACAGGAAGATGTTACCACCTGCTGGGCATTGCTGCCTGTCGCACCTCCTCCAGTGCCCATGGGTCAGCTGCAGGGTCATCAGCCAGAAACCACCATTCACCAACGTTTCGCTCCTTTAATTCTGGAACGTCTCCTGGTGACGGAGCAGTGACAGGTACGTCTCCCTGTCACCCCCTGCAGCTGATAGCTGTTCTCCCTGCAGCTGTTGTCTGGGGTTAGATGTTCTTCCCCCAACACCTATCTTTCCTCCTCAGCCAGAGCCAAAAGCTACCTTTCTCTGCCTCCTCTGCCAGATCCTTTGTTGCCCTCCTTAGCCTCCCTCCGGTCACTCCTGCTTCCCTCAAGAGGCGTATGGTTGACAACCCGAGGAAACCTCGGCATCCGACCTCCACTGGGTAGATGGTAGTCTTCCAGCCAGCCTCCCGGCACTCAGCAGCGAGCTCTGAGTACTTCGCCTTCTTCCGTTCGAAGGCGGCCTCAATCCCCTCCTCCAGTGGTACAGTGAGCTCAATGAGGTACATCGATCTTGCCTTGGTTGACCACACCACTATGTCTGGCCGGAGAGATGTGGTGGTTATCTCCGTGGGGAACCGGAGCTGCCTGTCCAGGTCAACCCTCATGCTCCACTCCTGGTTGGGGGAGAAGGGCCTTGCTGTTTCTCTTGATCTAGTGCTTCTCCTTACCCCTCCTTCCGACACAAAGATGGTGGGGTCCTCTGCTGATGGTAGTTGTTTGCTACCCTGTCGACACTCCTCCAGTACTTCGGCTAGCTTTCTCAGGACCTGATCGTGGCGCCATCTGTAGCGTCCCTGTGAGAGAGCGATCTTGCAGCCTGACAAGATGTGCTGGAGACTTGCGTTGGGGGCATTGCAGAGTGCACAGGATTCTTCATTCCCAAACCACTGGTGGAGGTTCCGAGGGCAGGGAAGCGTGTCGTAGGTTGAACGAATGAGGAAGCTAAGTCTTGCCTGTGGGATCTTCCACACGTCTGACCAACTGATGTTCCGGTTCATGATTCCCTCCCAGGTTGTCCAGCTTCCTTGTCGACCCTGCGACACGGCCTTGATTTTGTAGCGGTCTTCCTCCATCCTCGTCACCTCTGCTACCACCATCTCCTTCCTTTGCTTGCGATTGGCCTTGGACCAAAAGCGTGGCGTCTCTCCCCATCCTAGCCCTGTTCTTCCTGCCTGAACTCTGCCCATGATCTCCCGGTGTTGTAGCCGACCGACAGCTTGATCGACCTCGGTTTGGGCATTCCACTTGCGGCCAGTAGGAACCTTGGCATTTGCGTTCCTTACTGACTCGTCTGTGGACTCCCTCAGCTCGAGAACCAACCTGGTCTTTTCTTGCATGTAGCCCAGCTGTATAGACTGCAGTGGCAGCTGCAGCATGTTTTTTCCAAAGAGACCGGTTTCAGATAGGCACCGTGGCAGCCCCAACCACTTTCGGATGAATGAGTTGGCTTTTCCATCCATCTTACTTACAGTTGATGAGGGAATCTCACTCATTTTCAGGGGCCACATTACCCTCCTGTAGAGTGTAAACTGGTAGCACCAGACCTTATACTTCCCAGGGAGTTGGCTTTGGTCGATCCTTGCCAATCCGTCAGAGAGCTGCTTCATGACAGTTTTCCCCATCTGTTTGTCAGATAGATCTGCAGTGTACTGCCTCCCCAGGCTTTTGATGGGTTGCTCTGATAGGAGTGGGATTTTTTCCCCTCCAACGACGAAGATGGTATTGTCATTTCTGACTCCTCTCCTGAGGGACAAGCTCCGGGACTTGGAGGGCTTGAGCTTCATTCTTGCCCATGACATCAATTCGTCCATCCTCTTCAGCAGTCTTGATGTGCATGCTGCTGTCTGAAGGAGGCTGGTGACATCATCCATGTAACTCCTCAGTGGAGGAAGCCTCTTACCGGTTGGGAGTTTGATCCCCCCAACCATTTGCCTTGCCCCGATGAGAATTATTTCAAAGGCTGCAACAAACAGTATTGGAGAAATAGCACACCCCATCGCGATTCCTACTTCGAGCCGCTGCCATCCGGTGGTGAAATCCTGGAGGGAAAAACACATCTGCAAGTTGCTAAAGTACTGAGCTACCAGGTTCTTGACGCAGGTGGGCATGTGGAAAAATTCCATGGCATAGTTGACCAGCTGATGCGGAACTGATCCGTACGCATTGGCAAGGTCAAGCCAGATGACATGCAGGTCGGTCTTCTCCCGCTTGGCCTTCTGGATCTGGTCCCAGATCATAGTTGAGTGCTCTACACATCCTGGGAAACCTGGAACTCCTGCCTTCTGGCAGTTGGTGTCAACATAGCCGTTCTCGAGCAGATAGTTGGTCATCCTCCTGGCTAGCACTGAGAAGAAGATCTTTCCTTCTACATTCAGTAGTGCAATGTTTCGGAATTGGCTAATGTCTTTGGAGTTCGTTTCCTTGGGGATGAAGACTGCTACCGCTCTTTGCCACTCAGATGGAATGATTTGCTTTTTCCAGGCAGTTCTCATCAGATACCATAGCAGCTCTAGTACCTTGGGGCAGTTCTTATAGAGCTTGTAGGGGACCCCATTGGGCCCAGGTGCGGAAGAGGACCTTGCCTTCTCCACGACTTGCCTGACTTCGCTAAGCTTGAGGGGCATGATGTTGAACTCAGCTGTTGGCTTTGCCGGCTGGGGTACGTATCCTGGAGTTCCTAAAGGGACGCTCCTTTGTGGATCACTGTACTGCTCTTTGACATGCTGTTCCAATTTCTCCCTGGTAGTTTCAAGCTTGCCGCTCTTCTTTTCCTCCAGTAGTTGTCTGGCATGCTTGAAGGGATCCTTGAAGAAATTGGCTCGCTCTTTCTGCTTCCGCTGGCTGCGCTTGCGGATGCGTTCAGCTCTGCGAAGCCCGGCTAGCCTTTTCCGGACCTCCTCCCACAGGACTTTCAGACCCTCTCTCTCTTCGTGGGTTGCCTTCCTCCAGTTCTTGCGGAGTTGCCGACGCCTTTTCACAAGTTGGAGGATTTCCCTTTCCCTCCTTCCCTTCTCTCTCCTGGCGGTCCTCTGTTTGGGGACAATTTCGCCAAACCTGTCTTTGCAGGTCTGGTATATTATGTCTCCAATCAGGTTAAGCTTAGTCTCGGCCCCTCCACGCAGTAAGAAATCATGGCAGGGGCGTAGCACAAGATCCCGGGCCCTATGTATAAGCAGTCCTGATGGGTCCCCATGTTCCAAATAAAATATATTCCAGACTTTTCAAGGGCCCTCTCTCCCCTTGGGGCCCTGGTAATCAGTACTGGTTTTACCCCCAGTCCGACACCCCTGAATCATGGTATGTTTCACAAAAACTACCACTTTGGCTGCAAAAGGAGCATTAGCACCCTGCAATACCCTGTACACGTGATTTGGTAATGTAATATACTGTAGTACAGTGCTGTAAATACCATCTGAATAGAGTAGAAGGTAGAGAGGTGAAGACATACCTGTTTTCTAGTCGGAATGTTCTTATTACAGATGCCACTGTGAAGCGGCTTAGATGTGGGTGGACTCTCTGCCCAGCTTCCCTCATAGCCAGGCCATGGTTGATGACATGGTCCACCAAAGTTGCTCTTATATCATCAGAAATAGGGGTCCGTGCATGGCCTCTTCGACCTTGACCTCGTCGTCGCCCTCGTCCTCCTCCTCCTCCTCCTCCTCCTCCTTTTTGTAGCTGGCTGATTGGTGTTCAGTTTTGCAAGTAAGTGCCTTCAGGTGTGTATTTGAGTGGTTGCAATTACCCGATGTGTTTTGTATTTTGGATACATGTGTTTTCCAAATGGCACCCTGAGATTTCATTTTTGAACGAAGTGTCTTATGTATGAAATAGAGTGTAGTATGCAGGACCAAGTGTGTTGCATAAAGGAGTAAGTGTGTTGCAGAATTGCAACTAGAGTGCAAAGCAGCGCTTTTGTTTAAGGTATGGGTACATGTGTTTGAGGTATGGTAACAAAAGCTTCAAGTTGTGTTACTTTAGTCTAAGCATGGGTCTATAGTGTTCAAGCAACGGGCAAAAACTGTAATAAAAGATTAGTTCCAGTCCTTGATTCTGATTTCAGAGTAACACTGACAGACACTGACTGGTTCAATCACTATGATTCAAAATATCAATTATTAGCTTTATTTCACATGTACAAAGTTGCATCAAATGAACGGTTGTTGTTGTTTTCAATGGAAAGAGTTTCTCATTTCCCCAGATTAGTGTGTCAACATGCCCCATTACAAGATCAGTGTGTATTGTTAATAATGCGCTGTTTTCCCCTGTGCAATAACAGTGAAGATGAGAGTGATTTGTGTGGAGAAATGAAGCAGATGTTGACTGGAGTAAAGTGTGATTTCTGCTCTCGGTCTCATATCTGGTGTCGTCAGACCTCAGGTGTGAATAAAGCTGAAATGAATGAAATACTCAGCTGATGTTTGTCTCTCTACTGGAATCACACACAGATCTAGTTTAGCAGAAGGAAAATCTAATGCAAGTGTTGCTGGAGGAGAAAGAGGACAATCACTGTTTTGACTAGTTGTCTGTGAACAACTCAATATTCTTATTGCTCTTTGATGTCTGAATGTTAATATTAGTTTTGTTTGATTCGCGCTGTAAATAATACAAAACAAAATAATTTGACAATTGAAAGGCCGAAACTGATGAAAGGTAAATTGGTCAGGAAGGAGTTTACAATGTGAATTAATAAAGTTATTTAAGTACAAGCAAAATTATAAATATATATGAGAAAGAGGGGTATCTCATGTGTATATATAAACACGAGTATATAACCTCAATATATTTATTTTCATGTTTTGCACTTATTTATTAAGATTTTGAAATGAAAAGGGTGAATCAGTTTAAACCATCCATTAACATCTAATGATCAAAAACACAACGCTGACAAAACAGATTACAGTCAAATAAACAGACTTACAAAGAGTAACAATCAATTCAGCCTTTATTTCAAATTCACCTCATTTACAAATATTACATAGAACATCCGTTCTGGTGATTTATCATTTCATAAACAGAAAACGTACTCGGTTACTAACGTAACCTCGGTTCTCTCTAGAGAGGAAACGAGTACTGCGTAAATCTTACGCTAGGGGAAAATCTCTTTTCCGCGAGATACTGAAGCCAAAAAATTATCCTTAATTTTGAAATAATGTAAAACGCGTTGCGGCAGCATGCAGACACAGGCGAGACGGCTTGTGCGCCTATTGGCTGCCCTGCGGCAGCTGCAGCAGCCTATCGATAAGGCCCACTCGTGACGTCAGCTCCAATGGGGGCGCTTCGCGCCCAATACGTCACGTCCCGCCAGAATGGGCGTGGTCTAGGGCTATAAACATAGCTTCGAGAGGCTAGCTCACTGGTTTTTCATCGCCGAAGCGAACCAGAGCGTGTGCAGGCACGGCAAGATACGCAGTACTCGTTTCCTCTCTAGAGAGAACCGAGGTTACGTTAGTAACCGAGTACGTTCTCTTACGAGAGGTACTCTCGTACTGCGTAAATCTTACGCTAGGGGAAACAGTGTAAAACGCCTTGCATGCTAAGATCCAGCACCAAAGTCCCAAGGGCAAGTGCCCGGGCTCATATAGTACATGATCATAAGGGACTCACAGAGAGCCCAGGAAACAGTGGCTAGAATAGCATCATTCCTGTAATAATATAACATCTTATAAGGAGCAGTTATACTGATGATGTGTCGTACAGTCAGGGCGACCCCCGGCCTGGACTGACGAATATAGTGGGTCTTACACACTGCCCATAGAGCTGCGCGATCCAACAGCGAGCATTTGCTCAAGCAGTTTCAGTATTCTGGCCCGAACACATCAGGGCAGACAGTACCGATTTTAGACCGAAAGCAGCTTAGCCTGCAAGGCGGGAACCTCTAGGTTATAAAACCTTATAAATGTAGACGGGGAGGCCCAGCCTGCCGCCATACAGATATCTTGCAAGGCAATCCCACTAGACCAAGCCCACGACGAGGCCACGCCTCTCGTGGAGTGTGCTCTGACTCCAAATGGGCACTGTAAGCCCTTAGAGGTATAAGCCAGCGCTATAGCATCAACTATCCAACTGGATAGGCTCTGTTTCGACACGGCAAGTCCCTTAGAACGTCCGTAGAGTGAAAACAAAGAGCTGCTCTGTCTGTCTGAAAACAGACGTGCGAGACACATAAGCTCTTAATGCTCTGACTGGGCAAAGGAAGCTTGCGTCTCCTTCCTCGTCAGAGACCGGTAAGGCTGACAGGGAATGACCTGCGCCCTAAACGGTGTGTTGAGGGATTTTGGAACATAACCGTGCTTAGGTTTGAGTATAACTCTTGAGTCATTAGGCCCAAACTCCATACACGTCGCGCTTACTGAGAGCGCGTGTAAGTCTCCTGTGCGCTTCACTGAAGCGAGAGCCAGAAGAAACACTGTCTTGAAGACAGGTGTTTAAGATCAATCGTCTGTAAAGGCTCGAATGGGTCACCTTTCATGGCTTCCAGCACTGTAGAAAGGTTCCATACAGGGACTGAGGGAGGTCTGGGAGGATTCAGTCTCTTAGCTCCTCTAAGGAAGACGATGACTAAATCGTTCCTTCCTACTGACTGACCCAGCGTTGTTTTTGAGAATGCTGCTATGGCCGCCACATACACTTTGAGCGTGGAAGGGGTCCTGCCCTTGTCCAACAGCTCTTGTAGGAAGGAGAGAACCTCCGTCACCCCACAGTCTAGGGGCGACACGCCACGAGCTGTGCACCAGCTGGAGAACACTGACCATTTCGAGGAATAGAGACGTCGCATAGACGGAGCTCTAGCCTGCGTGATCGTGTTTAACACTCCGCTTGGGGAGGTCAGCGGGTACCCGTTGATGGCCCAAACATGAAGGGACCACAGCTCTGGGCGCGGATGCCAAAACGAGCCCTTGGCCTGAGAGAGGAGGTCCCTCCTCACTGGCACTGGCCATGGGGCAGTGCTTGCTAGCTGCATCAGAACTGGGAACCAGGGTTGGTTTTTCCAGAACGGCGCTACGAGTAGCACTGAGCATCCTTCTCTGATCCGTTCTATCACCTGAGGCAGGAGAAAGACGGGAGGAAAGGCATAGAGCGGGCGGCGGGGCCATACGTGAGCCAGCGCGTCCCTGCTCTTGGAGAAAAATTCCAGACAGTGAGCGTTTTCTTGAGACGCGAACAGGTCTACTTCCGCTCTGCCGAATTTCTTCCACAGCAGCTGGACTGTCTGTGGGTGTAGAGGCCATTCGCCTGTCGGAACATTGTTTCTGGACAGTCTGTCCGGTCCTACGTTCAGGAGCCCTGGCACATGCGCTGCTCTCGGCGAGAGCAGGTTGCGCTGAGCCCACACCAGGAGGCGTTCTGTCAGCCTGTGCAGGTTTCGGGACCTGAGGCCGCCCTGGCGATTTATGTAGGACACCACTGACATGTTGTCCGAGCGGACCAGGACGTGGTGTCCTCGTATTTAGGGACAAAAACGCGTCAGTGCGTTGTCTACTGCCAACATTTCGAGGCAGT
Organism: Leuciscus leuciscus; assembly: GCF_965113295.1. Classification (NCBI taxonomy): domain Eukaryota; kingdom Metazoa; phylum Chordata; class Actinopteri; order Cypriniformes; family Leuciscidae; genus Leuciscus; species Leuciscus leuciscus. The sequence goes on along the minus strand of NC_138725.1, from coordinate 76,348,683 downwards.
TTATGTGTAGAAGCTTCTCCCGTTCTGACCATTGGCCGAAGAACGGTCTGCCCTTGAGCAGTGCTCCCCATCCCAAGGTGGAGGCGTCCGTAGACACTACCTTCACACTCGAGGAAGTCCCCAGGCTAACACCTGATTGGTACAAGTCGTTTGCTTTCCCACGTTTCAGAGCTGCGATGCATTTCTGATTGACCTTGAGACGAAGCAGACCGGAAGCCCACGCTCGGCACGGTACTCGCGCTTTCAGCCAGAACTGTAGCGGGCGCATGCGAAGCAAGCCCAACTGAAGTACTGATGATGCTGAGGCCATGAGACCTAGCATCCTCTGAAATTTCTTGAGCGGGACAGATGCGCCGCAGCGGAAAGAGCTCGCTGCGCGCTGAATGTCTAGTGCGCGCTCTGGTGACAGTCGCGCTATCATAGACAGCGAGTCCAGTTCTGTGCCCAGAAAGATATTATCTGTCTGGGAGACAGAGAACTCTTCGCCCAATTGACCCAGATTCTCGAGGTGATCGAGCAAAATGGTCCTGTGCTCTATGAGCACCGAGTGAGATTGAGCTAGAATCAGCCAATCGTCCAAGTAGTTCAATACTCGCATGCCCTGTAGTCTGAGGGGTGCGAGCGGCTAGAGACAAGCCGAACGGTAGGACTGAGCACTGATATGCCTGGCCCTCGAAGGCGAATCTCAAACGTCGCCTGTGACGTGACGCTATTTGTATTTGAAAATATGCGTCTTTCAGATCTATTGACACAAACCAATCTCCTCGGCGAATGTGCGTGAGGGTTTTTCTGGTCGTGAGCATTCCGAACTGTTGCTTCGCAAGCACTCTGTTCAGTTGCCTTAGATCTAGTATGGGTCTGAGACCCCCGTCTTTTTTCAGTACCAGGAAGTATCTGCTGTATAGCCCTCCTTCACTCTGAGCTTGAGATAAAGGCTCTATGGCCCCTTTGCTCAACAGTTTAAAAATTTCGGCTCGAAGTAGGTGGTGCTACTTCTGTTTTTTACCGTAGCTTCGACGCGCGTCACATAGCGGCGAGGGCGTCGGCGAAACTGTAGCGAATAGCCTCTTTCTATAATGTCTAGCACCCACTTCAAAACCCCCGGGTAGCCTTGCCCATGCATCTGCACGAATGGCTAGGGGCTGAATGCGGAGCGCGCTCTGGTCGCTCAGCGACAGAGGGGCTTCGGTGTGCTGTAACATAAGCGTCGCGCTTCGAGGCAGGGGGCGCGCTGTTAACAGCGGGCAGATTGCCCGCGCTCGACTCCTTTGCGGTGGTCAACCGAGAGGGGAGGGCTGGGCGAGTCCCGTAGGACCTGTCATGTCTATGTGTGAATGTGGGCGCGGGATAGCGGGCACATTTACAACACTGAGAGCATTGTCCGCCTGAGCAGAGCGAATGCACGTTGGTTTTGTTTTTACAGAAACCTTGAGATATGCGGAACGTAGTGTTTGTGGGCACTGGGCACATTTACCACGTTTAATGCGCAATCGACCTGGGTCGATTTCATGTGCGCGAGCCCTGTGTGACGGGCTGTGTTTGTGTGTAGGAATTTCGTCTACATTCGTAACACCATCGGCCGTGGCCGGGACACCAGAAAATACACTCTTATGGGATTTATCTGGGTAGCCGTAAAAGCGGCGTTTGTGTGCAGGCAAGCGGGCTGTTTCGCCGACTTGTTTACTGCAGAATACACTGGAACAGTCGCATTTACTGGAACTGAACGAGCGAGAAGTTGCCATAGAAACAGAAAGCGTCAACATGCTGGCGTTTGTTTGCAGGCGTGCGTGTATTACAGCAGGCTTGTTCACTGCAATATTGACATTTCCAGTCGTCTGAACTTCAGAGGCGGAAACCATAGAAACAGAGTTTGGGTGCAGGCGAACGGGTTGTACCACGCGCTCGTTGGCTGCAAAATACACATCTGCAGTCGCCTTTTCAGGGAACTGCCAGAGCGAGAATTGACGGCAAAAAGTGTGTTTTGCCGGTAGACCCGGGATTCGATCGCGGGTCTCTCGCGTGAAAATCTGACGATCTACCACTGGACCACAGAGGAAGACACATAGACATTCAGTAGCGCGAGTATTATCAAAGAGCGTCAACATATGCTGGCGTTTGTTTGCAGGCGTGCGTGCAAAACAACAGGCTCGCTCACTGCAATATTGACATTTCCAGTCACCTGAACTTAAGAGGGGAATGAGAAATGTGTCAGGAGTGGAGGTCGGCCCGGCCGCAGCGGGGCTAAAACACCCTTTTCTCCTTTCGCCAGTGACGCACGGGAACCATAGAAACGGTGTTTGGGTGCAGGCGAGCGGGTTGTACAGCGCGCTCGTTGGCTGCAAAATGCACATCTGCAGTCGCCTTTCAGGGAACTGACAGAGCGAAGCATTGGCGGCATAATATATCTGCCGTTAGACCGGGATTCGAACCCTGTTCTCTCGTGCGAAAAACCTAAGATTCCGCCACTGAGCCACAGGGGGGGAACACAAAGGTGTATAGATGCATGAGCATATAACAGAGCGTCAACATGTTTTCTTCGGCGTTTGCTTGCAAGCGTGCGTGTTACAACAGGCTCGTTTGCTGCAATATTGATATTTCCAGTCGCCTAATCAGGGAACTGAGTTGTCTTTTCGCCGGTGAGTGACGCGTGAATGGGGCGCAAGGGCAGGGTAGCTTTCTTGTAACGTAAAGAAAAACTAACCCCGATCGTCCGCTTCCAGCCTCCCTTGTGAACGGCGCAGTTTGCGCGGCTCGAACAGAGGGAGAGAGAAAGCTAGCCCCGTGACCGTCCGCTCCTGACATCCCCTGTGAACGGCGCGGTTTGCGCGGCTCGAACAGAGGGAGAGCAGGTATCATCCCCCAAGCAGGCAAGGCAAGCGGGCGCACCGGCGAGCTTTGCGGGTTGGGGGGGGCGGAGGAGCAGTCTCGGAGAAGGATGCCAGGTGAGTCCTCAGAGTCACCAGGCAGTAACTGGCTCGCAGTGAGGGCGGTCGCCGTCAGCGAGCGCGAGCGCGAGCGCGAGCGCGAGAGCTGCGTGAACCTCAGGAAAGGGGCGTCTTGAAAAAGACGCCCGGCTCTTTTAGTGCAATGAGAGTGTGTGTCGCGGCGGCGAGCACACACACATACACAAAACACAGTAGCAGAGAAAGGATATAACGCCGGATAGCGCAGCAGGAAGGCGACTGAAGGCGGCGCGGCCAGCGGCTTCAGAGTGTCGACTCGTCCCGCTGAAAGGCTTTTTCAGACGGCGCGGCTTCTCTCCGGATCCAGCGATGCGAGAGCTTCGCTGAAGAGATGAAAAATCAGTGAGCTAGCCTCTCGAAGCTATGTTTATAGCCCTAGACCACGCCCATTCTGGCGGGACGTGACGTATTGGGCGCGAAGCGCCCCCATTGGAGCTGACGTCACGAGTGGGCCTTATCGATAGGCTGCTGCAGCTGCCGCAGGGCAGCCAATAGGCGCACAAGCCGTCTCGCCTGTGTCTGCATGCTGCCGCAACGCGTTTTACATTATTTCAAAATTAAGGATAATTTTTTGGCTTCAGTATCTCGCGGAAAAGAGATTTTCCCCTAGCGTAAGATTTACGCAGTACGAGAGTACCTCTCGTAAGAGAACACAGCAGATTATCAGAGATCAGCATTAAATCTCTTTCATCTGTAAAGTGCATCAAAGTTGAAGAAACTCAACATGTACAAATGGAAACTGAACTCACACACAGTTTTACTTCAACATATTTGCTTTGGGATCTTGAATTATTACATATAACATCAGATTTTCATTGAAGTTTAACATCATTATTTTGTCCCTGTAACTAAAGTAAATCAGTTTGACCTGAATCAAAGATCAAGTTAAAATCAAGCGGAGCGCAGAGGTTCATGTCCTCCATCACATGAGTTTCACTTCATCATTTACTGTGCTCTGTTTGGACCCGGAGGAACGTGAGCTTAGAAAACACTCACAACTTAATATTGTTCAACTTAAACCATATTGCATCTAATCAGTGACTTCTCATTAATGAGTGAATGCACTAAAGTTTTAAAGTTTTGAATGTCACCACGTTTTTAACATGCTATTACTTCATTTAACCCCTTTTTATTCATAAAATAAAAAGAGAAATTCTTTGAAATTGAATTTTTTTTAGGAACTAGAGCAAAAACCAGTGTGATGCAAGAAAATATATATTTGTATCAATATGGGACATTTTATTTGAATATATAATTAGATGAAATTTATGAGAGCATATAATAAGATAATTACCAGTAGGAACTGCATTGACTTCAGTGGATTTAATTAAATTAATTTGAAACGTATAACTCATGACTGCTCAAAACAGCCTAAATGTATGAAAACTACATATTCTTTTTCCAACAAAACCACATCAATATTACTCAGTAAAATGAATATTTTGTTTGTAAACATTTAATTAATAAACTTTTACTTCCATGTGAAAAAATGAGATGATAAACAACTTGAATCTTTTCATGCTGCAATGATTCATCAATAGGTGGCAGCAAAGTGAAATGTGGACTTCTGTGGGAAATGTGGGAAGGATAAAATGTATGTGTGTAGGAAAGAGGATAAATGTATTTTACAGAATGATTAATTTGAGACTAATCTAACCAATAGATGAAAAACATCAGCATAATTTCATGTGTAAAGCTACAGTTCACTTTCAGGTCAATACAGACCCGAACGCAAAAGCCACAGTTTAAATGGTTAATATTTCTTACATAAAATCAGATTTTTTATATTTTATTTTGACAGTCTCAACAAACCAACAAAATTCCATCTTCGTACTAAAAACGAATGAGCACAGACTCTTCTGACCACAAAAACAGCTGATCGTTCACTCTCAAATATTATCCACTGAGGAACATCATGTCCTACGAGCACGGCTTGTTTTTGTGGAAAGCTGATGAAAATGACGTCACAAGAAACAAAGCCTATTTTTAAACCTTTATTTTCTACATTAAATGTAACATATAATTTGTGTTGATGTTGGGGTGAATCTGACCCAGACTGGCTTCATGACACTCATCCGCTGATATTCTTCTAGACTGATCTAAGAGGTTTGATTGTCTCCTGATTTTGAAGCTGGAGCGACGTGACTCAAGCGGTTGGGAAACATCAGCAAGTCTTTATCCTTCTTCACAGACTCCTGTAGTGAGAAGAAGAAAAATCACTCGTGCTGAATTTGATCTAGAATTCTGTCCAACTGATTCCATCCCATCATAATGACATCATCTGGTAGTTTCCCCTCATTTGAAGTGGCGTAATGAAAGTGAGGCTCTTGTGACATCATCACGACACTCACCATTGTCACGGTTTATGAATTCTCTGCCTTCTTCATGTCTTGTGATAGTGTGTGTGTGAGCTTGTATGTCAGTGTGGGTGTGTCCTCTGATTACAGCTAATCATCAGCGCCAGCTGTCTTCACTTTCAACTTGTATATATTCTCAGTGACTGGTGTCTTGTGTTGTCAGATCGTTGTGATTTGTCCTGTGTTGGTTCCTGTCCTGTTCCGTGCCGTTCTTCGTGGTCTTCGTTCCCTGGAATTATCTCCGTGTTTCACTGCCGATTCAACTCATCACTTTCCCGGACTCTGGATTTATCTTCACTGGATTTCATCACCCGCCTGGTTGCCTATCGAAGTCCCTGCGCCACTCGCCAACTTCTGTGTTCTGTGTTGTTTCTGTGATCTGACCGTGTTCTGTTTATTTGACAATAAACATTTTACCTGCATATTGCTTCCACTCGTTTCCTGACAACCATGGCAACAAAATGGAGGAGGTTCACGCCTGGTTTGTTGGCTTTGGTGTCGGTCAGTTTGAGTAAAAGTAGAAATCCTGAATCCAGCAGCATTCCCAGCGTAACCACCCTGTCAGTTTTAATAGTGATATATTCACATATATTTTCTTTATTTTCACTGTGGTTACAGCGTAAACAGCATAGGAGACTAACACAGAGGGTGTGTAAGGGAGAAACGGTGCGAATGAAAACAGAGTCTTAGTGATGTGACAGAACGACCCCTCACAAAGAGGATGAGGAGATGGTGAAGGGATTGTGAAGGGCTGGCGAAAAGTTGGAGAAACCGGAAGAGGATACAGGAGGAGGTTCAGGAGGTGGACGGCTGACCGGGAGGAGGCAGAACTGAAGGGTCCAGGGCAGTGCTGAAGCTGGTGAGAGCCAGGGAGGAGCCTTGAGCAGGGGCATGATGTGCCCAGGCCACAGCCAGAACTGTGATCATGGTGGTACATGTCCTTACGCCACTTTGGGGACGGCCAGAGGCGATGGCACTGGAGAAAGAGCCCACTGTGTTGCCGAAGGGTCGAGGTGATGGAGCGAAATTGAAGACCCCGGCAACCTCGACTGAGCCGTAGCTACAACCTCCTGCGATGGCGGTGTGTGTCCGGAGGTCAGAGGGCGAGCTAGAGTGACTGTGGGTGGTGGTGGAGCAGAAGAACAGCGGACGGCCCACAAGTCTGAAGTGCAGGTGTGACGCAGGTGGAGCCGACTGACGGAGGGAGCTCAGCGAGGCCGAACGGCTGATGGTCCACGCTGGAATCATTGGCTACAGGAGCGTGGACGCAGGAGTCAGGGTGAAGGGTCGAGGAGGAACAAAGTCTGCGAGGTTGTTTGCGGAGATGTGGGCTCCCCTTGCTCAGGTGCAGATGGTTCCCAGCTGGCCCGAGGTGGATCTGCACCACAGAGAGGAGGAGTAGATACAGAGGGAATGGTGGGAGATGGTGACGAGTGGGTGGCAGGAGTGGCTGAGGGCGAGGCTGGAGAGAGAGAGAAACTGTCCAATGATAAGAGATAAGTACTCTAAGGTGGTTGGAAGAGGTGGTGGGAGAGGGAGGCTGGGTGGGACTGACGGGACAGATGAAGAATCTCTTAATTGAAGGTCCGAATGTGGTTCTCAAAAGTGTCAATCTCACTCTCAGTGGCGGGAGGGTCTCCTTCTTGCCCTCCAATTCATAGAAACGTCCAGAGGCAGTCGTCCGGGAAGGTGGTCTGATGTGCAAGATCAAGGAACTCTTCCAGGTGATCCTCGAGGGAGCGTCTCCCTGCTCAAGGCATAGCAGCATGACAGCAGGGAAGTCCATGATAGACAGGAAAAAAAAACAGAGACAAGTGTCACGGCCAGCTCGCTCTCGACCGTAACATAAAATAGGAGCACTTGTTCAGATTGATTGACTTGCAAGTTTCTTTATTCAAGTGTCAAAATGATACAATACAAAATAATATAACATAATGTCTAGGGTTTAAATAAAGGGGAAAAATAATAATCCAAATGGTGAGAAAATATTGATACAGCAAAAGCAAGGGTTCGAGCAAATGACTTCTCCTGGGGACTGCCGATCCCCAGAAGAAAAGTGAAATGGATTATATCATTCCCATCTTTTATCCTCTCCACAATCAGATGAGATTATTCAGCAGGAGTGTACAATCGACCACACCCTCCCAAGTCATCCCGCCACCAGCAGGCGAGAAAAGAAAGCGCAGGGTCGTAACACCTTCCTCCTCAAACAGATTTGCAACGAATCTAAAAAAAACAAACAAAGGAAATAGAAAATCAAGCACCACCCAAGAGACGGACACAATAAAATGTTCTAGTTGTCCAAGAAGCGTCTTTTACTCCACTTCGTTCTTCAACACCTCTGGGCCCTAGAGATGCAAAGAAAAAAAGTAACAGGCAACGCAGACATCATGATGTTACACTCTGGAAAGGGTGTCTGCTATCACGTTATCCTTTCCTCTTACATGTTTAATTTCTAAGTGGAAAGGTTGTAAAATGAGACTCCATCGCATAAGTCGTTGGTTTTGATTCCTCATCCGATTTAAGAAAATATATATAAGCATCTCAGTATAGCAATACAGTTTGCTAAAACATCATAATTCATTCACACTCAGAAATGCGATTTAAATTTAAACCGTCTTTTTGCGAGCTGTGGTAAACAACGCATCTCTGCCGTTTATTCATTCACAAACAGAAACGCGATTTACTTGAGAATGAAAAAAAAAACTTACTACAGTATTCCATCCGTTGCTCCTCGAAATACCAGCACTTCTGAGGTACATTTTCCATTATTATTATTCCTCACAGCGCTGCGAGACGGTGTAAACAAGTACAATGATCTGATTAAACTTGTGTTTTCTCGAGCTGATATGTGGGCGTTCACAGGTTTGCGTGGATTGCCTCAGTAATTTGCGTTTGAATAGCGCGCGCTCTCCGTGGGCGGGGCAGATTAAAACGTAATGAGCTGAGATGAGAACGACTGACATCTCGCTCTTTTCTTACAGATTACATGAACTGAGAATATTTGTTTTTTATATAAATTACTTCATTTAAAAGAAGAGAATTCAAGCTTCATGCCTGTGTGTCTGTATGCCTGTTTGACTGAGTATTTGCTGAGTTATTGTTCATTTTCGGACGCGTTTCAGAATGGACTACACTGACAGAGAGAAGGCAGAACTATCTTCGTGTTTATTTTTCTTTATTTGGCGAAAAGCAAAACACTTTGTTTTTATTGTGAGTATACACAAAAATAATACACATTTAACAGAATCGATTGATGTATGAAACGCGTTTGTAATATCAAAGTCAACAGAGCAAAATTAATCTCTTTTGAACTGATAAAAAAAAAAGCGAGCTGGTATCGCCGGCGATACCGCCCGACCCCAGGGGGTTAACTGGTTAAAATGCTCAAACCAGGAGGAACTATACAGAACGATGTCATCAAGATACACCTCACATCCGGGCATTCCATACAGTATACGGTTTACCAGTCGTTGGAAAGTCGCCGGTGCGTTACGAACCCCGAAAGGCATTACTGTGTACTGCAGGAAAGCATCAGGCGTAACGAAGGCGGATAACTCTTTTGCATGGGTAGTCAAAGGCACCTGCCAGTACCCCTTTAGAAGGTCAAACTTACTGACATATCGGGCAGAGCCAACATGATCGACACAGTCGTCAACACGAGGTAAAGGGAAGCAGTCCGGTTTTGTCACAGCATTAAGTTTTCGATAATCAGTGCAAAATCGATATGAACCATCGGATTTATTCACTAGAACGCAAGGGAGAACTCCATGAACTAAAACTAGGTTCAGCCAGGTTATGATCAAGCAAATAGTTTACTTCTTGCTTTAGCAAATCTCGTTTCAAAGGATTAACTCTATAGGCATTCTGTTTAACAGGACATGAAGTTCCTACGTCGATGTCATGTTCAATGGCAGACGTACGACCAGGGACATCAATAAAAAGAGAAGGAAACAACATCACTAACTCAATGACATCATTCCTCTCCTTCTCTGTCAAATAAGAAAGATGAGAGGACAGGTCAGTAAGAATCTCCGAGTTGTTAAGTCGTCCGTCTACTTTTCCTCGAGAAAGAAGATTCCCATCCTCATCAGCATTCTCAGAAGAATCACCACTCATGCTTCAAAAGAGAGAAGACTGTTGTTCTGGATTAAAAGAATCACAGGTGTTTACTACACTAACAGAGACAGAAGGAACAGGAACTACATAAGATTTCAACAAGTTACTGTGACAAACCTGCACTTTCCTCCTACAGCAGATAATTATTATCTGAAAGGCGTTTAGCTACATTGTAGGGTCCTGTAAACTTTGCTTGAAATGGATTAGCAGGAAGAGGCAGCAAAGCCAATACTTGATCACCCACCTGAAACTCTCTCAACTTAGCCTTCCTGTCAAAGAGTTGTTGCATTTTTGTTTGAGACTTACTCAACTTCTTTTTAGCAATAGCTTGTGCCTCATACAATCTACACTGAAATCCACTCACATAGTCTGAAACATTTTCAGAAGGCTTAGACGTTAGCCATTCATCAGCTAGAACAGCAGTAGGTCCTCGTACTATATGTCCAAACACTACTTCATTTGGGCTAAAACCAAGGCTTTCTTGGATTACCTCACGTATAGCTAGTAACTTCCACGGCAGACCTTCTTCCCAATCCGCATCGAGTTCCACACAATATGACCTTAAAAGAGACTTCAAGGTTTGATGAAACCTTTCAAGAGCTCCTTGACTCTGTGGATGATAAGCACTAGAAATATTGTGGCTTACTTGAAGCTGACGCATGGCTTTTGAGAACTGTTTCGACATAAAATTTGAACCCTGATCAGTTTGAATAACCTTGGGAATTCCAAAGGTTGACATAAAATTAGTGAGGGCCTTCAAGATAGACTTTGTAGTGATAGACCTCAACGGATAAGCGGCAGGATAATGAGTAGTCTGGCACATACCAGTGAGAAGATACTGATGACCAGTCTTAGACCAGGGCAAAATACCAACACAGTCAATGATCAAATGCTCGAAAGGGGTGGAAACAACAGGAATAGGCTGCAACTGAGCAACAGGCACTTTTTGGTTTGGCTTACCAGTAATCTGACATGTATAACAAGATCGTATATGCCTAGCCACATCTCGTTTTACCTTAGGCCAATAAAACTGTTGCATGACACGATCATACGTTTTCCGGACTCCTGTATGACCAGCAAGTCCTTGATGAGCCAAATTCAACACAGAGTCTCTTACTGTAATGGTGCGTTCACACCGGACGCGAATAGCGCGTCAGGCGCGAGTGATTTCAATGTTAAGTCAATGCAAAGACGCGTTACGCGCGTAAAAAATTCCTGCGGCGCGAATGAGGCATAGAGCGCGGCGCGGTAGACGCGAATACGCCTCATTCGCGCATCAAGTTCGCGCGAATGGCGCGAATTGAGCGTCTGGCGCGTTAAGCGCGTTACGCGCAAATGTTTTATGTAGTGCTTTTTGTGCATTCTCGCGTTTGACGCGAATTCGCGTCTGCCGCCCGAGTTGAAAAATCTGAACTTCTGCGTCAATTCGCGCCGCGTTAACCAATCAGGAGCCTGCTTGCTGCTGTCACGTGGCGAAGTGACAGTTTATAATGTTATTTTATGTTTGGCCTCTCGATAAATTATTTTGTAATAATATGACTAAAATGCTTGGTGTGCAAAGCAAATCTTTCACATAAAAACTCGATTTCAATATATGAGAGATACTCATTTTGTATTGAATGCTATTTATTCCATATCTATTCTAGATTATATGAAACATTATTATTCTAATGTAAAGACAACAAACACAATTTATTGTATTAAAACTTTTAAAAAAATCACAGGGCAGGTTTCACTTTTGGAGGCTGGCTCCATTTATTATCAAAACAAAAATAAATGACAGATTAGGTGGGTGCGGGCGAGGGTGAACCTCGCGCCGGGCTGTAGAGCGCGGGCTCGACAGGCATAGACCACTCGAGGCCGAGGCCTTATACGGCCTACGCTGTCCTCGTCAGCGTCCTCACCGTTAGGTCCACCAAACCTAGCTCCTGGAGCAAATTGTGAAACTCCTGAAACCCTCCGGAGGGTCTGGTGGACCCGAGTACAGCGACGATGTCCCCTACGCAGCTGTTTCTGCTCTCCAGAGCATATACGAGCGGTGACTCTCTCGATTAATGCTAATGCTAATGCTCGATAAACATCTAAAAAAGATGGCCGCCAAAACTTTCACCTCTGACGCGCGTAAATTTCGCTTCAAACTTTTGTTTTTACGCGCGTTAGACACGCGAATTAACACAAAGTGGTCAAGCGTCAAACTAGACGCGGTAGACGCGAATTTGACGCGCTATTCGCGTCCGGTGTGAACGCACAGTCAGAGGGATTACAATCTGAGTTTTAGGTTCCAGAGAAGCATCTTTATGCATGACCCCCATCCGACAAAGCAGACCATCATCAAGAAAATACGAAGAAGAAAGATGATCAGAACACTTCTTGGACCCTACTGCAGATAGAGGCTTAAGAGTGTCATCGCTCTGCTGGGCTCTTATTAAATCCTCTCAAGAGATCTGTAACAAGGAAGTCAGAGAACAGCCATCAACATCAGAGATATCAACATTAGTTTTCTCTTTAGTGGACAAAACCTCAGATGTTTCAGCAGATTAACTTTGCAGTACTGTAGAATCTTCCTGGTCAGAAGACAGCGAAGAGCAGGCCTTCAGGTCTTTTTGTTTAGGACATTTAGACGCATCAGATCCTTGTTCACCTGTATTAACAGTGTAAAAGAAAATGTCATGAAGTGGAACCTCTACAACTTGATTTTCAGACAGTGGTTTAGCCATTAATCAAGTAACTGCACAAGCTGGGAACAAATCAGTGAATTCTTTATGGTTTTCAACATCAGATTTTCTGGGTATAGATACTATTATGGGTGGAGCTGCCACACTACTCCCTCCCCCCAGCTAAATCATTTCCTAGAATAAACGTAATCCCAGGAACTGGAAGTGCAGAATGGACACCAACTACAACATCACCAGATACGATGGCAGAGGAAAGATGGATTCGATGCAAAGGCACTTCAACAAACCCCATCTCAAAACCTCGTACTAGTACATGGGTTCCAGTAGCCGTTTCAGAAGTTAAAGGCAAAATTCCTTCTAGAAGAAACGACTGAACAGCTCCCGTATCTCGAAGAAGACGCACTGGCACGGTTTTGTTTGAACCAGGCAATGACACATTTCCTTCAGTGATAAAGGGTGTATAATCAACAGAGGAAGTTACACCCCGATCAACAAATTTACCACCAGAACTAGGTAAAGGGCGATCTTTCTCATCAAGAGCATCAACAATGAATGGCAAAGTAGCAACCAAAGCAACAGGTTTCGACAGTCTTTCTTTCTTCTTAAGAAACAAGACGGTCAGATATTTTATGGCCAGATTTTTTACAATAATAGCAAACCATGTCTTGTGAGGGTGCAGGCTTACTAGAATGATCAGCAACTGTCGCCTTAACGTTCCTACTCATCACAGGAGACTTTGTCTTAGCTTGAGAGCAAAACACAGACTTAAGCCTGGTTCACACGGCAGGATAATTAGGCCGATTTTATCCCCGCTTCACCCCTTCCGACAATCTTAAGGATGCTCCGATTATCGTAAAATAATCTGATCAGATATTCCTGCCGTGTGTGGTGTGTTAAGGCTGCTCTCGTCTGCTCAGAAGGACTTCGGGACCGCTCCGATCTCTAATCGGGGATGTCCAACATGTTGGATTTATTTGGCCCGATTTCTTCTCGTGTGTGATGTCCCCCGAGCACGCAGCCTGTGGACTGTGGAGTGTAGCCAATCAGAAAGCGAGGTGACGAGGCGGCGAGGAAACACCGGGAAATATAATCAAAACAGCCGGCGGCATCGCGCACCAGAAAGTCCGGTGGACGTCAGAGATCATTGCCTTTTCTTTTGATAACGTTTTTTTACAAACTATTGCCACTGCATCCTCTTCGTCCGCCATGATTGTTTACTCTGAAGTCACGTTTGATCTCAAGGTATTTTGCGCGATTTCCCGTCTGATCTGGGAATGCTCGGGAGTCAAATCGGTTCGTGTGTGATGTGTTGATATTGCCGTGTGGCTGCGCACCACACACTGTACGACCAAAACTGTTAGACCCGTGATTTTTTATCCCCGTGTGTGGGGTCTCTCAGGTTTGGAAAATCGGCCGACAATTTTAAAATCGTCCCGTGTGAACCAGGCTTTACTCATGTCATTCTTAAAGCTGAACAAACTGAATGACCCCCGATGGGTTAACACAAATTCATCAGCCATGATAGCAGCTTCAGAAAGTTTATTCACTTTGTGTTCAGTAATATGCACAGCTACAGCATGAGGAACACAATGTTTAAACTTCTCTAAGAGCACTAATTCTCTTAACTGTTCTTTAGTGATAACTTTCATTGAAGTACACCAACGATCAAATAAATTCTCCTTTTCCCTTGCAAATTCCACATAAGTGCAGTCATCAATTTTATTAAAATTCCTGAATTTTTGGCAATATGCCTCAGGCACAAGAAGGTAGCATGTAGTACAGATTAAGCATGTAGCACAGCAGATTTCACAATGTCATACTCACCACTCTGTTCCAGTTTGAGAGCAGAATAAACTTACTGTGCTTTACCTGTGAAAACACACTGTAACAATAAAGTCCAAAACTTTTTCGCCCATTTTAAAGACAAAGAAACTCGTTCAAAGTGATCGAAATATTTTCTATTTTCTTCTCAGAAAATGGCGGAACTAATCTTAAATTTTTATGAACATTGAACACAGGTTCGTGTGATTCACTCGGCAGATGCCGTTCAACGAGAGGCACATCAACTCGTGAAGCTTCCGCTTGTTTTACGGACAACTCTAACTCCAACCTCTTTAACTGAAACGCTCTTTCATCCCGTTCTCTCTCAAGTTCCAGTTTTCGCACAACTAACTGCTGTTCTCTCTCTTCCGCTCGCTCTTTCGCAGCACGTTCTCTTTCTACTGCTCTTTCTTTCGCAGCGCAATCCTCACACTCAGCGTGGAGTTTCACTGCATCTAAATACAACTGTTTCACTTGAAATGACATATCTGGGAATTTTATCTCACTTTCACTGTCAGTCTCACAAGCAGTAGACACAACGATTCACTGGGAGCAATTAACTCAGCGCTTACCTCCAAAACTCCTCTATCAACGAGTGATCGCTTCAAAGTAGTCACAAGTATTTCCTTCAGCCGCTTATCTTGAGTAGTGAGATCGATACTGAAGCGTTCGGCGATTTGCACCAGTTTCTCATTTGTACAACTCTCAAGTAAAGTTTCTGAGGGACAAGCGAAGAAATATTCGAGCACCGAAGACATTTTGTTCGTAAACACTTATACTACAACAACACAGACAAAACCACCAGCTCACGCATGTGAGACACTGTTTACTAGAAATACAACTCCCATAGCCACTGCTTCGAAGAGAAACTACGTCAGTGTATTACGTAACCTACTCATTCACAAAACTTCCAAAGACTTACCACAAGTCAAAACACAATGTAGACACGAAGAGAAGAGAAGAGACGAACGCACTATACACACACGAACGCAATTATTTACTTTTCCTTTTTTTTTCCTTTTTTTTTATTTTTTAATGGGTTCACCTCTATAATCTGAGAAACTCCAGCTCCTATCTATGAAAAAAAACACACTAACTAATTCCTACCTAGTCTTCAAAGGTGTACCGGGCTCGGGGCGGCATTAAACGCTGAACTCCGTGACGATCAGTTTAAACTGAAAGTCCGAAAGCGTACCCCCTACAGAGAGTTAAATCTCCACCCAGGATAACCCCTAAAAAAAAAAAGGCAAAAAAAAAAAAAAAAAAAGAACAGTGATCCATCGGAAGGATTGTACACAACCCAGCTGGATACACTCTGACTAACCGGAGTTCTCATTCATAAAGGTAACCATTCACAAAAATAATCACATACTCACCAACATTCCTACGCCAAAGGATCGCGGACGAGACACCCAATTTATGTCACGGCCAGCTCGCTCTCGACCATAACATAAAATAGGAGCACTTTTTCAGATTGATTGACTTGCAAGTTTCTTTATTCAAGTGTCAAAATGATACAATACAAAATAATATTACATAATGTCTAGGGTTTAAATAAAGGGGGAAAATAATAATCCAAATGGTGAGGAAATGTTGAAACAGCAAAAGCAAGGGTTCGAGCAAATGTCTTCTCCTGGGGACTGCCGATCCCCAGAGGAAAAGTGAAATGGATTAAATCAGTCCCATCTTTGGCCCTGTCCCAAATGGCACTCTTCATATGCACTTTCGGTCTTGTGGACTTACAATGGCTGCCGCGTGCGCGTGTCCGTTAAGTCCGTGAGACCATAGGGTGTCCCATTTGTCATTTTAGGCCTCAGAAGGGTGCTCGCGAGCGCCCCCTTTGCGGTCAATATGTGCCCTCGATGCGCACTTTTGCAGAGCCCACACTGATGCGGACTCCGCTGCAGACTTCTTCCCGACAGTCAAAGCGGCATTACGTCACGAAAGTGCGGACTCGTAGGAAGACCACGAGTGCTTAGGGTGCCATTTGGGACAGGGCCCTTTATCCTCTCCACAATCAGATGAGATTATTCAGCAGGAGTGTACAATCGACCACACCCTCCTAAGTCATCCCGCCACCAGCAGGCGAGAAAAGAAAGTGCAGGGTCGTAACACAAGACACGAATGGGAAGCGAAGAAAAACAAATACAAACGATTCACCGTTTTACTTTTCACAGTAAATTCCAACAGAGGTAGCAGTCCAACGCAATGAAAACACTGATATATATATATATATATATAAACACTTAATAGATATCAGTACTGGAAATGAAATTTTTTATGTTCATTTTCTCTCACCTGTTGAAATGAGGAATGTTCTCTCTCCTGACAAAATCAAGCCAGGTTAACAAAAGATATAGGCCACTATATACAGATTAATCTATTTACACAAGATGGAGAAGAAACAACCTCGTCGCTGAGGAGAGCAAATGAACCACAGTGAGTGATCGCAGCAGAAACTGAGGTGAGAGAATCATGCATTCAGTGTTCAGAGGATCTGCTCTCACTCCATATACAGCTGTGCAGGAGAGATGGAGGAAAATCACACAGTTTTTTCATCCAGCATGAGCTGAGAGCTGATTCTTCCTTCACCCTGGACACAACTGGAGTAATAAAGACAGACTGATGTGCTTTAATGTGTCTGAACGAAACACTCTGGGCTTTAGAGGAACTGAATGGCAGTAACAGGTGCTCAAATTCAATGAATCATAAGAGGGATTTGAGCGCTGATGAAAATGAACTTTGGGACAGTTGTCATCAGCGCGGGTCTGTGCGGGCTGCTCAGTTTCATCCTGCTCGCCGTGTCCATCGGCACTGAATACTGGTACATTATAGATGTGGATGAAGGCAAGAACTCCAGCCTGGAATACAGCAGCTCTCACTCCGGACTCTGGAGGATTTATGAAGGTAAGATGCTCAACACACACAACTTAAGCACAGTTTTATGTCCGATTGTATTGTGCAGATGTTGCACACATTTATATTCTTCCAATAATGTGTATATCCAGACTCATTTCTCACTATACACAAATATACACATATGAATATACATTTAACATTAGGCTAAATACTGAGTATTAATGAGTATAAAGTACATGGACTTAATGTGCCATTTGTTCATGGCCATATTAATGAGTCAAGCATATAGTGACATTTAATGTGTGTAACATATTTAATATATATAATAGGTGTCCCCACATCTCCCTTCTCTTACTGTTTAGCTAGTCATTTCATGTGCCTCATTAGATTAAAGTATTTTTTATCTCATTTTAATCGCAGCATATAAACTGGCAAACGGTTCTACTGGCTGCAAAGAAAGTCATTTCTCAAATGTTCACAGAGACAGTCCTCATCACCGGCTGAGGCTCCATTATGTACATAATTAATGTCTCGTCCAATTCGGTCGCTGTTTCATGGCACTAGACTATTAAAAAGAGAAGCAGTTCATCACAGAACTGTAAATGTTTAATGTTACACACGTTGTGATGACAGTTACTAAATCTGTCGTATGAAAAAATACTGTTTTCCATTTCATTCTAATTGCTGTAACAATGATGTCTTCCCTCTTAAACAAATGCTGCTTTTCCTTTTACGAAAATAATCCTTCAAATGATATTGTATGCCTTGAACTTGTAGGCTGTAGTAGTATAGAAGAGATTGCCAAGAAAATTGATTTGTGGTCAACTGTGTGAAGCATAATGTGTGTTTCCAGCTTTGACTTGGTGTTTCAATGTCACCCACAGGAGAGAATGGCAGTTATCATGACATCTCGTTCTACACGGACACCTCCGACCACACTGAGCAGGAGAAGCACCTTTTAAGTGAGTCTCTGAAACTGCCATCTACACATTAACCACAGTCAGAGAATGGCACTGGGAATAGGCTTGTTATGGTTAGTGTGTTCTCCGTCTCTTTAAGAGCGGTATTCCCAGCACGATATTCAACCGTCCCGACCCTTATTATACAGTAAGGAAGACTGACCAATTATCAAAGCAATGATAATATTGCAATACTGACAAAAAAATTTAATTAAAATAAATGAATAAAAAACAGTTTTTGTACCTTGGCTGGTTTAGCCTGTCGTGGACAGCTGACTCCCGAAGCTTCTTCTTCATATTCACACAGCAAAATCCCCATTGTTAAATTAACTCTGCTCAGAGCACATATGGTCCCACTCTACAGAGTGTTAAAGTAACATTGAAGCAGTGTTAAAGTTAATGAGATAATTAAGTGATTAAGTGATGATTGAGCATTAGTGATGAACACCTGCTGTTAACAAGCAGAATCACTGAAGGAAAGAGAAACACAAGAACTACAACTGACTTCAACCACAGCCTTAGATGAAATCAATTGCAGATAAAAGAAGACATTACATCTCTCGAGATCTCAGCAGAGGAGGATTACACAGCTCCACAAACAGCATTACCAGCTTCACTTATTACTAACCAGGGGTGCGTTTCCCGTACAACGATGTAACTCTGTGCTTCACTACCATAGTACAATGCATCGTTGAAGAAATCAACTTGCTAGTCACGACTGTTTCCCGAAATCATATTGTTGCACACTGGTCGTTCAACCAAGTTGGTTAATGATGTCACGCAGGTGGTGGAGTAATAACTTATTTTAATTAACCTGTTTGAGGTCGAAATAACGTTAGATGTTTTGATATAAATTACAGACATGGCATCTGAGGACTATTTCTCATTTTTCTCAGTTATTTTGCTTCATTTCCAGATTCAACCGTAGGCTCGTTCTTACATAGTAGAGCATGTTCGCACATGCGCAGTCTTAAAAAATGGTGCTTTAAATTTCTTGACAAACTAAAAGACGTAAATGACATTTGTATGTATTCTAAATAAAAAATACAGGTTGTACTGAATGTCAGCTTGCTTATTTTGCTCAAGATAAGTATTTATTAAAACCACATGTCATGCAAATTATAAACTCTTCTTCTAACCACAGGTCGAGAGCAGTCGTTCCAAACACACAAGTTTGCCATGCTGTTTGCGAATGTTCGAACTTGTTGAACTTTGCTAATAACGACGGAACTTGCGAACATAGTTGGCTAACAATGCTTTTGGGAAACACACCCCAGATTTACTTTATTTCGGTCAGACGTCTACAGAAGCTCTTTTTGAGAATTAGCAATAAGGTTCAGGTGTTGATGGTGTTTCAACATTATTGAAAATATTTGGTCACCATTATGGTGATCAGTGTTTGTTTTAGTTGGGCAGTTTGAGTCTTGACTATTTATGTGAGTTTGTGGTCTTTGTAACAGTGTTGACCGATGATTTTCATCTTTCTTGCCACAGATTAGACATGTGACACAAAAACTGTGACATGCTTCATGCCGCAATGCATTCTGGGAGCCCATAGTATAAAGCTCATGGCTCCCAGAATGCATTGCAGCATGAAGCATGTCACAATTTTTGAGATCCATATGCTGATTTTTGAAGTCTGTTTGTGTCAAAAAAAATAAAAAAAATCCCCTTAATTAAAAAAAAATCCACAGTTAAGAATGTCTCATCTGTGGCACAAAAGTATTGCTGGTGACAATAATGGTTTAATAACAAATAACCCCTTATGGTCAGCGAGTAAACTATATCACCTGACCCTTTTTTTCTGTCTTTCTTCGCAACAGATTGCATAAACACTGTTAGAAAGAACACAAAGTTACATAAAATGTCAAATCAAACTGCCCAACTAAAGCAAACACTGATCACCATAATGGTGACCAAACATTTTCATTAAAACATCAACATCTAAACCTCAGTTAAGTCTCAAAAATAAATTATGTAGATGAAGGACAGAAAGAAAGTAAATCTGGTTAGTAATAAGTAAAGCTGGAAATGCTGTTTGTGGAGTTGTTTAATCCTCCTCCTCAAAGATCTTGAAAGATTTCATGTCTTTTATCCTCAGGTGATTTTACCTATGGCTGTGACTGAAGTCTCTCCTTTTTCTGTTCTTGTTGTTCCTCTTTCCTTCAGTGATTCTGCTCATTATCATTAGGTGTCACCACTAATGATCAATCATCACCTTATTAATCACTTAATTATCTAATTAACTTTAACACTGCTTCAGTGTTATTATAACACTCCGTAGAGTGGCACAATGTGTGCTCTGAGCAGTGCTGATTTAACACTGGGGATTTTGTTGTGCAGTAGTGACAGAACTTAACTTTTCCAGGGGCATTTTTACCTTTATAAGTATTTTTTCTAACCTTATTAGATAAATGCATCATATTTTATGTCAAAATCATTTTATGAATTAATTTAATCAATAAATTCAATTATAATAATAAGACACTAGGATGTTTCCCAAGTATCAACAAAATTATTATGCACAGAAGCAGCATTTAGATGTATTTACACAGCAGTTACAATTGCATAAACATAATGTTATGACATTCATGTGTAAAAAATTATATTTTTAATATTGAAATATGAAATATTTTTGAATGAAATACTTTGAGACATTGATTGATTTGTTCAAAAACGCTGATTAATTCAGGAACGAAACGCCACTGTGTTGCTCAGAGACACACAACGGCTCCGATCTGGCTTTGTTTGGAACTCAAAATAGAACAAAAATAGAGACAATATTAACAATAATGTGTATGTAACTCACAATATTAACTTATTGTTAACTAATATTAACTATAACTTGACATCATATAGAAATATAATACAAAAACTCATACTGGGGCTTGATTTGGGTCCTTCTAACTGAATTGTAATCTACATCACACAGTGAATGCATTGCAAAGTGAGTGACATACTCGTTAATGTCAGCCTCTACATGGTTAAAACAACAATTACAATATTATTGTAGACCAGGGGTGCCCAATCCTGCTCCTGCGATTGACTGTCCTGCACAGTTCATCTCCAACCCTAATCAAACACACCTGCCTTTAATTTTCAAGTGATCCTGAAGAGGTTAATTGGTTGCTTCAGGTGTGTTTGATTAGGGTTGGAGATGAACTGTGCAGGGCAGTCAATCAGCAGGAGCAGGATTGGGCACCCCTGTTGTAGACAATGCATATAATGCATTATTATTGTACACACCCCTAGTGGTCACTCGCTTAAACTCACTGAAAATGAAAGGGCAAATTGTCCCTGAACTCCAGCCTTCTTTAAAGTGTTGAGTTTGTGTGATGTAATAAAGGCTTGTGTCTCTCAGACTTGCACAGGGTCATCGTGGTCCTGCTGCCTCTCAGCCTGGTGCTTCTGGTGTTTGGGGGCATCTTCGGTCTGGTGGCGTCTTTGGCTCAGAGCTTCTCTCTCCTCTCCTGCATCGCTGCATACTTCCTCGTCTGCAGTGAGTGTCATGAACAGCTTCATTACCCGTCTACAGATAGCAGCTGAAATGAAGTGAGGTCTCAGTGGAGTTTGTGTTGTTGTGTATGGGTCAGTGAGAGATGTGTTTCAGGGATCAGTCAATGCCACACATGGATATAAATCACAATGGGAAAGAAAGAAAACACAAAATGTCCATCTGAGTGCAGCTGTTAGGTGAAATGGACACACAGAGAGAGCGTTTAAATAGTAGCTCAATAATAAATATACACAAAGCCTGCAGTAATTAATAGAAAAAAATAGTGAAAAGATTTTCAATCTTTAAAAATGGTACATAAAATAATTAATAATAGGGCCCCAGTGTATTTTAACTCATATTTATCTTGGGTTAATGTAAGACATGGACACTATACTAGACAAAGTAGCCTATTATGGACCCGAATCTATGTAAGCGTTAGACTTTGTATGATCAGAGGATGTTTGAATATACAGGTGCGCAGGAGTGGAACAAGTTGCCATTGGACACTAAGGTTTTAACGGATAATGTTGGCTATAGTATAAGAGTGGAGAGATTGTTTTTAGATAGGATGGCTTAATATACATGTGTTTTTTTTTGTATTATTATTATTTTATTATTATTATTTATTTTTGTCATGAAAATGTCTAGTTAAAAATCAAAGGACCACAATGGAAATAAGTTAATGCAACTTTATTGTGTTATTCTTGACAAAGAAGTTTTGCTACTTTAATTGTTTCTGTATTGCTAAATAAACTCAACTCAACTCAACTTTAACACTCTTGAGTCTGGAGCCAAATTAACTCCCAGGAGATTTTACTTAAAGGTATAGCGGAGGATCTTTCCAAATTTTAGATAAGACCCGCCCGCTCCACTTTTTGAAAAGTTTGATTGATTCACAAGAATGATTGACATTTAGGAGGACCAATAGTATAGGTTACCCACCAGGAAGTAAAACATCCTCCGCTATACCTTTAACACCCGAGTTTTTGCTGAGCACTTGCTGAACTTCAGTTTGTGCAGAACATAGCTGCTGTGAGAAAAGTTCACAATCCAAGTCCTAATCATGAGACGTGCTTTATATTAAGTGCCTTAAACTAACTCATGAGCCTATATGCGTATGTTTATATGACAATGATGTACTAAAAACGGAAACGGTTTTCCTTTGCGTTTTTCGCGTATAGACTGTCAAAACGATCCCTGTACACACGTATCAGCGAAAAACTAAAAACGCTGTATTACTCATGCCAGGCCAGTAGTTGGCAATGCCACTTTGTAGAGACTGAACACCTAAAACACTTGCGCATGACATCAGCGTTTTCACAAATTTGCTTTTTTTGTAGTATACATGGAGATGATAACAGTAACACTTTTTTTTTAATTTCTTTATTTAAAAGGGACAACGCACATTAATCAACATGAGTACAAAGTCCAACATGTAAATGTGCCAGATTTAGCCATACAGGCTAATTTTCATCTGCAGTCCCTACTTTGAAACCTTTTTTCAAAAGAGTGCATTTTAAGGCCCCCAAAATGAATGACCAAAACACATAAACAAACAGAGTTGTGTAAACGGCCCCTTTAGGCCAAGTATTGTAACCCATACTTGAAATTTGTCCTCTGCATTTAACCCATCCAAGTTACTGCACACACATTAGCAGCAGTGAGTAGTGAATACACACACGCACTGAAGAATTAAATCGGGTGTGTTTGATTAGGAAGAACATCTGGACAGATAGTAAAACACTATAGGCATCATACATTTTCACATTCACATAAGATTTATAATAGTGCTTTACAACTGTTGCTTTTCAGACTGTATGGACATGATCCCCGCTGTAAGCCATGTCACACTCTAGGATCTCAGTTGTCATTAATGTGTGTGTGTGTGTGTGTGGAGCAAGTGATTGTTTGTTGTTGCCTCATTAATTGCAATCGGGTTCTACGCTCCTATTGGTTTTTGATTTGATGGTTGTCGTGGGAGAAGTCACAGAGCAGGACTGTCTCTCAAAACCTCTGATACTGCCAGAATTTAGTTGGAGGAACATGTCGGTGAACATGTCTAGCAATCAGGGACTTCAGATTTTGGCCTAGGATCAGAGGAAGATTCTGGCCAAATTGTAGCCACAATCATACAGTGTGAACCCGGCTTAAATGGTTCCAGAGAATCATACACCTGAGGATCTGCAATCTACCAGAGTCATTCTGAATCTGAACACAACAAACTCATACAAAAACACTCCCTCTTTGCTAAGAGATTCATGACAATTTAAGACAATGTATTATAAATGCATGTTTGAAAGTGCATATATTTGTAATCAGCAGATTTTATAGAAAAGTTCTACGTTTAATGCTCATGTGTCTGTAAAGGTGTTAAACTATAATAAGAACAACAGGATTTGATTATATCATTAATGAGATAATTCACACCCTCATTCCACTGTCACAGCATCACAGTAACATAAATCAGGTTTGACACTGTATGTGTGCTATAGTTTTTTTAAATGAGTTGTTGTAGAGCACATTTTAATTTAAGTGGGAATTACATCTATAGTGTTGATTCTGTCCTCAATATTATTGTGATAGTATTATTGGGTATATTTGTTATGATAGGATGTGATGATGATGGTGTGTAGTTTGGGCTCTTTTGAGGCACTGTAACAGTGCTTGTGTTCTAGCCTGAGCACAACAGAAAACTGAAGTGCTGGTGAATTAAGGGAGGGATGGATGGAGCAAATGACTGGGATCTGCAAAGGTTGAAACACTGAGGTGCACCACAGACATTTACAGCTTTTTATTTGTGTTCTGTTTTCAGTCCTGAGATGAAAAAATATCACTAATCTTCCCCAGAACAATGTTACAAAAGGGTATATGCATGTGAACTCTGCACAGCTGTCTATGTTATGGTTTAGTGTGCTTATCTAGTAGCTTTTATTATTGCTGAGGTAAATTGTTGCAGTAATTGTGCCATTGAGGACTGAAAATTGCACACGATTGATGGATTGGAGTAAAACTGTGGAAAGATTGAAGTCTCATATGAGTTTACTGAGTGATCCCATCTGTAAACATAGTACTTTTCTTCACAAAAACAATTGGCATTCCCTATGGAATACGAAGACATGACAGAGAAGAAGATGGTGATGGTTTTTCCATCTGCTCTTGCCTCACAAACATTTGCTGTTCTCCAACTCTCATAAAACATGAATTGTAGCCGCATGTCTCCTTTCACAACACTGATGAATCATGCTGCAACAGCAGCAGCACCTAATCAAATACATCGCAAAGCCCTTTCTAATGTTTGGAATTCCTGCACTGATAAATTAATTTATCCCAGTGTGCATCATCAGACATTGTGTATCTTTCATTCAGTTCAACTCTCTCCTGACACACTCAGTCAGTATGTAACACTGTGAGTGTTGGTTTTTTTATAATAATTTTTTTTTATAAAGAGCACTTCATGACCTCCAGGGTGTCTGTGCTTCTGAGAGCTGTTTCATCCTTCTGGTTTTAAAACTTTTCTTCAGATCAGACAGATGCACCCTTGTGGAAAATAGGTGAGCCTAATTGTATTGAATTAATTAAGTATATATATTTGAGATCAGTTTATATATATATATATATATATATATAAACTGTACTTGCAGATAATTGTCATGGTGCAGGCTAGGACGGATCTCAATTGCAGCAGATTTACTTTTATTTATAAAACCAAATCAAAGAAAGCTATTCAAAAGGTGAGAATCAACGTAACAGTTTCACTAATGCAAAGACAATAGTGGATATTGAGTGGAACAAAGGACCAAGGAGGTGACGCTGGAAGAAGGAGCCAGAGCAGAGCCATTAGGACGAAGGTCCATGACAGAACCGATGGAGGGAGAAGCCAGGATGAAGCTAAAAGCCTGACCCACAGAGATGGAGTCAGATCGTGACAAAGAAAATGACCTGGGGTGACACCGCAGACCAGGAGGGCCAATGTCGAACTGCAGGCTTGCGGGACTGAGGAGGAGATGGGGACTTGGAAGACCAGGGCAGAGTCGGTGGGACTGAGGACAATGGAAGAACAAGAGGGATGGAGGAGACCGGCAGAGGCAGAGGGGTGTAGGTGTAGTGTAGTGTACTGTAGGTTGAAGTGTAGCTGGAGACTCTGATGTCTGAAGAGTAGCCAGAGCAACAATTGACCAAGGTGGATTCAGAGGGACGTGGGAGCCCAGCAGAACCGATGTGTCTGAGGGCCAAGGCGGATTCCGGGGCTCGGAGGCCCGAGGTGGAGCTAAGGGATAAACACACCAGGGCAGAACTGGAGACCTTGAAGCCAAAGGCGGATCCAAGCAGATGGGCTGAGCCACTGAAGGAGGAGTCGAGGGGCTGAAGGGAGCCTGTTCAGGCGGGGCAGAAGAACTGAATGGTGTTATTAGAGGAGCGGAGAGTGGGAGGCTGGGAAGGACCAGTGGTGATGAAGGACACTTGAGGCTGAGTGGGACCAGCTGCGCTGAATGAGACTTAAGACTGGGTGGGACCAGCAACGATGAAGGAGACTAAAGGCGGGGCGAGACCAGCGGACACAACAGGGCTTGGAAGTGGGAGGGGATCTGGGAATCAAGGAGGGCGCCAGGAGAGGAATAGGCTTACACGGAGGATGAATAGAACATGGATACCGGCTCACACACCTGGTCAGACAGAGCAGGCTCAAGCTCTGGGTCTGTGGTGGGCTCTGGTTTGTTGTCCAATCATGTAAAGAGTGCAGTTTGATATTTAGGGTGGATGTTGGCTCTGGCTCTGGCTCAAGCTCTGACACGGACATTGGGGCCGGCTAACACACCTGGTCAGACTCGGCTGGCTTAGGCCTCAGGTCTGCATGGGCTTTGGCGGGTATAGGCACTGGCTTGGGTCCGTGGCAAGCATGAATAGGTGTGGGGAAGGACTAGGGATGAATCATTGTAACAAGGTTTGATTACGACAGGACTGGCAGCATTTGGAAAAGCCCACTCCAAAAACAGGTCTTTAAGGTGCCTTCGCTCTAGATACCTGGTGGCTGAGCTCAAGGAACTCTAGGAATGTACAGTTGCAATGAATAAATCAATCAAAAGTTATTGATAACAGAACTCAACAGAACAAATGGTTCAAATGGTTCCCCTAAATTGAACTGAAAATGCAACTTTCAATGACTTCTGCAGTCTCAAAATGATTCAACCCCTTAATGGTAAGCATCTTTAGTACTTAGTAGAACACCCTTTTGCTGTTATGACCTGCTTCAAACGAGATGTATAACCAGACACCAGCTTCTGGCAGCGTTTCTGAGAAATCTTTAGCCCACTCCTCACGAGCAATGGCCTCCAGTTCAGTAATATTCTTGGGTCCGCGTGCTGCTGTTTTGCGTTCCTTATTTGTGAAGGGTGATGATATCTTCTCTTAACTTTTTGGACCATTCTTTTAACTTAACCATATTTCTAACTTGCAGTCAAACGTGACACTCAACAAACCTAGCAAGTTCAGATATTTTTGTGTTTTAGCTCAAGCACACCTGGTGCAACTAATGAAGCCCTTGATTAGTGATGAGACAACACCTTTTTCGCAGACTTGTGCTGTTGTGAGGGATTCTATTCAGGGAGTTGAATAATTTTGAAACTGCAGAAGTCATTAAAAGTTGCATATCAGTTAAATTTGGGGAAACCACTTGAAACATTTGTTGTGTTGAGCTATTTAAATTACTGTTGTTTGATTTGTTCATTGCAAACAGCTGAAAGTCTGTAAATTTGGGCTTACATACACAGGAGAAAATAAACAGAACAAGAAACCGCTGAACAAAGCAACCAGTAACCAGACAACAAACAAGGGCATGATCAGTAACCTAAGAAAATACCTGAAAATAAGGAACAAAGGAAGTAGGAACAGAACACTGGGAAACAATGAAATACAAACTAAAAGCCCATAAAATGCGTTCATCGGTTACTGAGATCTGCACTTTCACCAAAACTCCCCATATTATTAATAACACAGTCTACATGCTCAATGAATCTTTTATTTGCATTGTGTTTGCCCTTTAAACACAGCCTTTAAGTACTAAAATCAGTGTAGAATATTGCCTTTTATTTCTGTATTGTGACAGTTTTAATGTAAAAATCCTACTAACATTATAAAAGTTTCCCAGGAAACGTAAAATGTACAAAAATGGTCAAGTCCCCTTTAACAAAATGGTTGAAAATGCTCTCTGTTTTTCTATACTTTTCTCATCTTTCTCATCTCAACTGTCGCTCTCTCTGACAAGCACATCAGCAAACCCCTTCATTTTTTGAAAAAACAATGCATCGTTGATCAGAATATCTGACATGGAAATGAGTAGAAAAAAAGCTAGACGACTGAAATATTGAGTTTAATTGCAGAGCAGCAGGAACGCCTCTCCTCTGTTCGTCCAGTTGTCTATTATGAGTGACTGTAAAAGGTCAAGGCTCCTCTGAGCTTCTTGTAAGTGGGTTAATTACAGTAATAATGACTGAGTTCATGACAGTTCCCTCAAACATGGTCTTCTCTCCTTTCTTATTAATATTCTTACCACTAGCTGGTGTCACCATCATATTCTGTACTTGTGACTGGTTATTTTCATTGTAAATGAGAGACTCCATGTATTTATCCCAGTCAGGATTTTGTATCTACAATTAGACCTGTGTTCATGACTGTTGCTTGAACTGCTGTTCCCATTGCACCATTTTAACAATCTTCAATGTTGATCAAAATGTCCAGATAGTAATTCAAAAATACCCCAACCCAACCCCTACCATGGTAGGTAGTGGCAGGGTAATTGTACAATAATCTTATTGGAAGGACACAGTGCATCACATTTCCTTGTAAAAAAAAAAACAAGTACACTTTAGGATACTTTTAAAAGTACTACTTATTTAACGAAATAACATTTGAAAGAAAAATTTGCTAATGGCCCATTGCTAATTCTGTTTGTTCTAAGTAAATTGTGAATGGAGTGTAATGACTGCTCTTTGTGCACAGGTCTGTTGACGGTGTCTGGTGTGAGCATCTACATCAGTTACTCTCAGCAGGCTCTGGAAGAGCTGCAGCACATGGTGGATGTGGAGTCACTGGCTCACGTCCACATGTCCTTCGGCTGGTCTCTGGCCATGGCCTGTCTGTCCTTCAGCCTGGAGATGCTCGCGGGGGTCCTGCTCTTGCTAGCGGCCCGTCTCATCCGCCGGCAGTGCCACCACGAGCCTGCTGCGGTGTTCTTCATGAGTCAGAGTTCACCACAGCTTCTGAGACTGCAGTGATGATGATGATGATGATGATGATGTGGTCTACAATCACATGCATTTCATCCACAGCTTGATCAGGAAATGAGTTTGTGCTATGTCAAAGTTGAAATGGAGAGTGCCGGGTGGCAAATGAGACAGCTGCATCAATTATTGAAGGAGAGGCTCACTCAAGGACTGCAAAATTTGTCTGCATCACTCGACTGTGTCTGTGCAATCACATATTTTCCTCAAGGCTTCTAGAAACTTGTTTTCCTCTGCTCACCAATGCTGCACGCAAGATATATACCACAATGAATCAAGCAATTGCAGCTTTTATATGCAGTATATCTCTATGGTACACATTTTTACAGTATAGTTTTTTTTTTTTTTATATATATAGTCCAAAAACAGAATAATAACTTGCAGTGGTATGTCTAAGTAATGACAATTTTTGGTAAAAGTTGCAATAATATACACATTTAAATACTTACATATTACTGGTTAATCAAATTAAGAGATTCATTTGTACATTACCAACAATATCTGGAGTAAATGTGCTACATAACAAAAAGTACACTACTGTTCAAAAGTTCGGGGTCAGTGTGATGACAGCACAATTGTTTTCAACATTGATAATAATCATAAATGATTCTTGAGCATCAAATCATCATATTAGAATGATTTCTGAAGGATCATGTGACACTGAAGATGTAATGATGCTGAAAATTCAGCTTTGATCACAGGAATAAATTACATTCAAATAGAAAATATTTATTTAAAATTATTATAATATTTCACAATATTACTGTTTTAATGTATTTTAAATAAATAAATAATAAATAAATGCAGCCTTGGTGAGCAAAAACATTGAACGATTCTCTCCAAGCCTTGTAACCCATCCACCTCACCCATATGTGCTTATGAACTTTTAATACAGATAATGATCATATCTTTAATTTACACATAATGTTTTTGCATACTGAGATTTAATGCATTAAAATGTAGTTGTTTGTTTTTAGTATTTCTTAATAGAAAATTGTTCTGTGGTGAAACTTGTACAACTTATAGTAACCAACATTTCATGTACTGTCTACCACGAAGTGCCATATAATAAACATAACGTATGCCCATCATTTTACCCTGCATGTTGTTACAACTTATTTCATCCTTTAACAACATTATGTATGGAGCTGTTTTTAATGATCTGATACTGTCTGATCATGACCATACAAACTTTGTGTCCACAAAGATACTTTGGAATGCATATATCAATTTTAAATGAAGCTAGTTATAATTATGTTTTCATTTGTGTTAATTATATGTATCTCCCTAAGGCTTATATCCAAGATGCACCATGTGATCTCAAATTAAAATATCAATTTCTCAGTAATTAACCAATGTGAGTGTTCAATTTATGAAACTTGTCATTGGAACGGAGTGGGCTGTTTTCTTGAGCACAAAAGAGTCCAATTTTCATTCCAATTTCAAGAAGGAAAGTCTTCTCAAAATATCAGAAGTTAGTCCAGAGTGTAATATCCTGCATTATTTGCAGGGAAATATGTCTGTGTAATACTATTAAATTGCGACTGGCTGGTTGTAAATCTCTGACTGCTGCTGTGGAGGTTAAAATAGCTGCATTCAAGACAGCATTAAAAGTGAAACCCACGCTCTTAAGTGAAAATAAAGGCTGACCTGGGGATAAATGGAGCGAGAAGAGTGCCTGAGTGAAGTTTCTCTCCATCACTACACCAGAAAATTAATTCTATGAGCAAACAGTGCCAAAGTCTTGCATTGTTTTATAAAAAAAAAAAAAAAAAAAAAAAAAAAAAAAAAAAAAGGATGAAAGATTTATAAATATGGTTGCTTGGTGATTTCTGGCCCAAGTCAAAAACTAAATGTAAATGCATTTGGAGTGGTCTGAGATGGATTAATGCAAAAGTGTAAATGAGTCAAATTCAGGTACACAAGAAATATGAGGTCATGCCACAAATAATTATTTAAATCAGTTTGACACGATTTTGCTGTGGGTTCTTATTTTTTCTGCTCCCACGATGTGAAAAATACAATAGATGTTTATTGCGAACAGCTCTCCTGGTTTAATGAAGGTTTGGAAAGTTTCTTTTATTCCTCCTCCTGAAGATAATGCTTTAAAACTTGGGCAAAGAGGGTTAAAGACACACATTCAAATATCTCAGAAAGTCAATGAACCGGCTACACACCACTTGGAAACCTTCCCAGTTAATGGCACAGCATGACGGCTCTGGCTACCCAACTCTCTCTGCTCAATATAAAATAATACACCCTGAAAATGATGTTGTAAAGGAAACTCAGACGCGAAGATGGTGTTAGAACCCAATGACAGGTATTTATTAACAACACACAAGAGAATGCAGGTGAGTAACAACAACAGGTTGGTAGAGTTAATGGAAAACTGAGTAACTTTGTGTATCTTTCACCAGTAATTAGAGAGTCTTTGATGAGCCAACACACAAGAATAGCAGACTGGACACATGAGGAGAGGAGAGACAAGGACTTGAGATCGATGGTAAGTGTCACTGGAGATTGGCATTGCACAGGTAATTGAGTGTCTGTAGGAGACCGTACTGATTGAAGAGTGTGTGTGTGTGTGTGTGTGTGTGAGGGAGCTGATTGATGCGGTGATGAGGGACAGGTGCTGGTGATTAGGGATGAGTGTGTGATTGTGGCTAATGCTGATTTGTTCAATTACTTGAAATGTTCCCTCATCCTTGATTCATCTGAGCTGAATTTCTTTATTGGCATTGTGGGTCACACGAAGAACCTTTCAAGATTCTTCGGATTATTTTCTTTGCACTAAGAAAAAAGGGTTCTTTTTAAGAACGGTTCTCTAAAATGTTCCTCTATGGAACCATTCTATCTTCTATTTTTAAGAGTGTATAACATTCTACACTGTTGACTATAACTCATTTATAGGGGTTTAGTGTGGTAAATGTGACTCTTTTTATACCTCTTGCAAGTATGATTTGTGTGTGAATAATTGTTTATGCATGTGTGTTAATTTAATTGTCCATGCTAAATTATTGGCAGTGCTTCCTATATGAGTGCATGATGGTAATGCTCTTTATTAATAGATTTATGTGTAGAAAAGTTTGAAGAGCTGCAATTTGTGAAAATGGCTAAGTAATGTTAATTAGTGATCATGTTTTAGTAATTGATTACATTTGAAGCGTTTTGCTCATTAAATGGGTTTTAGCATGAGAAAAACAACTTATGTGCGAATTTGCTTTTGCTCACCATGGTGAACAGTTTTGTGATTATCAAATTTTGATGATTAGTGTAACCTAGCTTTGTCATATCTCTGTAGAAACAGAATAGCTCCAGGTGAAATACAGCACAGTGGGGTCAGCCCTATGCTCCCACATTTCTAAGATTAATTTTTTTACTGAAAATTTAGAAAATTAGGCCCTGTGTTCCCACAGCCCTGTGTTCCCACAACCATATGTTCCCACAGCCCTATGTTCCCACAGTCCTATGTTCTCTCATTTAACTATGTCCCCTATGAAGGGTAGGTTTTAGTGCTTGTGCTGGTACAGGGATAGCCCAATAACATCCCAGACAAGTCTCCCTCCTGTGAGGGGTAGGTTTAGGTATGTTAGGGTTAGGGTTAGGGCTGTGGGAACATAGGGCTGTGGGAACATAGACATGCTCCCAGTACAGTAATGTCATGCTTTCACCGAACTCTCGCTGGTTGAGAGCGAATTACTGGGAAGATTGATAGGACCTCTGTTATAGATTAAACCTGGACCAAACACATTAAACATTTATGGGACATTATATTTCTTCTCTCACTTGCTGCATAATCAAGCAGAGCACGGGGTAAACACATTATTCTTTTCTCTATATTGGCTTTGACAGATCGGTGCAATTTCTTTTCCCCCCATACACATCTGAGAATCTGTGAACTCTGAAAGCTTTTTCTTACATCCAGAACTCAGGTGGGGGGATTTTTTTCCTTTCAAACCACAAAATACATAACAACCCATTGATTGATTCTCACATTCATGTCATAATTCACACATATCATTGTTTACAGAATCGAAGTCACCTATCTTTCCTGCTGTGTTGTTATTGACTATGGTCTGCACAGCTGCTTAGACTGACTGTGTTTTCCACTCCAGTTTTCCACAGAACTGAACGTTCCTAATATTAGGTAGAATGCATAACTTGTTGTATGTTTTCTTCTTCAACCTTGAATGCCTTTCATTATATTTCTCATTTGAACCTCACAAATGAGAGTATGACCATATCAATTGATAAGCAACATCTATTTTTTTCACTGCAGAATGTGGCACCTTTTTAAATGTCTCCTATGGATTGAAATCCAGTCATCATAAAGTAATATGAAGGTATGAAGAGATATATGGAGGAGGTGTGAAGATTAGTTCTACAAATTCACATATAAACATCATTCCTGAGATCTTCACAACACTTCACACAAAAGCCATCTTTTAATAACAGTGGCAGAACTCAATTTGAAGATGAAGTCAAGTGGGGATCAAATATAACTATCATTGTTTTATTCTGATGTTTTCTCATCTTGGTCCACTTATGTTCTCCAACCATTGGCTGAACGTGCTCAAAATCTCATGTCCTTCATCTCATCAATATACCGGTCATATTTGATGTGTCTTGAATCATTAATTATCAGTCATTTGGTCTTTTTCCAAGCCCCTATGTGACCTCTCGATTAAAGCGTTGATGTTTGAAGAGCACAGTGTTTGTGGATGTGGATTGAGGGATTGTGGCTGGAGAGTCGAAAGCGGATTTGAGAATTTTTTTCCTTGAAATTTTGCTTTAAGAAACTCCTCCGCTTTCATTAGTACAGACTTTAGGCGTTTAAAAAAACAACAACAGATTTTCAGAAGCACAATACATATATTAAACAATATTAATGCATTTTGATTATTGCACATAATACGGTACATGAATACTGTATGTGCAAGAAAAAAATGTGTTGATAAAAGGTACACTGTTACTTTTGGCCCTCTTGTGGTTAAAAACAAAACTGCATGTATTTTGCAGAAGAACATTGTTTTGGTTGTGTTAGGCTCTGCGTGACTGTGATCTCCAGGGGGGGCAGGGTTTCATATTATTTTGAAGCTTCCCCGGGCGCCGCCATTGATTAGCCGACCCCCACCTGCTGTTAGCATTCCATTGACTCCCATTCATTTTGGCGTCACTTTGACAGCGAATAACTTTATATCTGAGGCGTTTAAAGACTCCATTTGTCCATTATTTATTTCTAAAGAAACACGACAATGTATAAAAGGCTCCATTACCTTGTATCATACGTTATGGCCCCGTAGAAGCAATTTTTGTAAAAATAGGCTAACGATTGCGTCATAACCACGCGACTCTCTGTCGCACAGTAGAGAGATTACCGTATGGACAGGAGGAGAAGCTCGCGCGCAATCGGGGGGACGTGGAGGCAAAATGACAAAGTAATTAATCAGAATACATAGCAAAAGTTTCTCCTGCTCCAGCTCATGGACACCTCCTACTCACACTCTCCGTCTCTGCAAGTTTCGTAAGGGAATGATTCAGATTTCTCTTGGCACAGCTACTAGAAGACAGACGGGTTGCTCACGTCACATATATGTCGTCAAGCTCAGTTTGAGTCTGCGCAGTACGCTCGACCATCAGGAAGTGAGAGCTTCTAATTGACTTCACTTGTCTCCGTTGAATCCAATGGGGTCGCTGTGTCCAGTTTATATACTGTCTATTGTGATCTCAAGCGGACTAGCTGAAGACGTTACTGTAGCTAAACTCATTAACAGACATGGTACTTCCTTGAAAATAAATTCCAGCACAGCACTACAACAACCATAACTTTACAACATATTTTTACCGCTTTTACAACATTTCAAAACCCTCAGTTCTCGTCATCTCTGAAAGCCAAGCCGATGTTGATTCTTGTTTTATTACGAGCTCTGTTACGTTCTCTTTTTGCCAGCAGACTCTCCTCTGTCCAGCGTTTGTTTAGACGGGTGATTCCCTGGACGTTGGAGATTTAACTGCTCTATGTCAACCTTTCTCGCTCATTGTGACAACAAATCACTGCCACTCACACACCAGAGGATTTGATGATATATTAAAATAAAGTTACATAGTGTGCCTTTAAAAAGGGCATTTAAATTGAAACACTGTAAAAAGTGGTAACCTGCAGTTGCTATTTATACCTGATTTAACCCCAAAAAAAGTTTTGTTGGTATAAATTAATGTATTTAGGTTGATTCAGTGATATTAATATAGTATTTTGACTTCAGTAAAAACAGTTAGATTTAGATTATATCATTTTAGGTTATCATTTTGTTTCAGTGTTTCAGTTCACTTTCTGTGCACAGACATGACAGAAATTTACCTTTGGATCTGACATATCCCATTAGGATTCACAAATTCTGCTTAACAAGCTACGGTTACTGTTGTGAGAAACAAGCCTTACTTCACTGTAAAAAAAACGTTCAGGGATAGAGACGATATCAGTTAATCTCTACTCTGTCAGCTACATAAATACTCAATAACAGTGTTTCTCAATTAGCGGGTTGTGACCCAAACATGTGTTGCAGGTCTCTTCTGATAGGTCGAACTGCAGGAAAAAAACATGCTAAATACAAATAATACAACAGAATTAATCATGTACCATAATTATATATATTTGGGAGAGCAAAATAAATCATTCCCGTTCATTTTGCTGTTGATGTGAAAGGTTGGGCATCCAAATCAAAATCTGGGTCCTAGAGTAAAATCATTGAGAATCACTGCACAGGAATAACGGGTGATTGTTACACACATAAATCCAGTCAAATATAGAGTTGAACAGATTCAGAGCAGCTAATTGTCTTATCTCCAGTCCATACACATATGTTGTTCATTCAAATGCTGCTCTCATCTGGAGTTCATCATTTAGCTAAATTGCCCATTGAGAGGAAAAAATCCAGATGGCATCACTTAATGTTGACAGACTATGATGTAAGCATGCTAAAATAAAAAACTGCAACATGAATCAAACTTTACTTTCTTAATGAACGTTCATGGTCTTATTGATGTTTCATCAGTGCACATTATCCCAAACAGGGATTGACATTAAGGGCCATATTTTAAGTATCCAAGCGCATGATCTAAAGCACACGGCGCAAGTGCACTTAGGGCGTATCCAAATCCACTTTCGCTAGTTTAACGACGGGAAAAATGGTCATGTGTGTAATAAGCAAAGTGTACGCGCACTGTGGAGCCACATATGCGCCTTAACATCCCTCGTTTTCTACCAGCACAAATGGGCGCAAATGCATTTGCTATTTCAACGATGTGGTGCAGGGCGTGTGTGTTGCGCCTGCGCACACTTGTGTTGCGCCTGCGCTGGGTGTATTATAGGGCCCTAAAGGTGCTGTATGTGAGTTTTTCACTCTACTAAAGCATAAAAATACCATAATATGTTTGCAGATATTTAGGAAACATGCTGAGTTCACATAATTGCCAGTTATTTTACTTTGAAATGTGCGTTCCCGTGTCGGAATGTCTGTTTTTGTTTTGGTCTTTGTGACTCCGCCCACTGCCAATTTACCCAATAGTATTTCGCCACCCCAGGTTTCCAGTTGACAGAAAACACAGCATATTGCAGCCATGGAAGCCAGCGAACAAACTGGCTCAGAGAGCGCAGATTCTACGTGACCTAAAAAGCATTCGCATCTATCTAAAAATCTCTATGAAAGGGACTATATTAAAACGCGATATCAACTCATCATAAATTAGCTCCAAGTGGATGCTGCACATTGGTGGTGGTTGAGGAGATTCCCCCCTTCTATGTAAAGCGCTTTGAGTGCCGAGAAAAGCGCTATATAAATGTAATGAATTATTATTAATTATTATTATAAATTAGCTCATCAAGTTACAGTGAGTAAGTCTCCTCGCATTCCATTTTCAATTGCGCTCGTTCCTGTTCCGTGTCCTCAATCTGGCAACCCGCGTGAGCGTCGAGTCTGAGCATGTGGGGAGTATGGGGTCTCTGCAGAACAAAAGTGGGCTTTTTCTAAATTTGTGGGTGTTTTCAAACTGGTGGGTGTTTAAAAATCATGCAATGAAAATGATGCCCTTCACCTGACCCTACCCTTCCCTACCCTAACTGTGACTTGGGACAATTAGATAACGTGGTCGAAAACGCCTCTCTGTTTATGGCCTCACCCACTGATCTGGCAAATCCTATTACTCTCCTGCAGAGACCTATACTTGCAGGAGGGGGTGAAGGGAAACAACTCACTCCAATATTTTGAATTTGGACTGCAGTACCCTTTTCAACTGCTAGCTGTCAATTTCACTTACTGCACCCTTAACACCACCAACCCGCCAAAAACGGGTGGATCTGAGTAACGCAGTTACACACTCCTTCTAGCCACTTTGGCGGGTTGAATTTTATATATAATATATACTTTTTTTTTTCAATTGTAGTCTTTTAAAAAGGCATCTGAAGTAATAAAAGTGCAATGTTGTGTCCACAAAATACATATTGATACTGAAATATCTGAAACGCTTGCAATATAAATTTTCTGCAGAATAGACACACTCTTTCTCTCTCTCTCTCTCTCTCTCTCTCTCTCATCTCTCTGACAGTGAGTTATTCACAAACCCGCCTCCTTCAGTCACTCGTTTCATTATCTCCGGATGAATATTGTTGATGTTACAGGGCTTGAATTTCGCCATGGGATTGCGCGTATTGCGCATAATTTTACTCATTCCTGCAGATTTTGTGCTCACACCCAAAGTGTGCACAGATAAAGTCACCTCTCAGTATTTAATTAAATTACGCTTAAACCGCCAAATACACACAAAATAATGTGAAAATGCCTTGGTGAGTATTCATGTGAACACAGTCAGTTATGTCTTAAGTGAATGTAAACAGTCGAGAAAAGAAATGCACGTGTGACAGTATAATGGATCCGTGCGTCAGGTCTTAACGTGACAGCAAAATAATCCTGCTGCCAAATTATGAGATAATATTAAAAATATCTATATGGCAGTTTTTCCCTATGGTGTCAAAATGGTGGCCAGTAAAAATGCTGAGTGGCAAGTAACTTTGGAAAACGTACTCGGTTACTAACGTAACCTCGGTTCTCTCTAGAAGAGGGAACGAGTACTGCGTAAGATATCTTACGCTAGGGGAAAATCCTTTTTCCGCGAGATATTGAAGCCAAAAATTATCCTTAATTTTGTAATAATGCAAAACGCGTTGCAGCAGCAATGCAGACATAGGCGAGACAGCTCGCGCGCCTATTGGCTGCTCTGCGGCAACTGCAGCAGCCTATCGAGCGAGGCCTGGCGTGACGTCAGACCCAATCAGGGCACTTCGCGCCCGCTGCGTCACGTCCCGCCGAAATGGGCGTGGTCTAGGCCTATAAATATCGCTCGCAGGCAGCTATTATCTGGTTTTTCATCATCGAATCAACCAGAGCGTGTGCATGCACGGCAAGATACGCAGTACTCGTTCCCTCTTCTAGAGAGAACCGAGGTTACGTTAGTAACCGAGTACGTTCTCTTACGAGAGGTCTCTCGTACTGCGTAAGATATCTTACGCTAGGGGACCCAGTGTAAAACGCCGTGCGTGCTGAGATCTGACACCAAAGACCCAAGGGCGAAAGCCCGGGGTACATATAGTGCACAAACACTCAGTGAACTCACAGAGAGTCCGGGAAGAAGGAGGGGTGCAGCCTCACTTTTCCACATAAAGTAGCGTCGAAGGGACGCAAATTTCATCATACAGACAGGGCGGGGTACGGCCTGAACAGATGGGGAAAAAATGTGGGTCTTACACAGTTTGCCCAGCTTTAAACTGTCGAAAATTGGGCTGTGCTCAGTAAACGCAGCATTCTGAGCTGAACGCATCAGGTCAGATAATACTGGTAGTCTAGACCGACAGCAGCCTGGCCTGCAGGGCGGGAACCTCTAGGTTATAAAACCTTATAAATGTAGACGGGGAGGCCCAGCCTGCCGCCATACAAATATCTTGCAAGGCAATCCCACTCGACCAAGCCCACGAAGAGGCCATGCCTCTTGTGGAATGCGCTCTGACACCCAAAGGGCACTGCATGCCCTTGGAGGCGTATGCCAGCGCTATAGCATCAACTATCCATCTGGATAGGCTCTGTTTCGACGCGGCTAGTCCCCTAGAACGTCCGCTAAACGAAACAAAGAGCTGTTCCGTCTGTCTGAAAACAGACGAGCGAGACACATAAGCTCGTAATGCCCTGACTGGGCAAAGGAGGCTCGCATCTCTTTCCTCATCAGGGACCGGTAGGGCTGACAGAGAGATAATCTGCGCCCTAAACGGTGTGTTGAGGGATTTTGGAACATAACCGTGCTTAGGTTTGAGTATAACTTTTGAGTCATTGGGCCCAAACTCCATGCACGCCGCACTCACAGAGAGCGCGTGCAGATCCCCTATGCGCTTCACCGAAGCGAGAGCCAGCAAAAACACCGTTTTGAAAGACAGGTGTTTCAAATCGATTGTCTGTAAAGGCTCAAATGGCGCACCTTTCATGGCTTCCAGAACCGTAGAAAGGTCCCATACGGGGACTGAGGGAGGTCTGGGAGGATTCAGTCTCTTAGCTCCTTTAAGGAAGCGGATGACTAAATCGTTCCTTCCTATTGACTGACCAAGCGTTGTTTCTGAGAACGCTGCTATAGCCGCCACATAAACTTTGAGCGTGGAGGGGGCCCTGCCCCCATCCAACAGCTCTTGTAGGAAGGAAAGCACCTCCGTCACATCACAATTTGTGGGTGACACACCACGGGCTGTGCACCAGCCCGAAAACACTGACCATTTCGAAGAATAGAGTCGTCTTGTAGACGGAGCTCTAGCCTGCGTGATCGTGTTTAATACTCCTTTAGGGAGTCCAACATGTACCCGTTGATGGCCCAGACATGAAGGGACCATAGATCCGGGTGAGGATGCCAGATCGAGCCGCGGGCCTGTGAGAGGAGATCTCTCCTCACTGGTACTGGCCACGGGGCAGTACTTGCTAACTGCATCACGGCTGGGAACCAAGGTTGGTTTTTCCAGAACGGTGCTACCAGCAGTACTGAGCATCCTTCTTCCCTGATCCGTTCTATCACCTGAGGCAGGAGAGAGACGGGGGGAAAAGCATAGAGCGGGCGGCGGGGCCACACATGGGCCAGCGCGCTCCTGCTCTTGGAGAAAAATTCTTGACAGTGAGCGTTTTCTTGAGACGCAAACAGGTCCACTTCCGCTCTGCCGAATTTCTTCCACAGCAGTTGGACTGTCTGTGGGTGTAGGGACCATTCGCCTGCCGGAACATTGTTCCTGGACAGTCTGTCTGGTCCTATATTCATGATCCCTGGCACGTGCGCTGCTCTGAGCGAGCGCAGGTTGCACTGAGCCCATACCAGGAGGCGTTCTGCCAGCCTGTACAGTTTCTCGGATCTGATGCCGCCCTGGCGATTTATGTAGGATACCACAGACATGTTGTCCGAGCGGACCAAGACGTGGTGACCTTTTATTTGGGGACAAAAACGCGTCAGCGCGTTGTCTACTGCCAGCATTTCGAGGCAGTTTATGTGCAGGAGCTTCTCCCGTTCTGACCACTGGCCGAAGAACGGTCTGCCCTCGAGCAGCGCTCCCCATCCCGAGGTGGACGCGTCCGTGGACACCACTTTCACCCTCGAGGAAGTCCCCAGGCTTACACCTGATTGGTACCAGTCGTTCGCTTTCCAGGGTTTCAGAGCTGTAACGCATTTCTGATTGACCCTGAAGCGAAGCAAACCGGGTGCCCACGCTTTGCGTGGGACTCGCGCTTTCAGCCAAAACTGCAGCGGGCGCATGCGGAGCAGACCCAGCTGGAGTACTGACGATGCTGAGGCCATGAGACCTAGCATCTTCTGAAATCTTTTGAGCGGGACAGACGCGCCGCAGCGAAAAGAGTTCGCTGTGCGTCGAATGTCTACCGCGCGCTGTTGTGATAGTCGCGCTATCATGGATAGTGAGTCCAGTTCTGTGCCCAGGAAAGATATTTTCTGACTGGGTGACAGGGAGCTCTTCGCCCAATTGACACTCAGACCCAAATCCTCGAGGTGATCGAGTAAAATGGTCGTGTGTTCTATGAGCACTGCGCGAGATTGCGCTAGAATCAGCCAATCGTCCAAATAATTCAGCACTCGCATGCCTCTCATTCTGAGGGGTGCGAGCGCCGCGTCCATGCACTTCGTAAATGTACGGGGTGCTAGGGACAAACCGAACGGCAGGACTGTGTACTGATATGCCTGGCCCTCGAAGGCGAATCTCAAAAATCGCCTGTGACGTGACGCTATCTGTATTTGAAAATACGCGTCTTTCAGATCTATTGACACAAACCAATCTCCTTGGCGAATCTGCACAAGGATTTGCCTGGTCGTGAGCATCCTGAACTGTCGCTTCACAAGCACTTTGTTCAGTTGCCTTAGATCTAGTATGGGTCTGAGACCCCCGTCTTTTTTCGGTACCAGGAAGTATCTGCTGTATAGCCCTCCTTCGCTCTGATCTTGAGAGAGGGGTTCTATGGCCCCCTTTCTCAATAGTTTCGTCACTTCGGCTCGAAGTAGATGTGCTACTTCTGTTTTTACCGTGGTCTCGACGCGCGCCACATAGCGGCGAGGGCGTCGGCGAAACTGCAGCGAATAGCCTCTTTTTATAATGTTCAGCACCCACTTCGAAAACCCGGGCAGCTTTGCCCATGCGTCTGCATGGATAGCTAGGGGTCGAATACGAAGCGCGCTCCGCTCGCTCAGCGATGGAGAAGCTTCTGTGTGCTGTAACACAAGCGTGTCGCTCGTGACATTTGAGGCATGGGGCGCGCTGATGACAGCGGGCAGATTGCCCGCGCTCGACTCCTCTACGGTGGTTAACCGCGAGGGGGAGGGCTGGGCGGTTCCCGTGGGAACTGTCATGTCTATGTGTGGATGTGGGCGCGGGACAGCGGGCACATTTATCACACCGAAAACATCGTTCGCTTGCGTGAAGCGAGTGCACGTTGGTTTCGTTTTTACAGAAACCGTGAGACATGCATAACGTGGTGTTAGTGGGCACTGGGTAGTGGGCACATTCACCATGTTTGAAGCGCAACCGACCTGAGTCGGTTTTATGTGCGCGAGCCCTGTGTGACAGGCTGTGCTTATGTGTAGGGATGGGCACTGGGCAGTGGGCATTCTTACTACACACGAAACACCATCGGCCGTGGCCGGGACACCAGAAAATACGCTCTTTTGGGGATTTATCTGGGTAGCCGTGAAAACGGCATTTGTGTGCAGGCAAGCGGGTGACAGAACCGACTTGTTGGCTGCAGAAAACACTGGAACAGTCACATTTTCTGGAACTGGACGAGCGAATAGCTTTGGTGTGAGTCCGGCCGCAGCGGGACTGGAACACCGTCGTTTTCCTAGCTGTGCTAGGACGACTTCGGGGCCTCGGGCTTCACCGTAACCTTAGGTCGCGGGCCGCGTCCTGCGGGGCGGCGACCGGATGAGCGGGAGCGCGGTCTCGCGCTTCTGGCCTGGCGGCGCTGTGAAGTGGAGGCGGTGGACGGTGGCTGTGGCTGTGAGCTCTGAGCAGACGGTTTCGCACGGCCTGCTGCAGAGCTGGAGCGCTTCGGGAGGAAGTGCTTCATAGCCTGGGACGCTTTCTGTACCTCTGCGAATCTCTCCGCGAAATCTTTGACGGAGGATCCGAAGAGGCCTGCGGCGGAAAGCGGGGCGTCGAGGAACGCGGTGCGCTCAGACTCTGCCATTTCCGAGAGCGTCAGCCATAGATGTCTCTCAGACACGGTGAGAGAAGCCATAGTCCGTCCAATGGCTTGCGCTGCGGACTTAGTAGCACGAAGGGCGAGGTCCGTGGCACTCCTTAAGTCCGGCACGCAGATCGCGTCAGGTCCTTCCTCATCCAGCTTACGGAGGAGATCGGCCTGGAAGATCTGGAGCGTTGCCATGGTGTGCAACGCTGACGCAGCTTGCCCGGCGGCGGAGAAAGCGCGGTGGAGCAAGCTCGACGTCGTGCGGCAAGCTTTAGAGGGTAGGGCCGGCTTAGCGCGCCGTCCAGCGGAGGGCGGGCATAAGTGGGCCGCTATCGCCTCTTCAACCGGCGGCAGCGAGAGGTATCCTTTGTTCTTGGCATCGTCAACGGCGGAGAATGCCAAAGAAACAGCAGGACGCACTCTAGCAGAATAGGGGGCGCTCCAGGACTTGGCGACTTCTTCGTGTAACTCAGGAAGAAAAGGCGCCGGTCTGGACACAGGTGAAGCGCGCTCCCCAGGCAGGAAAAATCCATCCAGCCGGTTGTGAGCGGGCTGCTCAGGCGAAGACCACTCGAGGCCGAGGCTCGCCGCGGCCTGTGCGAGTACTCGCATGAGTTCCGTCTCGATGGAAGCTCTCTTGCCTGACGAAGTGCGGGCAGGGGGCGCGGGGTCCTCAGAGCCCGCCCAATCCTCACTGCCTGACGCCAGGATAGAGCAGGAATCATCCTCTCCCAGCAGGGCTTCCTCATCCGCGATATCAACGGAAGCGGCGGCAGACGGCGGCCGCTGTCCGTCAGGAAGCGAAACAGAAGAAGCCGGGGAAGCAAGCGGGCGAACCGGCGAGCTTTGGCGGCTGAGGGAGGGTTCCGGGGCCCGCTGGGCACGGCGCTTTTTACGGCGCGACGCCGCGGCGGGCGGGGGAGCAGTCTCGGTGAAGACGGCTAGGCGAGTCCTCAGAGTCGCCATTGCCATCAGCTCGCAGTGAGGGCAT
The DNA here is from genome assembly GCF_965113295.1 of Leuciscus leuciscus. Lineage (NCBI taxonomy): Eukaryota > Metazoa > Chordata > Actinopteri > Cypriniformes > Leuciscidae > Leuciscus > Leuciscus leuciscus. The sequence goes on along the minus strand of NC_138725.1, from coordinate 76,305,400 downwards.
CCGCCGTCAGCGAGCGCGAGAGCTGCATGTTCCTCACCCAGGCAGGAAACGCAGATCACGTGGCGGTCCCCGTCGCTGAGTGTGGCTCTGCACGAGCCGCAGGAAGGCATCTTTAAAAAGACGCTAGCTCTTTTAGAAATGTGTGTCGCGGCGGCGACACACACACACAGAAATACAGTGTAATAAAGAGAAGGATATAAGCGCCGGAAAGCGCAGCAGGAAGGCAGGAAGGCGGCGCGGCCAGCTGAAGGTGCTCTCTCTCGACGGCGCGGCTCCTAATCCAGCTCCAGCGATGCGTGTGCTTCGCTTGAAGGATGAAAAATCAGATAATAGCTGCCTGCGAGCGATATTTATAGGCCTAGACCACGCCCATTTCGGCGGGACGTGACGCAGCGGGCGCGAAGTGCCCTGATTGGGTCTGACGTCACGCCAGGCCTCGCTCGATAGGCTGCTGCAGTTGCCGCAGAGCAGCCAATAGGCGCGCGAGCTGTCTCGCCTATGTCTGCATTGCTGCTGCAACGCGTTTTGCATTATTACAAAATTAAGGATAATTTTTGGCTTCAATATCTCGCGGAAAAAGGATTTTCCCCTAGCGTAAGATATCTTACGCAGTACGAGAGACCTCTCGTAAGAGAACCTGTGCCGCCAGAGACCAAAATGCCCTGAAATACAGTTTTCTGTGTTGAATGTCTGTGTTGTCTGGTAGTGTGTAATAAAATACTGAGTAATAGAGTGAAGTAATGCATTGACAAGCAGTGAAATTGGTTTTCTCAGAAAGAACCATATAATTTAACCTGTAGAGAGTCTCCTGGGGCTTTCAATGGGCATGTCAAGGCTTGATATATAGACTTGAAATTGAAGTAAAATTTGCACTCACCTACTTCTCAACAACTGATACAAATCAGCAGCCACATTTACACTGCAGGGCCTAATGCACATGTCCAACATTTTGACATGTTTTGCCAAAACATTTCAGTGCAAATGTATCTAAAGTTTTGTTCTAGGAACGGTTTCCAAACATTCTGTTTTTGTTATGGGAACCTTAAAATATCCAGTTTTCTTTAATGTTTGTGGATTTTCTTTTTTAAAGTTATTATGATGTTCCTGAAACATTCTTTTAATTTTTATTAACAACTCTATATGGGTCCAATCTACAGTGTTAAAGTAACACTGAAGAAACTGCAGTTAATGAGATAATTGATTAAATTTTGACTTCCATTTATGTCATACATCTACAGAAGTTCTTATTGATATTACCAGAGGCTTAAATGTTGATGTTTTATTGAATATTTCTTTTGAAGTCACCATTACAGTGATAAGTGTTTTCTTTAGTTGGGCTCTTTACCCTGGATTTTTGTTTGTTGAGAACATTTCTGAAATGAAAAGGCTGATCAACATATCTTCTTAATTGATAGTCAAATGACTGCTTTTCTGTTATCATGACTTATTTAAATTAAGAAGTTGAAGCATTAATGTTTAGAGTTTAGCTCCAACCCCGAAAGAACTCACTTGCCTTAGTAAACCTGAGGACTCTATAGTCAAGTCAAGTCAAGTCAAGTTTATTTGTATAGCGCTTTTCACAATACAGATTGTATCAAAGCAGCTATAGTATGGTCAGTAGCACAATATTGAAATGTACTAATGACAAAACACACTTCTGATCAGTGATTAGACTTCAAATACGAACAGTGAATAAGACCACTTCATGATGACATTAATTAACAGCCAACATCACCTGATGTTATTCTGTCTTGACTTCCTCTAACACAGTAAAAGTGTTTTCTGCCAATATTGTTAAAGCAGCCAGACAAAAACTAACAAAAAGCCAAAAGGTTAGTGATCCTTGATATTTAAAAGATGTTTCAAGAATGTTGTTCAAACAATGTTTTCTGTCAACAACATTATGAGAACATTCATCCAATACTAATGACAATGGCCCTCATTTATCAATCTTGCGTAGAAACGGGCGTATATGTTGGCGTAAGATTATGCTTACACTCCTCTCGCCGCCTGATTTATGAAGCTGTGCGTACCTTTGAAATCCAGGTGTACGCAATACCTGACCTTGATAAATGCCGCGGCTGAAAACGATCGTCATTAGAATAACACGCCCCTATATATTCAAGTCTCCGCTTCCCCCACGCCCTCATTTTACGCCATGGACACACGGAAGACGGCAAAGAAGAGATACTTCTTTGAGAAAGAGAAAGCGAAACCAGGGAAGTGGAAAGAAACAAAATTGATTTCTAGATTTTTATTATTAATGACACTTATTGTTATTTAGAAGAAGAATGTCGTTATTATTATTATTTGTATTATTAGGCTATTATTATTTAAAAGAAGAATGTCATTTTTATTATTTTGTCAGTCTGAATAATTTTGTTGGTCATTGAAAGCCTTTCATTACTGAACCCAGTCCGTGCACACCTGCCGGGCCTAACCCTGGCCTAACCATCGTTTCAAAGAATAGTACAACGGCGAGCGCGTCGAGTATAAACGCCTCGTCCGTTTGGGGAGGTGCGCGCGCAGTCTGCGGAGACTCGCGCTGCGGAGCCAGGCGAAAGTATTTAACAAGGCTTGAAACGTCAGGTAAAGCGCACAGGCTCGCAACTGAAGGAATACATATGCCTACAATTCAAATGCTTTGGTAAAGTCACACAACTTAAACATTGAAGTCCATGTTGCACAAAAATAAACACTGAAGTTTATAATTAGCCTACTATGTTGTTTTTTTTTTTTTTACAGTGGGTCATAATATATCATATATTTTAGTTTGTCAGTGCGTTTTGTGGTGTTAGGAATTGTTTTTCTGCGCATTCCCGCACTCAAAACGTGCGTACACCACCTCCTGAGCTGGCGTAGGATTTGAGCGTGCCGTACGCCAACGTTCATATTGATAAATCTCAAAGTCACCGTGGTTTTGGGTGTACGCCAGGTGTACGCTGGAAATTTGGTGTACGCACTTTTGATAAATGAGGGCCAATATGTGATGATTTCATTAACATTGATTTAAAAACACTCGCATAACCTTAAATTAATTACATAAACTTAAGAGAAAAGTTAGGAATAATAACCATGGGACAGGCTTCAAAACATGAAGAATGTTTGTTCATAACTTATCACAGAGAGACATTGTTTCTTGCCCTAACAAATGTGCTTTATAAACTGACAGTTACAGCAGCCAGAGAGAAACTAATACTATAAAGTCGAGAGTCAAGAGTCCAGCTAACACAAACACGGATCACCATAATGGTGACTACAAACATTAATATTTTCAGTAAAACATCAACATCTAATTCTCAACAAGAACGTATGTACATGTAGGAAATAAATATTGTTAAACCGGTTTATAAACTTGTTTCACACACACAGGAAGTTATAGTTGTGTTTCTACTCGTCTCTTCTCTTTTTTTTCTGTTGTTATCCTTCAGTGATTCTGCTTATCAGGTGTTCATCAGTGTCTGAATTCAATCACTTCTTTTCATTCATTCATTCACTCTGTCAAGTGGAACCACTATATTAGTGAACTAATGTAGGGAATAGTGAATGAGGGTATAGGGTGTGATTTTGAACACAGCCTCTGAGTGTCGTCTTTGAACGCAGTTAATTAACAGTATATTCCTGTAGGCTATTTTCAGGAAAACAACAGTTATTAGCCAGAATGCATTGTTTTCTATGATATATCACTGTTTTAATGGAAAATGGTATGTTACTGTCAGAATTTGGCAGTTTTTTTACAGCAAGGTTTTACAGTGTGTATTTGCAGCCAGTGATTTGAAAAGTAAAGACAACTGGTATTTTCAAGAAGAAACACTTCAAGAATGAAATCTCAATCAGCTCAAGAACTCTCATACCCCTTTTAAAGCGTAACTCTCGCCAAAATGCAACCTAGGTTTTTTTTGTGAATCTACCTGAGGCAAGCTTTCATTTAAAAGCATAATTAGGATGGAAACGCCACTTTTAAGATTGACCGTATTTTAATTTTCGTTCAAATTGCCTTTTGAATGGGAGTGAATGGGGCACGGCTGTGATAGCATCAAAATCGCTATTTTTAAAACACTAAGAAGGCTCGACACAACATGAAAGTTTGCTCGAAGTATCACCAGGGGCTCTACACATGAACTCGAGCATTGAGAACATTGTTTGTGTACACAGAGTTTACTAAAAAGAAAGGTTTTGAACAACTCACTGTAACTATTGTTGTTTCTGGCTGCCGGCATTTTGACAGTCAAAAATAGTCGATCTCCGAATGCAAATGAACTGACTCTGAATTTTAGTATTGTTTCTTATATGAGGATCCTTTTTCAAATACAAGGTCAATATTGATTTTCACTAACAACAAAACAACAAATTATCCATGAATGTGGAAATAAGCTTTAGGAGATTTCCATCTTTACTCTCCTCCCTGTTACGTTGCATTCAGAGATCAACTATTTTTGACTGACAAAATGCCGGTGGCCGGAAACAACAACAGCTACAGTGAGTTGTTCAAAATCTTTCTTTTTAGTAAACTCTGTGTACACAAACAATGTTCTCAATGCTCGAGTTCATGTGTAGAGCCCCTGGTGATACTTCGAGCAAAGTTTCATGTTGTGTAGAGCCTTCTTAGTGTTTTAAAAATAGCGATTTTGATGCTATCATAGTCGTGCCCCAAGCACTCCCATTCAAAAGGCAATTTGACCTGAAACGAAAATACGGTCAGTCTTAAAAGTGGCGTTTCCATCCTAATTATGCTTTTAAACGAAAGTTTGCCTCGGGTAGATTCACAAAAAGACCCTAGGTTGCATTTTGGCGAGAGTTACACATTAAACCAGAATGGTTCGCATTCTGGAGCCAGAGCCTGTTTTCGGCCTGGGAAACTGGAGCCTGTCGTGAACCGGACTTGAGGAACGAACTGTGACGTAACACTGCTGCATGTTGTTTACCTGACTATAACCAGTCTAAAATCACTCTGGTTCTCTCTACTGCACATAGTTATATATATATATTTTATAAAGAGAAATGTAGTGCAATGTTATTACAATGCTCAAAAAGACTGCAATAGACAGTGGCAGCATTTATCCACTCTCTGGCTCTGTTCGACACCACCAAGTTTTTAGGGCCGGGGTTGAACCGATCTTTCTGGCTTGGAACACCCTTTTCTGCAGTGGAAATGATCAGAACAGAACAGACACAGGCCAGGAAACTGCACTGGAAAAGGATGCCTCAAAAGCTGTATCAGTGAAAATATTTCAGTTTTATTTCCATCTACTTCCTTAAGCTCCAACAGTGTTTAAAATATGTTTTTTGTTTGTTTTTTTCTACATCAACCTTTTGTGATGGCACTGAACAGATACATGTCTTTTGGAGTAGAGGAACAGACAGAGATACTGGACCGGCACGTCAAAGAGCATGATGTATTATTGTGGTTGATGAGTCCTCTGAGATCTCAGTGCAAACCCACTGAAGTCATCAGCAGTTTCATTCTGGCTCTCTACATGCTGACTGTGCGGTAATACATTAAGAAGCAGCGTGTGCAATGCAAGATACTTGCCCTCAGTGCTGCCCAATGTTAAGTGTGATTTTGTTCAGAGATGACTAGAGGCATCTCTGAATGATCCTTGTGTTATTATTGTGCTTTCCCCCTGTCAATCACTGTTAATGTTTATTTATTTAAAAAACGAAAGGATAGCCCTGTAATACATGTGTCACACTGCTAACAAGGCGGATGACAAGAGATCATACGAAGATAATACAAATAAGTGATATTTATTCCAGGAAGACAAAGAGTACTCACAGGGTAGCACATACAAATCACCGACAGTGGACTGAACAGAACAGGGAGACTTTATAAGGGAACTAATGAAGGAGAACATAATCAGGGAGAACAGAAACAGGTGTGAATGGTTAACTAATCAAGATACACAATGAGGGCAAATGAACTGAACAAGACAAGACAAACTAAATGAAGACATAACTATTACAGAACTTCCTCCTCCCGGTAGGCACGACCTTGCGCCGTAGGTGGGCCAACAGATGACCAGGAAGTAGGGACCAGGGTGGAGCAGATGGTTGGAGGAGCCAAGGAGGAGACAGGAGGGACTTGGAGCAGGAGGAGCAAGGTGGGACCAAGGCTGCAGCCAGCCCATGGTGAAGAAAGGTTGATGACTCCAGGGGGCCGACTGACGGAGGCAGAGCAGGTGGAAGAGGAGACCAGGGTGCAGACGGAGTGCCGACGAGCCAAGGCGATGCTGAGGATCTGGAGGGACATGGCGATGCCGATGGCTCTGGCGACCGAGGCGCAGGCGGTGATCCAGAGGGCCACGGTGGAGCTGGAGGGAGTGAGTGCCGGAGCCAGAGGGACGAAGGGACGAGGCGAAGCCGGAGGAGTGTAATCCTGAGGCAAGGGCAGGTTGACGAACGACCAAGGCGGAGGGAGCCCAGCGGAACTGGTGGACTGATAGGCCATGGTGGTGATGAGGGAGGTAGGAGCCAAGGTGGAGCTACTGGACCGACGGGCCGAGGTGGAGTCCTGGTCGAGGAGGCCGGAGGCAGAGACCAGGGATCCACCGACCACAATGGAGCTGGAGACTGACAGACCCGTGGCGAGCCCACATCACTGGTGGTGAAATGAGGGTGAGCTGAGGGGCTGATAGGAAGCAGCGGAGGTGGAGATGAGGAATAGATGATGGGAGGAGGTGGGAGAGGGAGGCTGGGTGGGAATTTGGGACTGACAGACAGTTCGGGACAGACAGATAAAACATGTGATGGAAGAAGACAGGGTATCTCAGTACAGAAGTCTGTTAAGTCCAGTTCCTCTGAACAGAGCCTCTGTTCACTCGTCAGACGTCAGATGCACTCTGGCTCAATGGCGATCTTCAGCTCTGTCGCTCCTCTCGGCGATGGCTCGTCAGTCGCGGCGATTCTGTGCGAGTGATCTGTACAGCAGGGTGGTTGTTGGCCGGGCTCTGGGTCCGGAGTGGGGCTGGCGAGATCCTCTTCTCTGAGGCAGACGGTGAATGGAGAGTTACAGCTCGCCAGCACCCACTCCACAAATGCAGCAAAATTCCCCCATGGGACCTTCTCCGGACGACTGTGCTCTGCAAGTGGTGTTCAAGCTCACATGGTAGAAAGTGCAGAGGCAGTCGTCCGGGTAGTGAGTCAAAGGGGCGACTTCCAAAAAGATCCTTGTGTGGTCCTCTAAGGTTAGTTCCCCCTGCTCCAAACACAGAAGGAGGACAGCGGGGATATCCATAATAAAACATTTAAAATATGAAAAACAAAATGAAAACAAAAGCTGGCAAAACGTCGCTAAACTTTAACTTTTTTGTGTTTTGTTTTTGCGGTCTGTGATTATGTCACTCTGCTAACAAGGCGGATGACAGGAGAGCATACGAAGACGAAGGTAATCCAAATAAGTGATATTTATTCCAGGAAGATGAAGAGTACTCACAGGGTATCACATACAATCACAGACAATGGACTGAACAGAACAGGGAGACTTTATAAGGGAACTAATGAGGGAGGTTTTTAAATATTGTATGTACTTGCTCATGTTTTGTGGGAAGAAATTTTGCTATATACTATAATATTTTGATACTTAATAATCAAATTATATAAAAATTGCATTTATTAAACTCCTTATGTTGGTAACATAACACCAACATCACATGTGGATTTATTTAACTATCTTTGGTAAAATGTAATATTTGTGTCAGGGTTAACCAGTTTGACTTAATTGGCATTAATAATGTAGCCACTAGATGTCTCTCTAAAATCATGCAAATGCTCGTCAGATGATTCAGTTTACAGGAAGACATCCCCAAACTTTAAAGCAATATTCACATGCTATTATGTGCATTACATATCTATTAAATCTTTTGGGCAAAACCTACTGTTGTTAACCATGGAAGGTGAAAGGAATATTTCAGAAATCCATGTGTGGTCCATTCACTGCCCGGCATACTGAACACATCACATCTGCCGCTTTTCGTCTCTGAGGTCATTTTTAAACGTTTGCAGTGGGAGCCCGAGCAGGGCACTCTTGTTAGGTTGTTATTTGGGAAAATGTCAGTTTCCATCATACTATTGCTGTACATGACTGATTTTCTCAGAGGTTCTCAAATAATTGTTTTCCCTTCGCCCGACCCAACTTACAGTTAAAAGCAAACTAAATGTAAAGATTGTGGGATGAACACACAATCAAATATCAAAAAACTGAGTGTACAGTACACGGACACGATCACTTCAGACTATTGTGAGGACATTGTGATGATTGTTGAGTGTCAGTGCTTTCTACATGAACAAAATAACATAATGGTCTGTTACAGTAGGTTCTCATTATTGAACAAGTTTTGGTGTTTAAATGATAAAAAAACAAAAAAAAACAAGTTTGAGTTCATGGCATCAAGGTTGTATTGTAAAGCCAGATTATAGTGGGATGTCCTGTTACTTTATCCTCTACAGTAAAAGACCTGGGTGTTATACTAGATTGCAACCTGTCTTTTGAAAATCATATTTCATATGTTACAAAAACAGCCTTTTTCCACCTTAGAAACATTGCTAAGCTACGTAATATGCTATCAGTTTCTGATGCAGAAAAGTTAGTTCATGCATTCATGACCTCGAGACTAGATTACTGTAATGCTTTATTAGCTGGTTGTCCTGCATCCTCAATAAACAAGCTACAGTTAGTCCAAAATGCCGGCGCTAGAGTTCTTACGAGATCAAGAAAATATGATCACGATTTTATCATCACTACATTGGTTTCCTATAAAATTCCTACTGTATTGCTACTGACTTATAAAGCCCTAAACGGCTTAGCTCCAGTCTATTTAACGGATCTTCTATCGCCCTATAATCCATCACGCTCTTTAAGATCACTAAATTCGAGGCTTTTGGTCATACCTAGGATATCCAGATCCACCAAAGGAGGGAGAGCATTTTCACATTTAGCTCCAAAACTCTGGAATAGCCTTCCTGATACTAGATTAAAGACTCATCTCTTCAGCCAGGCATTCATATAATATTTTTAATCTTACAGTTAAATCCGGCCTCTAGTTCATAAACGCCAGAGGAGAACTGGCCCCCGACTGAGCCTGGGTTCTCCCAAGGTTTTTTTTTTTCTCCATTGGGTCACCTGATGGAGTTTTAGGTCACCATTAGGTCACTTAATGGAGTTTTTCGGTTCCTTGCCACTGTTGCCTTTGGCTTGCTCAGTTGGGGATATTTTGGGGATATGTAATTTAATTTTATCAATCAATAAATTCCACTAGAAACAAACCTTGTTGTATTATTTTAATTTAATACTGTGAAGCTGCTTAGATACAATCTGTATTGTGAAAAGCGCTATACAAATATACTTGACTTGACTTGACTTAAAGTGTCAAGAGTGCAGTTATAAACACAGTGAGGATGTAAAAGTGACGAGTAGATACGTACTTTATTTTGATGGCCCCTTTTGAACATTCTGTTGTCTATAAGTAACTTTGCAACTACATGTCAAATAACTTTCATTAGAGTATTAGTAGACTGTCTACTTAATATCTGCTAACTCTTTATTTTGATAGTCCTCCAAAAGACTTTCTACTGACTATAAGTAACTTTGCAACTACAAGTCAGCTTATTCTAACCCTAACCCAACCAGACTAATACTACTACTTCTGGAAGCATTGGAATGAAAGCTTGTATGTTTTTTAAATTTTTGTTTGTCAAAATTTTATGTTTGTATGTATTTTTCTTTTTCCTTTTTTATATGGACCCATGAGTCTAAAATAAAGAATAATAAATAATAATAACAGTATATTCTTGTATGCTATTTTCTCGAAAATGACAAATATCACCCAGAATGCATTTTTTTCTGAACTGACTTCAGCTGAACAATGACACGAGCTGCTGGACAGCTCTACGAAATGAACTCTGTTTGCATAATATAATCATTTTCCTGTTATCACTGTAAAGCTGCTTTGAAACATTCTGTATTGTATAAAGCGCTATATATAAATAAAGGTAACTTGACTTCGACGACGGTATTGTATAAAATTGTAGACCATCTTTTTTGCGTTCTGAATTTGGCATCCAAATGCACAACAACATATATATATATATATATATATATTAATCTTATTCCATTTTCCGCATGTTTTTCTGCCATCGTAGTTAGTGCACAACTGTAACTGTGGCTTCTACTCCCAAATGGTCTATTGAGATGAATGGGAATGCTAATGGATAGCTTTCTTCAGGTATAGAACTCCTTTTGATGAACAGCTGAGGGCCTTTTTGTGCAGCACTTTCTACAATGTACTTTTGTAGAGTAATAAAGTCCTGAGGGAAATTAAAAGAGGATACTGGTAGATTTCTGGTAAAGCCAGTTTCAGAAATGACAGAAGAACAGATACCCTTGTCTTAGGTGAGTGTGTGTGTGTGTGTGTGTGTGTTTGCACAGTATGTGTCTGTATAATTGTGGTTCTGGCAAAGCAATGAGTCATTGTTTATAAGTGATTAATTGTTCTTCGGAATGTTGACTGTTATATTTACACTAGCTTAGAAGAGTTTAAACATGCCATAAACACTAAATTCAAGGGAAAACTGTACCATTCTCACAGTCAACCTTGACTTCCATCTTATGTAAGGTAGATTAAATGGAACTCAATCCACCATACAATGCTCTATGACTCATTTGGCTATATTCAAATATGACATGATCACAATAAAGGGCTGTTAATTAGACAGCAGCTTGGCACTGTCATTTGTGTGCGTGTGTGTGTGTCAAGTCAAGTCAAGTCAAGTCAAGTCAAGTCAAGTCAAGTCAAGTCACCTTCATTTATATAGCACTTTTAACAATATAGATTGCAGCTTTACAGTGATAATAGGGAATTACCGTAACAGATTGTTTCGGCTTTACAGCAGCTCAAATATAAAGTTATTGTCCAGCTAAAGTTAGTTTTGATTGATTCACTTACGTTGCAAAGATCATTAGTTATTAACTTAGGGGCCGCTAACACAACACTGTCTAACAGAGAACCCTTAACACGTTCTGGCCCGCTCATTTGCACGAAACCGTGCCTGATGGCTCGAGAACGCAAACCTTGAAATACTGTAGGTTCCAAGATGCAAGCCTTGACATTTTTTTAAATAAAGGTTATCTCTGGTCAAACTTCAAAAAACGCAAACCTGTGAAAATGCTGACGGCGTGCACATGCGTATTACGTGTTTAGTCTATAGGTATGCGCGTTTGAATGCGTTTGAATGCGTTTAATACGTGCGCTGCCGTGTATTGACCTCAAAAAATTACTTGTCTGGCCTTAAAAATGTATAATACAGAATTATTTATCGCTTCCGCGTAACCATGTGAACTGGAATTATTTTGACAATGGTTTATCTATAGAGAGGTAAAGGGAAGGGAAGGAGGCCTTTACAGGGGAGGGACTGGTTGACACTTCAGGACTGCGTTGTCGTCATGTCCAGGCGCAGGTCCTTCATCTGATCTGGATGGATCCGGCGGACTGCAGTAAACCTCGGTATAAACAGAGAGACTAATATTAGCATAGACGTCATCCTTCTTATGATGTAACGAGTACATCAGGATTTATGGGAAGTGTTCCCGGTTCGGGCTGAACTATGAAGCCTAATATTGAATTATAGAAGTTTATAATGTGTTATGTGTATGCTAGGTCAAAGAGATGTGTTTTTAGTCTAGATTTGAACTGTTCCACAGTTTTGGTGCTAAATAGGAGAAGGATCTACCGCCAGCAGTCGATTTTGATATTCTAGGTATTATTAACTGGCCGGAATTTTGAGATCGCAATAGACGTGATGGACTATAATGCGTTAAGAGCTCGCTCAAGTACTGCGGAGCTAAACCATTTAGTGCTTTGTAAGTAAGTAAAGTAAGTAAGTAAAATGCATACAATGTTTAATAGGGAGCCAATGCAGTGTGCAGAACCAGAGCCGGGCTAATGTGGTCATACCTCCTGGTTCTCTAGCTGTCATAATTTTCATAAAACTTCATAATTTTCTCAACCTCGTGGTTTTTTAAATCTGTATTCTTTTTCTGTGAACCCCAGTAGTACAGTGTATCATTTTGAAGAATTTTTGCACAGCTCTTTTTGTGCTTTGAATGAACTATTCCTTTCAGAGCAGAAGGCATTACCACAGACTGGAGGGAAATGAGCTTCCCAAAAAGCCCCAGAAAAATAGCTCTACATTTCTCAGCATGTGTTCTCAGCATTCTTCAGCTCACATCAGTTCCTCTTGTTTGGTGCTGAAGGGAGAAGGAGTTCTCGTGTCCCGTGAATCAGTTGAACAGCAGCTGTCACCTCACCTGCAATGCACAGAAATGAATTAAGAATCGATTCAAAATAAATGAAAACTGTGGCACAGGCTACAGGGTGAGTCTGAGACTACAGTAGATGATGCCGTTCATTTTGAAAGTGAAACGTTCTTTAAATGCAGGCGTCATTTAAATAAAATGAAACATATTTGTAAATGTGTCATAGTAAGTACAGCAAATCTCTTCTTTGGTAAATGACGGGAATGGTTTTAGATGCTTGGCTCATACAATGACAATGAGTGTGTTGATTGATACACATACAAAAAAAAAAAAAAAACTGTTAGTAAGCAGGAATGCAAGGAATGTTTTAGTATTGTTATGTTAACATAGTTGCTTACTAATTTACAATGTACTGGAATTCCTCTGAGTAGAATTCTTCAGACGATTTTCTAATAAACTGATTTCCTGTGTGTCCACGTCAGGAAGGCATTTACGGGATGGGGCTGCCTCAAAAGAAACATTTAGACCTGAAGAATCTCACACATGCAGATTGTTAAGCCCTTTGTTTGGTTTGTAAAGGGTGCTGTTCAATGATGTACATCAGTGGCTGCTAGCTGTTTCTTGCATATGTTACTGATTTGTGTATTTAGCATCTATGGAGTGCTGTAATCAACAATCAAAAACCAATAACCTTTTACATCAAATAAAAGAGCAAAAACCAATCACTAACTAATGGCCTATTCGCACCAAGAACGTTTTGAATGCTTATTTTGGATTATTCTGAATTAAATTCTGAACGCTTGATTCTGACTGGTTGACGGACATCCTAAAGTGTGCAGTTATTTTCCAGTAAACGCGCAGCTAAAGTATAACCCACCTAAAAAAAATAAAAAATAATACAGAACAAGCAAAAACATGTTTTGCCCACAAAATTACATTTCATTATTGATTGAAATCCTGCTCTCTTTCTCCCGCTTTTTCTCTCATACAAACGCACTCACGTGTATGAAACAATCATCCAACCAAACAACCAGTCAACCAGCCAACCAACCAACCAGCCAACCAACCAGCCAACCAACCAACCAACCAACCAACCAACCAACCAACCAACCAACCAACCAACCAACCAACCAACCAGCCAACAACCAACCAACCAACCAGCCAGCCAGCCAACCAACCAGCCAACCAACCAGCCAACCAACCAGCCAACCAACCAGCCAACCAACCAACCAACCAACCAACCAGCCAACCAACCAACCAACCAGCCAACCAACCAGCCAACCAACCAACCAACCAACCAACCAACCAACCAATCAATCAACCAGCCAACCAACCAACCAACCAGCCAATCAACCAATTCATCATCCAACCAACCAACCAACCAACTAGCCAACCAACCAGCCAACCAACCAACCAACCAGCCAATCAACCAACCAATCAACCAATTTATCATCCAACCAACCAACCAGCCAATCAACCAACCAATTAACCAATTTATCATCCAACCAACCAACCAATCAATCTCTCTTTAATAATTGCATTAGTCTGGCATAAGCCTCGGTTACAAGCCCAAAACTGACATTTTGGAATTAGCAATGGAGGCGTGGGATTAGGTGCATAAGAAATTAGTCCTACACACAAGAGCGTTTTTTTAAGCACAAAAACCTGACAAATGCCTTGAAAATACAACATCTAAACAATGTCTTGAGGTATGGTAACTGTTGTATAAACTGAAAAAAGAAAAGAAAAAAAAGACTACTGGCCATTGAATTATTCGAAAAATAATGCATACCTGAGGTTTAACAGCATAACCACCTCAAGTGTGCATTATTTTTCTAATAATTCAATGCCCTGTCGTCAATTATGATTTACTTAATGCCTACTGGTTCACTCACACTATGAAGTGCATACTGTGCAGTATTCAGTTAGTTAGCTAGTATTCCTTTGCCAACAACCTATTTGAGCCTACGCATCGCACCACATTTAGTTGTCATGACAGCAAAGAGGGCTCGGCTTTCTCGTAAAGCCTGGAATAGCAAATCTATATCCTCTGTTCATCGCCTGTCAAGGTTCTTCAGGAAACTATTTTTTGCCTTCTTCAACAGCATGTTATTAATCTTGACACAATCCACTTTGAAACATTTTCCTGTCAGTTTACATATTCTCAGACTATTTCGTCTGCATGTGTGCCGAGCAGAAAATCGAGAGCATGTTTCATGCACATTTGCACTGTGCTGTGATTTTTCATATTAGTACTCTGTTGGGTCTCCAGATGATGTCAAATTTGGGTCCTGAAGCAAAACGCATGACTCTTTAAAACTATATTATTTAGACACTGTTCTTCACAGTGCAAACAGTATATGACAGCTGAGCAAACAGCTCTGTCAACAGGGGCATACCATTACAGTAAATGAAGGGCATGTCTTTTTTTACCCAACGTGCAATTGTGTCCTGTGTTTACACACGTTTGTTTAAAGGCTTCTCCCTCCACTCCGCTGGTGTGCAGTGGATCGTGAAAGGTTCCCCATCTGTCATCGTTCATTGCACACCAGCGCCAACGGGAATTTCAGTGGAAGTTATAAAAGCGTACCTAATTGGTAATAAGGCCCAGGTTTCCCATTTAAATAATAACTGCAGTATTACCTCAATGTGTGCAGTAAAGAGTACATGTAGTGGATGATGCATTTTACCACAACTACAGTAAACTGGAATGCTGTAGATTACAGCAGCTTTGACTGCTTCAGTAAAAATTTGGTTATTTAAAGTTAAAGGTGTAATCTAGCGGTTGCACATGTGTTCCAGACATGTTAAGCATTAGCATACATGTGGTTCATAATTTGAACCCGACTGACTGACTTCCTATTAGTTTATATCAGCTGTGTGCCATCACTGTTAACCGTTAAAATAGCACAGAGCCCTACACCTCCCACAAACTTCACAGACACCTGCTCCATATTTCATCTCTCTGATCATCACAGAATAAAATGGAACTACATCTACAAACAGATTCGGTTGTAATATATTTTAAAACAAATTTTCAAATGAGTCCTTATTTCCTCTAGCGAGAAATTTGTCTACAGCTGCTGCTTTGAGATAATATCTTACACTTCTGGTTCAGTTCACCCACATGCTTGTGGATGTACTACAAATAAGTAGATGCATGAAAAGTGTTGCCTTTATTTTCATGTTTTATTAATGCCAATTTAGTTAAATTGTTATACTGTTTTATCCTGGCAGGCAAAAAATATATATATTTGTAGGATTTACTTGATAACAGTTCCTCATAACAATTTGCACTAACACATTTTAAGTAAGTTTTACTGCTACTGCTCTATACAACTTACCTGTTATTATCAAGTAAAATCTACTTACTATTGAACTTAACATTCATTTGACATTTAATTGACACTTAACATTTAATCAAAGTAATTAAGTAATTATTACTTAATTATACTTAATTTATTTAATTTCACATATAGAATTAAGTAACATCTACTTAATAAATTTGACAAAATTAACTTTTTACTCAAACAATATAACACTGAATTAAACCACACTTTTTAAATGTATGCTTTTCTTAGAAACATCTAAATAATTAATACAAAATATATTGTATAAATTCCATACTGTATCGACATAATAGAAGTAAAATGATGCCCGAACACAGAGACCAGAATACTTGGTACACAATACACAATGACGGTAACATTCGATAAATCGTTTTTGAGTTTGAATGTGTCATTTTGAGTAGACGATGAATCCAGATGTCACAGAATGGCAAGTTACCAAACTTAAAGGTATAGCGGAGGATCTTTCAAAATTTTAGATAAGACCCGCCCTCTCCACTTTTTGAAAAGTTTGATTGATTCACCAGAATGATTGACAATTAGGAGGACCAATAGTATAGGTTACCCACCAGGAAGTAAAACATCCTCCGCTATACCTTTAACAATAAAAGCACTGATAAAACAGAGTAAATACAGCTGGAAAACAGTGAAAAATCTACTTTTTTGAATTATTCATGCCCCAGTGCATGATGGGAACACCAGTATTAGAAAATTTGAGTAGGTTTTACCTAATTTTATATTGTTGATATTTACGCTTTAATATCTACAAGCTTGAATTGAGTACAATAGGATTTACTTTGGGTTTTTTTTTACGTTCTTGCCTGAAGTAACTTTTTCATGTAGAAATTACATTTGTTTTTTTTCTGTAGCATTTACTTCAGCACAGAATCATTTTCACCAGTGTAGTTCCACTATACAATGAATGTCCTATTCATAAAAATACATGAATCAAACTGGTTTAAATACACATGACCTAGTGGCTTTATCTCCAGATAGGCAGAGCAGTGGATTTGAATGGAGGGAAAATTATCTGTAGCAGATTCCAGGAAAAGGGTAGATATAAGAACACATGAATGAATGGATATACTATCTGCATTCTTTTGAATGGAGCCTGTGTGCATCTGTTTCCATAGAGTATGTTTGAACAGTATGTTTGAGAGCTGATTTTGTTACAGACAAATGCTTCTCTGAATTTAAATAAGTTGCTGGTACTGTTTCAGGCAGACCGTACGATTTGTGGAAAAGCCTTTGCTATTATTTGAACAAGTCTTCATAGAAGCTCACAATTGCAGAAGAGTTCAAAGCATTTCCAGGTAGCTGAGGTTTGACTAATTATAACCGAGTCAGATATGAATGTTAAGAAAGAGCTGTTTTGAGAATTAGGGTGTGCTCAACGCCCACGGGAACATCTGAACGTGTGGGCGAAACTGTTGCAGTTAGTGGGTTGTATATTCTTGAGCTACAATGTTTCCTGTATGTTGATCAAATAGTTACAGTATAAAAACACTAAAATAAATAAGTATTTTTTTTATAAACTACACTGAATATACACCAAAGATGTTTACAGACAAAAGGTGCATTGCTAATAATCAAAAAGTTTATTTGATTTACTTAAAGCCGTTGATACTTATTCCGTGGCTCTTTAAAGGTAAAGTGTTTATATATATATATATATACTTTGTCTAATCATAGCTTATACAGCCATTTCTAGATTGGTTACCCAAAAAGGTCAGCACCACTGACCTGCAAAAAGTGCATTTCTACCATCGGGCTGAACATAATGAAGAATGGTTCCAGTTGTGTTTCTACTTGAACATGATTTGGCACAGTACCATTCTTGGCCTGGCTTTCTTAGCATGCTAGCTAATCGTGTTCTGCTGGGCTGGTGGAGCACCTGTAGAGATGTTTATGGTTGATTATGGTTTGACGATCATCAGTGAGGTCCATTATGTAAGCTAACTCATTAAAACACATACAGTACAATATAACAACATTTTACTCATAAAATGTTGTCAGTATGTCAGTATCAGGGAAACTTCCTACCTATCTACACACTGTAAAGTGATCATCCTCTATTGTGTGCTCACTCCAGTGTTTACCTACAATATCAGGCCATCGGCCAGTCCTGCGTCAGCAAGCTAATGCATTTTCTAATCCTGATTTCACAGCACCACAGTGGAAAATGAAACCGTAAATCTGCCAACTGGCCTGGATCGGCTAGGAAGGGCACAGTCTTACAACAAAAAAAATGTTGATGGTGGAAAAGAGGTTAAATATTGCACTGTTTGTTTGAGCAGCGTTTTCCAAAAGCGGCGATAGCTAACTATGGTCTCATGTTTTGTCGTTTCCAACATAGTCCAATGATTTGGTATTTCTTAAAACAATAGATTTAACAAACATTCAAGGACAGCATTGCAAAGTTGTGAGGTCAAAACTACAGCTCTTAACCTGTTTAGAAGCTTAGGGTACGTTTACACAACAACGATGCACTAAATCCATGAAATCCATGAAAACGACTAAAATCGCTGTATTATTTATGGCAGGCCAGTAGGTGATGATGTCACTTTGTAAAGAAACACAACGAGCCTATAGATAATGGTATCGTTTTCAAAAACGTGCACTTTGAAACGCTTTTTCAAAAGATTGCATTGTCAGGCCCCCAAAACACTGTTATCATGTAAATGAATGGCCAAAATACATTAAAAAATGTCTGTTTTTAGTTGAAAATGGTATCGTGTAAACTGCCTTATACTTTCTTGTTAGGTTTGACGTGTGGACTTAAATAAATCATTATTTTGAGCTAAATAAACAAGCTAACATGCAGTACAATGTATTTCTTACTCCACAACTTCATCGACAACACCTGGGGCCAGATTTACTAAACAGGGCAAATTAGCAAGAGAGCATAATCTCATAAAAGCACTGATGTACTGTAGGTGGAAAGTTCTGCTCGTGATCTACTGACGACACGCAAATGAAAGAACACAGACACAGCCAGATCATTTCCATAATGACCAACACAATCTACCAAGAGCTGCGCAAACTAGCTTCTGGTTTAAGACATGCTTTTTTGGGGCAGTAAATACCAGTAAACTGACTAGCGCAAACCTTAGTAAATCCCCTTGCATGATTCATTTAAATATTCTCCTCCCATAAATTGATTACATTTTTTAAATGAAATCTTCCCATTAAATTTTTTTTTAGAGCTGATTTTCAGCAGAATTAAAGTCATTGAATCATAATTTTTCTGTTATCACTGTAAAGCTGCTTTGAAACAATCATTCATTGAAAAATCATTGAAAACAATGTATTGCATAAAAAGCACTATATAAATAACTGATGCATCGTGCTTAAGCAGCAAGTTATGTTGTTGTACGGGAAATGCCTTCCAGCCCGATGCATCATTGAATCTAACAATGTCATGATTGGGGGCGGGGCTATTTGTTCGTCCCGCCCCAATTGTTTATTTGGAGTTTTACGACTCAGCCGCTGCATTGCTGAAATGTACCCAAAGGGCTCTATTTTAAGGATCTGAGCGCATGGTCTAAAGCGCACGGTGCACTTAAGGCGTGTCTGAATCCACTTTTGCTAGTTTAACGACGGAAAAAATGGTCGGTGCATCTGGCGCATGGTCTAAAAGGGTCGTCCCTATTCTCTTAATGAGTAATGTGCAATAAACCAACCAGAGCCTCATCTCTCATTCCCTTTAAATGCCAGTTGCCCTCGCGCAATGGCAGTTTCGCTATTTACATGGCGGAATTTGCAAGTGGAAAAACGGATTTGCTCGTGTGCAAGGTTAAAGCGAGACCATCTACGGGACAAAGTGTACACGCATTGTGGACCCGCCTATAGGGTCATATTACGAACACGCTCTTTAAATGACAAAAAAATCCTGCGCCATTGACTTTAGACCAGGTTTCAGTTGGTCAATGGCGCAGTATACTTCAGTTGCCACAAAATAGCAACGCGCCAACAATGTGCCTGAACACACACTCGATTTCAGACCAGCACACCCAAATACATTTAGCTTAAACAACTTGGCGCAGGACGTGACAATGATAACTGCGTCAGGCTGAAACTAGCAAAAAACACTTGCGCCGCGCCTGGCGCTGCATTGCACCAAGTGTATAATAGGGCCCTAAATGTCAATTGTGTATATTGATTAAATGTATATATATATATATATATATATATATATACATACATATAAGCTTCAAATAAATACTTCCTGTAAGATTAAAAAAAAAAATATTGGAGGTGTCACTGCACACTCATCCAAACTCTTTGATCCAACTCACGTTTACTCAAAAGGAGCGGCAGGGTTTTTCAGGAGTGATGATGTGCCTGTGGGTTTATGAGTGTTCGGTTAGCTCCAAGGCCTCTGTGTATGTCATTTCCTGTCAGAGTGGTGAGTAGCCAGGATGTCTTCTCTCTGGGTCATACAGTTGCATTGAATTGATATGACTAAAGCACCACCCATATTTTCTGTAATATAAAAGCTAATAAAAATAGTCAAATAGAACTGTTGTGAATCTCAACACAAGGCTGATTTTGAGTACAAAAGGATTCTTGCTTATGAAGTATTGCTTAAATAACTTATATAGTGTAGACTATAAATGGCAAGCTCTTTTCATAAACCAGGAAGAAATTAACTGAGAACAAAAGAAACATGGCACTAATCTCTGAATCATAAGATGATGATACATTGTAATCATTGGAAGGGATTCCTGATACCACAATATGAGTCACATTTCTCAGACACTTCTTTGAATCACTGAAGACCTTACTTTCACATATGCTCACTCACTCATGGACAGCTCTCACCTACCTACAAATAACATCTATTTAAATCTTCATTCTTTCTCCTAAAAGTCGATGGGATTAAATGGAGAGCAAATGGAGAATATCCAGCCTTTAAGATGTTTCTCCTAAAAGAAAAGAAATCTCACATTGCCTCCTCTAGAGGTTCAGAAGAGATCTCAGAGATCTCCTCAGATTTTCCATGATATGCCTACAACGACACATGTAAGATTTCAGTATGATCTCAGACATTTCTCATTACTTTCATTAAAGACCAGATTATCTCCTCCATGCTTTCCCTGAAATTCCAAGGGTTTCTGGTGAGCATCTGTTGGGCTAGTTTTTGTGGTGTTGACAGGGCTTGACATTAACCTTTTGTTCACCAGCCACTGTGGCTAGTGGTTTTTCAAAGTTTCTAGCCACTCAGCA
Organism: Leuciscus leuciscus; assembly: GCF_965113295.1. Taxonomy (NCBI): domain Eukaryota; kingdom Metazoa; phylum Chordata; class Actinopteri; order Cypriniformes; family Leuciscidae; genus Leuciscus; species Leuciscus leuciscus. The sequence continues at coordinate 76,284,574 of NC_138725.1, read as the reverse complement.
TTTCACTGGCCACAATTTTGATATCAATACCATGGGGAAAAACTGGCATGTAGATATTTTTTTATATTATCTAATAAGCAGGTTTATTAGGCCGCTGTCCCTTTAAGACCTGACGCATAGATCCATTATACTGTTACACATGTGTTTTCTTTCTCAACTGTTTACGTTCACTTAAAACAGAACTGACTGTGTTTACGAGAATACTCGAGAAGACTACTCTACTACTCGAGAAGACTACTCTACTACTCGAGACTGTTTAAGGTCAATAAGTAGCGAAAAAGTGGTTTTATGTGCGCGCTCTTTGAGTGTGAGCACAAAATCTGTGGTGAATGAGTAAAATGATGCACAATACGCGCAACCCCTCGCCAAAATTCAAGCCTTGTAACACCAACAATATTCATCCGGAGCAAATGAAACAAGCAAGTAAGGCGGGTTTGTGTGTAACTCGCTGTTGGAGAGATGAGAGAAAGCACTGCCTGTATCGTGTGTCTATTCTGTGGAAAATGAGTATTGGAAGCGTGGTATTTCAGTATCAATATGTATCGAAAACATTTTTTTTTTCAATTTTTTGAAAGAACAACATTTTGACAACACATTGCGCTTAGTTTATTATTTCAGATGCCTTTTTTTAAAAACTACAATTGAAAAAATGTATATATTATATAGCCTATAAAATTACACGCCACTGCTGAAATCCACCTGCATTTGGCAGGTGTTAATGTCAAGCCCTGTGTGTTCCACATGTCAGCTCTAGGCGGGCTCACGTCAGCGAGAATTCGCCCCGATTCAACATGTTGGCTATCGGTGAACTCTAAACTCTGATTGGCTGTTTAGTTTAGCGAACGAGAGCGCACGAGAATAAAAGCGAATGTAATGAAAGCGAGCAAAGTGAAGACAGCTGAGCACAGACAGAAGGCTGAGCTAATTTGACTTAATCTTGAGCACGTTCCAATACGCAAATATTTTCATAACAATATGAGCTGCCTGCAGCAGTGAAAGGAATTTGAGTAAATGTAATTGGTTACTGTACTTAAGAATCTTTTTGGCTACTCTGCACTTTGACTGAGTATCAAAGATATTGGCAACTTTTACTCTCTAGGTGACTGCATTTTTTAAATGTATTTATTATTATGGCTGCATTCGAAATCGCATACTTTCAATATTATACAGCAGACGAAAAACAGTGTCACAAAAAAAAAAAATCTGAATTCACAGTACTCATAAAAGAGTAGGCAAAAAGAACCAGATGACCTACTTCTGCCACAGGAGAGGATTTGTGAATGGCAGTGAACTGACGCTAGTAGGTCACGTGATAATGGCAGATGTAGTATGTAGTACGAATTGCATTCATACTACACCAATTCATACATACTTTCTTTGGCGGTCGTGAAGTAATTACTTATTCAAAATAAGTCCCTTAGAGAGTATGTCAAGTCAAGTCACCTTTACTTATATAGCGCTATTTACAATACAGATTGCAATAGACAGACTCTGACAGGGTTTTGTCGGATCAGTGTGTTACGTCGGTGTCTGTTGGTTTTAGTCTGTGCTTGTTTTCGGCACATATTCAATCGGTGTCGGGTTGTGGAAAGTCTGAGAAGTGACATACTGTAATCTGGTGATTGTCCACGTTGGTCAGCGTCTGTCGTGCAGTTGTGAATTGGCCTTAACTCGTCAACATAATTTAACCAAAGTTATGCAGCCAATTTGATTATTCTTCACATTTTATGGCAGCAACTGAACTTGAAGTTGAATTACGTGGATTTTTTTTTATGGTGTACCTTTACCATACAGTACGTGAACAATTGATTTTTATTCTTCTCCCCTTACAAAGTCTCCTGAGTAACGACAGCGCACCCTCTGAGTAATACAGTTTTCCTCTGGATTTCTCTAACAGATGTAGATTCACACAGCATTATGACTGTCTTCCTCTGAAAAATCCTCCTCTTTGATTCAGTGCCCTTGTCCTCACATGCTCTCGCCCGAGGCTGGTGTTTAAATATATATCACTCTTATCTTTGCTCCTCAGCCGGTTGAGGCTTTGTCCTCACCTGACCGACCTCGTGCTATTTGAGCTTGTTCTCCTTCTGCTAAACTTCTGAACCGCAAAAATGTGTGAACACCTGTTGCCTGGCTTGCTTCTGATTCCTGGAAAACTGACAGGATGTTACAGTAGATGAGGTCTCATAATGGCACTGAGAGATCTGCAGTAGTGGAAATACACACACACACACACATTCGCATATAATGGAGAGAAACATGACCGCAGTAGTGGAAGTGATAAAGACTGAGAGAGTGTGCGGTGTTTAGTACAGTGTGTGTTGAGGGTCTTTTTAGTTCTACAGACTGAGTCAAAAAGAATGCGATACCACAAAAGAGGGGCTGTTAAGACCACTCGAGATACGTCTCTGATCAGGGTTTCCATGAGAGGAAATCTGAACGTTTAGTTACTGTAAAGCTTTGACAAGTGTGAGAAGTATAAAAAAGATGTTACTCAGATGAATGCGTGTTCACGGCTCTGTGTGTGGTTGTATGTGTCTTTTACGATAATGCAAGTAATGATGGAAACACTCTGTGTTGCTGATTAGCTAATGCAGATGACAGTAATTGTTTATTTAGCTCACCTAAATGAGAATACTATATACTGAAGAAAAAATGGTCTCTGCAGAAATTGCTAGTAAATGTCACAAACGGTTGCGAGGAATCAGCAAGTGACCTATTTATGAAACATGACATTTTGGTTACACTTTATTTCGGTAGTCCACTTTAGACGTCCTACTAACTATAGGTAACTTTGCAACTACATGTCAACTAACTCTCATTAGAGTATTAGTAGACTGTAGTAGACTGTTAGGTTAGGGTTGGGTGTTAGGGTTTGGGTTAGGAGAAGTTGACTTGTAGTTGCCAAGTTACTTATATTGAGTAGAATATCTGTTGGGGGACCAACAAAATAAAATGTTAGCAGATATTAAGTAGACAGTCTACTAATACTCTAATGACTGATAGTTGACATTTAGTTGCAAAGTTACTTATAGTTAGAATGTCTAAAGTGGACTATGTACAACTTCACAGTGTAGACCTTTAGGATTTTTTTTTTACTATAGTCTAATAGAAACCCTATCCCTTAGGCCGCAAAAAGCGTTTTAGCCAGCTGAAAACGCCAGAATCTCTTCCTCTTTAGAGATTGAGATTAATGTTCAACTTTGGTATTTTTACCCAAAGTTGAACATTTTTCAACTCTCTGCAACCAGAAATAATCGCCAAGCACGCTGCGTGAAATAGATGCTCAGCACCTCAGCAAGAGGTCATGACATGGATTTTTTTTAAATTATTTTAATACTTTCCTTGAGGTTCACTTATAATTTTAATAAAGTTTAACAAAAAAACAAAAAACAAATATACATGCAGAAAAAACTATTATTTTCAACCTTTTTCAAACTTTTCAGTAAACGGCCTCTGTTCTGATTGGCTAACATCATTGCATAGGAAACAGTTTCAAAGCCCACTAAGTGAGTAAGTGTTTTGAAGACATTATCCGGTAACATTTTAGTTTAGGGTCCAATTCTCACTATTAACTTGTTGCTTATTGTGGCGAGCAGGACGAGGCCGGTGGCGTGATTGATAATGAGCGACACCTGTGCGACGCACCGGTCTCTTATCTCTCACGGAGGAGCGGAGTGAGAGAGGAACAGACCTGGACTTGTGTTGTGTTTTGTTTATTATATGTGACAGCAGTCGACCGTGAGGGGCTGCTCTCTTTTACTTTCGTTTTGTTGTTTGGTTATTTTACGTTATTAAAGTCTTTAAATGTTCACCGGTTCCCGCCTCCTTCTTCTACGTCTAACTGTGTTACACTAATTATCATGTTTGTTTTTTTACTGGGAAATTGGCTGTTTATTTGTACTTATAAAGCACATATTAATGCCTTATTTTGCATGACCTTATTCTACATCCCTTAATCCTACACCACACCTATACTTAACAACTACCTTACTATCTATATCTAAAGTGTGACTCATTCTCCATATAAAACAGTCATTTACAGACAGCTTTTAATTATGGTCTGCTGTCAGATCCAAGATGGCTGCTTCATGTGTCAACAAAAGTTTCTTTGTGAACTCCCTGTGCCTCTTGTACAAAACTATCTTTAGTCAAATGCTCCGAACAAACATATAATCCTCCAACGCGATTCAGGACACCATTAAGATAAACCATCCACTTGTTCCCGACGCTGGGATCCTCCTGAAGTCTGTACAGACACGCAAACCAAACTGAACTCCATTTGTCCTGTTTTTGTTGACAGACGCAAGCGCGTTTGTGGAGTACATCAGAGATTGAACACATACGCTATCAGTAAACTGTATCCAGTATAGACCACGTCAAGGATTAAAGTCATTCCATGTCAAATCAACCAAATTTCAGAAGCTTCTCCGGCTCACATTTTTCTATTATTATTGACATCTCAATATCTCTGGGATTGATATAGGCCCTTACAAATTAAGATTCCAAAAGAAAAGTTTATTAAGAATTAGAATCTAGAAGGATATTAAGATATGTTTAAAACTATTAGAGTTACAGGCATGCAAACTTTGGAAAAATAATATTTATGGCACTTAGGTATATCATATGCAATTGTGTTAAAAAAAACGAGATACATTGCTAGTTTCAACATAATTTGTTGTTCAGATATTCCTCGGATATAAAAAAAATGATCACCTGTGTGCAAAGTGACCCACATTTGGTTTTCAACCACTAAAAATGTGTACAATTAACCAATTTATTCGTGGAACCACATTAAGATCTCCATATCTCTGGGACTGAAACATATAGGGCCTTTAAAACATGAATCTAAAAGGATATCTTTAATACTTCTTGAGCAAGAAAACCGGAAGTGCTTTTTGCCATGTTTGAACTGTCACCGTTGGCATATAATAGAAGAAAGATCACTAAAGTCAACAGCTTTAACTATAGACCTACCAATCTCTGTGTAAAAATAAAACAATGATGTTGCCATCTTTCTAAAGTCATTTTTACCATGTAATTTGATCAAATCTCTGGTGAAAATTGTCATTTTGACCTCCTCGACAAAACAGTGAATTTCTCAGTAAATATACATTCATGACATTTAATATTTTGTCTTTCTTCTTAATTTATGTATTTCTTTCACAAGAAGAAAAAAAATCCCAAATTTTAGCCAGGGACCTCCGGTTGAGTTGACACAGAATGACTCTAGATTTGTGAACAGGCCGAACAGACAGCTGACGTTTGGGGTCTACATGAGGTGTGAGTTTCTGTAGACACTGCAAGAGCTGTGAAAGACAGCATGCGATCTTGCCCACCTCTGTGGCGTAAAGTTAGCATGCATCATGTACATAATTTCTGAGAAAGAGGAAGTGCCTGGCTGTTGACACAACAGCTGATGTGTGAGAACCATGGCTGGTTCTTGTAAGTACACTTGAACTGAATTCAACCAAATTAAACATGAGGGCCGTGACTTCCTGTGGTCTTTCAAGTAAGAGGCGGTCAGTTGCTTTCTTTTTATTGTTTATTTAAAAAATAAAATAAAGTGTGAGATAAATGTGGTGTTACAAGGTACTAAGAGTACACGTTTGTAACTGAGTTACCTGGAACTTGCATTTCATGACAACAATCTTGTTGCTTAATTCTTTAATTGAGAAAGCAACAAGAAATGACATCAAACTGTCCATCTTCTGCTGATTGTGAAACACTGTCAAACCCAGAATCTGATTTACTGGTAATTTACATGCAACAAAAGTTTTAGTTTTAGTTTTAGTTTTGTTGATGATGTTAATTTAGTACAAATGTATTAATGACTTTAATTTGGATTATTTATCTTCTATTTGTGCAAATGTGCAAACCCTGATGCTTCAAGCTATAAACAACCTTGATTTTGTGAGTGTTCAGAATGCAGTTCATAAAGTGTTTGCGTACTTGCTTCTGGTCTTGGAATGCAGTGAACCTCTGTTGAGTTTATTACTTTTATTATGTATGAATGAGTTCATTACTTTCATTATGTTTTTATTTCCCCTGAGGTCAGCTTATAGGCTAACCATTTCCATAGATTTTCTTATTCTCAAACTGTTAAGATCAGTCTGAAGTGTTCAGGGACGTTGTCCACAATACATTTCATCTACATTAGTGGTTTTCAAACTTTATTGATTCACTAAAAATAATAAAGTCAGTACATTTTTTTAAAAGCGCAAAACATGCAATGAACATAACTTTTAATTGAAATAAAAAAATTCAATATTTCACTGATGCTTTGGCTAAACAATATATAATCAATGTATAATCAGTTGCTGCAGTGAGCTCTTGAGAGTCTTCTCGAGGTGCTTTTCAATGGTGAATAAGGTCTATGCTGGGCTTGTTCAGACAGTGACAAGTGAACGGTCTGAAGAATGATTCAGTGGAATTGTCTTTCAGTGCAACTTTATAAAGACAGAGCGCCAACCGCTTTCCACGCCATTGCAACGGCTGTTTTCTCAACCCCCCACACACACACACACACACACACACACACACACACACACACACACACACCTACAGTCCATAGCAAAACATGGACGATGTCTTTTAAAGTTCAGAGTCACTGCCAAGTGTTAAAAAGTACAGCTTTCTGTCTTTCCAGTAAGTCTCTTTTAACCTCTTTCAGTTCTACTGCACTGGAGATTGATCAACGACACTCTGCAGTGACACAATATCTTCACATGCAAGCCAGCGTCTTTCCCATTTTTGTAATATTGGCCAACGTTCAGAGTATTCCACTGTTACGAGAGAACATCTTGGCAGAATGCCCTTTAACTGTGCACTGTGAGTCTTCCGGGCAGTCTTACAAATCTTTTTTAAGAACACAGTGTTTATGTGTAAACCAACTAAAGCAAAATGATCCGCTGCTTTGGCATCCTCCACTGTTTTGTGACGAAATGTTACTATTCATATGACAGGTTAAAGAGGTACTTCATGCGCGCAAAATGGGCTTTAAATAAAACTCGGTTGCCTAAACAGTAGAAGAATTAGAGAATCAGAGAAAAAAAAAGGCTGTTGTCCCTTTTTCCAAATAGCCATGGGCCTTTTAAACATAGTTTTCCCAGTGCGCAAGTTCAACTGAGGGGGGACCGTTAAATTTGTTTTGCATATGGGCCCAGGGCTGACTTGCTAAACGCCACAGCTTATAACAGAGTCAAATATCGCCTTGCTTTAGTAGGAAATTCCAGCCTGATCTCACGGCAATTCGTACGAATTCATACGACCTCACTCGTACGAATTAGTGCGATTTTTGCTAAATCGTACATATTTTACCTACCCATGACCTACCCCTGACCCCGCCACTAAACCTACCCATCACGTGGGTTTAGACAAACCGTACAAATTCGTACGAGTGAGGTCGTACGAATTCATACGAATTAGCCACCTTTTCATCACGAATTGGTCGTGAGATAGCGTTGGAAATACTTCTTAGCAAACTTTCAGTCATAATGGTGTCGACTTGTATTATTCCCGTTTCAAGAATTCCAAGAGTAAAAGTTTAGCGGTTGTGAGTTCCTTTGGGTTTCCAGTGTAAGATCCAGTGCGTTGTAGGAAGCGGCTAAAGCAGGTAATCGTAAATACGGAGAGAACGGCAACACGGAAAATCTGAAATTTGATTTCAAATGATCATGGATCAGGCCAAACGGAGGGGAAAAAAAGAAAGAAACTACGGTTCTGTCAGTTCCCACCAAAATTGATCTTGGAAATGACTTGGAATATGTAACACAATTAAGTTATATGGGTTATTTTGTCAAATGTGGGACTATAAACTATTGTTATATGGAAAGATTAGGGTTTAAACGACATGAGGGCGAGTCAATAATCCTGTGCTTTATCCGTGTCATGTCAGGGACTTCAGGTTGAGTTTCAACTGGCGTGGCTCTTAAACATAATTTCTTTAGAAACACATTTCTTAAAAGTTTCCTCTTTTCTATGTGGGCTCTATGGCAACAGCAACGGTAAAATAATATCATATTTCTTTCAGGTGGGCAGCTAGTTTCCATGGATGCACCGAGCTGTGTTTGTGCTGGGCTTTGTGCTGCGAGGTTTCCATTGACGTCAGAGTCTCTGGCTGTAATCTGGAGCGGTCACCATGGTTGCAGTGTATTTCTCTCTCTCTCTCTCTCTCTCTCTCTCTCTCTCTCTCTCTCTCTCTCTCTCTCTCTCTCTCTCTCTCTCTCTTTCTGGGAGTAGTTCCAAGCGACCGCTTGTCTTTTCCAGTTGAAACGTCTCTCTCTTTCTCTCAGATTTTTTGGGATCAGGGATATAATTACTGTAGGTACTTGTTTAGAGAATACTTGAACAAGAAAAGTGAAAAAAACTTTAACGTAAAAAACAAGGCTACCTGCGATATAGGCTTTGGCACTGGAGACAATCTAAACAATTAGGCAACTTTTAATATCTAAATTTCATTATGTATCTCCTCTCTTGTTTTATTGTGTGCCAGCAAACTGTGCTGTAGGAAAAAAGAGAGCAGAACGGTGAATGACGGAGATCCAGTGTGATTCATGCTGTGACCTGTTATGATAAGTGTCACTGAAGATCACGGCGAGACGGCGTTCTCCATCGCTGTCTGCGAGCTTCATCTTAGACAGACCTTTATCTCACACTGCAAAAATGCAGGAGGCATTGTAATGTTGTCATTTCTTGCTGTTCAGTGTTTGGACTGTGCTGAGAGATTGGATTTATTATAGTGGGATCAAAAGGTCTGAGATCACACTGAAATTATGCAAAAAAAAATTACATTTCAGGAAAATGTTGGTTATTTTGAAAACTTCTGTATATTGCTTTATAATTATAATTTTTTTTTATAATATTTGAATAAAGGTCGAAATAGATTAACATTAATATTTGGTAAATACTAGATGGGAATTGCACAAAGTTATTATGTGTGAAAGTCACAAGACTCAGTGCTATACTCTATTATATGTCTGAGTTGGACGTGTTCAGCTGTTTTGTTTAACTTTATTAAGGTCGGATTTGAAGCACAACCTTCCGTGGTGCAAAATCAAATATTAATGCTTATTTCGAGGAAAAGCTAAAAGGCTGTTTAATTATTCCATGTTTTTATTGAGCTGTGTTGATAGAATCACCAGAAATGACATTATGTAATAGTTCTCATACTATACACCCTTTACATGAGACACATCACCGCTGAATTATCATACAAAGGAAGGACATTCAATAATGCTTCAATAAAGTCTTTGAGAATCGCTATGAATCACCTTTTTACTCTTTCTCTTCTTTCCTTTTTCCCTTTCTACTTCAACCTCTTTGCTTTGCTTTAAGCACTTTTACAGTAAGCGGAAACTGTCCAGCCTGACTGTGTTGAAAATGAAACAAAGGACATTCAATATTTTGACCTTTTCTTTGTTTCATTTGATTTTGGCATTCATTGTGGAGTCACATGCACACGTGAGCATTTAGCCTTTTTCTGTGTAACTACAGTACATGGAAACTCCAATCCCTTCAAACAAAACCTTCTATTTATTCATAGTGAAATTTTAAATTGGTTCCCTTTCTACTAAATGGAACTCATAACTAATCATATGACAATACATGTTACGACATGTAGGAGGACCAAAGGGCATTTGGAAAAATGAAAAATGTCATCGCTGTAAATGCCAAAATAATGAAGCAACTGGTATTTTAAAGAAAGATAGTACAAGCACACATTTCAAGCAAACATTTCAAAGATCACTAGGTTAGAAAAAAAAGAAAAAAAAGAGAAAAAAAATAGATATAGGGATCAAAGTGAAGACAAAATATTGAGAAAGCACTTTATTTAAATACTCACTTTAGACATTCTACTAACTATAAGCAACTTTGCAACTACACGTCAACTTATCCTACTAACCCCAACCTGACAGTCTACTAACAGTCTACGAAGGGGCCGTTTACACGCCACCATTTCCAACTAAAAACATTTTGGTGGGCTAAAAACGCTAACTTTTGAAAATGGGTTTCAAAGTGGAAGTTTTTGAAAACGACACCTTTATTATCTCCATCTAAACTACAAAAACGTGAATTTGTGAAAATGGTGATGTAATGCGCATGCATGTTACGTGTTCAGTCTATTGGCACATAGTGTTTCTTTACAAAGTGACATCGCCACCTACTGGCCTGGCAGCAGAATACAGAGTTTTTAGTTGTTTTTGCGGATCTGTGTAAACGGAGATTGTGAGACAGCACTGTCATGTGTGCGCCTCATACTCTAATAAGAGAAAGTTTACATATAGTTGCAAAGTTACTTCTAGCTAAAATATCTAAAGTGGAATGTCTAGAATGTCTAAAACATCGAAATAGGGTGTAGCCTTGAGACATTTGTGGTTGTGTAAGTTAGTGAATCATGTTGATAGTTTTTACTCTCTACATCTGTGGTTATTCACCTGTGTGAACTTGAAGAGAAAAGACTTCAAACATCCACTAAATTCACCAAAAACATCAGCTGATTAAACAGCACTGATGATAACTGTCACGGTGAAGGCAATGAAGATGTGAGTAGGATATAATAAGAGCCATTTTACTTTATTAGTAAACAAAAAAAGTAATCCAAACACGAGTCAAAAATCACCATAACAGCTTCACAAACAAAAATACAATTCTGGACAGCGAGTAGAGCTAAACCGAGGGCTTACTATACACAGGAGATAAACTGAACAAGAAACAGGTGCACAAAGCAATCAGTAACCATGACAACAAACTAGGGCATGATCGGTAACCTATAGGAAACAGAAAGGAAGCACAAGAGCCGAACGGAAGCAGAAAAGCAAGTACACAATCCACAGGACAGAATATAAAACTGACCAAGACACTACGTTTACATGGACAGCAGTAATCTAATTTATTGACCTTATTCTGAATAAGAAAATATTCTGATTAAGGTGTTTACATGAGTTGCTTTTATATTCCTTTCCTGTTTTACATGTATAGAACATAGATCGATTAATGGCACACACAATTAAGTCACCATGGCACGCCGTCCAACGTTCCTTCCTTATCAACATACAGTTCCTCGTTATGGTACCATATGAGACCCTGGACCACAAAACCAGTCATAAGGTTTTTTTTTTTGGTTTTTTATTTATTTATACATCATCTGAACGCTGAATAAATAAGATTTCCATTGATGTATGGTTTGTTAGGATAGGACAATATTTGGTCGAGATACAACTATTTGAAAATCTGGAATCTGAGGGTGCAAAAAAATCAAAACATTGAGAAAATCTCCTTTAAAGTTGAGCATTTATGTTGGCGATTGTGCTGCATTCACTCACAAAAATACATGTTTTATATATTTACGGTAGGAAATGTACAAAATATCTTCATGGAACATGATGTTTACTTAATATCTTAATGATTTTTGGCATAAAAGAAAAATGTATAAATTTGACCCATATAATGTATTGTTGGCTATTGCCACAAATATACCCGTGCGACATGTGACTGGTTTTGTGATCCAGGGTCACACATATGCAGTTTTGGGTGTTTAATTTAAAATTTTACAAAAGCTTCAAGTGCAGTAAATAATTTGTCATGCTATACGTGCAAACAGACGAAGGCGAATACAAAATCTGAAGCCATGCTCTCTTGTTTGCCGTCAAACGAAACGGTTGTGTCGCAAAACACGGCGAAAACTCCCACACGACATTAGTGTGATTAAAGTGTGTACATGTCTTACACATGTCTTAATTCGATTCGTGTTTACTTCGAGTGTGACTTTAGCCGGATTAAGGTAATCAGAAATCACTGTTTACATAGTAGTTTCTTAATCAGAGTATTGTTTTAATTGGCTTAATATCGGGAATATTGTTGTCCATGTAAACATTCTAACGGTCTCATGCTGAATTCTGAACCACATACTAGCATACATACTATTTCTGTCATAGAAAGATATGGTAAACATAGTACGAGTAATATACTAGTATGCGGTTCCCAATTCAGCTTGTCATCTTTAAAATAGCTCAATTCAACATTGTGTTGTCTTAAATGACATAACAATGTGAAATTACTATTTAATTACCTAGATGTTTTGTGTAATGAGATAATGCATTTGCTTTCATGGTTAAAACTCAAATGCCATGTAAATGCTCAGCTCAGAAGTCGCGAGGTGTGGTCATTACGTAATAGCAATGCATGACTTGCTTCTAATAAGGTACTGAATGTCCTCACTGCTAATTATGTATTTCTGTGAAACAGATCCAAACCAGCTGATGCGGTTGTCTGCCCGAAGCTATCATTACTGTTTCTGCCATTCAAAATAGAAGTATTCTCTCAGATGAGTAAGGAATCTATTGTCACAGTTCCACTGGAGCGCCGGGGATTCCTGAGAGCTCTTTATCTCTGTTCAAAATCAAAACAACAGAACTCCGAAGAAGAACTAAATCACCTCAGGGCTTCTGACTGGTCTGTCTGGTATTTTTACCCTCGTTCCCCCTGAATTTCGCCTGAATCAGGGAACACTTTGCTGGGCCTTTAGAGGGTAAACACCTTTTAAATGTTTTAGATACCGAGTGGGAACATTTGCCGTTTTAACTGTACAAAGTCTCAAACCAAAACGTCCATCCAACGTTCTATGGAAACTTGAAACACATGCCACCTATAGAAATGTAACATGCTTATCTACTTGTTCTGAAGTATAAATCATTTTTCCATTGTTTTACAAGTTATGCAAATTGTTCCTCATTTAGGATAAGAATACGCATGATGTCATCCGCTTTTCACTGTTTCCATGAACTCTGTTGCGCTGCTATTTTAGCGTGCTGTTGTAAGCAGGATGTTGCAGTGCTCGTTTTGGCTTTTATATTGAGCAATGCTGACAGATATGCACAGGGCTGTAATGTCATTTAAGATAGTTCGTAATCAAGATTAGTAACATCCTGTATGAGAGCATTTTAGCCATTTCAGAGAAGTGCTCTTTGAGAAAGATTAGCTTACTTACTGAGGAATGCAGTCCTCATGCTTAACTCCTCATGCTTAAAAAGGTTTGCGAAAGAAAATCTTTGGCATGTAACAAAGAGTGCTGAGGATTGTGATTCTTACGATTTTGCCTGCAGACTTTACATTGCTTGGAAAATCTCACAGACTAGAGGAGCGACCCAAGCCATATCATAGAGATCATGGACTTGTTTGAAATGTGACAGTATAAGTCAGAGGTCTTCAATCCTGCTCCTGTGACAAACTGTCCTGCACAACTATAGGGGCTGTTTACACAACACAGTTTTCAATTAAAAACTGAACACTTTTTATGTGTTTTGGCCGTTGTCACAAATGTATGCACCTCTTGATGGAAATAAATGTTGATTTCCATCAAGAGGTGCATACATTTTTGGTCAAGATCTTGTATTGACAATGCAAGAGTCCAGCACTCAGTAAAGTCTCCTCCAGCACATCCCAAAGACTTTCAATGAATTGAATGTCTAGACTCAGAGGTGCCAATTCATGTATGAAAATGATCCTTCAAACTCCTCCCAACCATTATTTCAAAATTTGAGCCTGATGAATCTTGGCATTGTCATCCTGGAATATGGCCATGATGTGTCTTCCTATATGGTTGTTTAAGAAATGAAAAGCTACACACTCTTTGGCAACTCTTGCCAAAGATATAACATGCTAGAAACATAATAATCACTACAAAAAGGATCCAGTCATAGACTCTAAGCATTTGCCTATTTAAATCCAAACAGGGAATTTTTTTGTCCGGGAAGTGTGTAAGAATAGTTCACCCAAAAATGAACATTTCCTGATTATTACATTTCCCCAAGGCCATCCTATATGTATATGAATTTATTTCCTCAACCGAAGGGAAATTAAGGTTTTGGAGGAAAACATTCCAGGATTATTGTTATTTTTTTACAGTCCAAAATTCATATTTTGGTAGCTTCAAAGGGCTCCACACAACCACAGCTGACATATTTTCTAGCCAAACGATCAGACACTTTCAGAAAAAACAAGTTTTTTTTTGTACTTTTAATCAACAGATGCTCACCTTTGTCCTGCTCTGCGAATCAAGACTGCTGAGTTCACAACCTCTCGCGTGACATATGCGCCAAGAACTGTGTACAAATGAGGAGAAGGAGTGCTGCCCAAAACAAATATTCATTGCTGGATATAAGTATTTGTCTCAGTTTATTGTTAGAAATGGTCCGTTCGTGTGTGTATCCTGGATGTAAAATCCTCTAGACAATGGGATGATTCTTGCCGCCTACGTCGTGCGTGACCTTCCCATCCATGTATATGTATATATATATATATATATATATATATATATATATATATATATATATATATATATATATACATATCATAGATATATATAGATTAGCGGCTGTTTCTATGGGCCACTATAAGTTAGTCGTCCGCCATATTGGAACAGTCAAAGCTGGTCCTTCAACACTAGAGCATCTGCAACTGTAGTTATGCACATGTATGAATATCTATATTTGCAATAGACTTCAGCAAGTGATTTTCACAGGATTTAGTTTATCATTAACACAAAACAAGAAGGAGTTAGCTAACAAAATATACCAAAAAATACTATAGTTTAAAATCTGTAATATTGAGTTAATACATATAAAAACACAAACCAACACATTCTAACCAGTGAAAGGTTATCCCACTTCTTCAGGAATTAAATTTTTTACAGTTTTTAAAACCAGTAATGCTGTGGCATCTTGGAAAAAGCATAGAATTTTACTGTGAGTGATGACAGCATCTGAAATGTTGACTGTTCCAAGATGGCGGACTGTACTGTAGGATAGCACCTATAGGTCACGTGAGAGTTCGTGAACTCAACCACCTTGAGTCATTTTCTTTATCAAGCAAAGTATATGTTAATTTGAGAATGTTTAGATATGTCCTGCCCTGTCTTCTGGTTTCAGTGGAAATTACATCAACACATTCAATAATGCTGCGCTTTTCAAGGCACTCCATTGAGCCTTTGAGAATTTGGATGCACCTCTAGTTTTATTATTCTGTAACTTTATTTGAATTAAAACATTACATTGTATTTTGCCCTGTAAACGCATTAAAAAGAAAGTCTCGAAATGTCATTGCGTCACTGAGAGTCATATGCGAGGGTGTTATATCATTCTGTAACATGTCCTCACATGGCCAAAGTAGTCATAGTCCTAGGCTATAAGCACAATGAGTGTGATTATGCATATGAAGGTGTGTTTACATATTACACTTGTATGAGTAGGAGTTAGACGTGCCCTGCATGACTCACTCCACTTATCCAGTGGCTGCACTTGTATCACAGAAACATGCCAAACAAGCACTTGTGATGTTTCTTGGATTATGAGTCTGTTTGGAACAGTGTGTTTAAACCTGTACACTTTTAGGCAGCAACCAGTCGTTTACAGACAGAGCTCAAGACTTTCGAAATATTGACGCCAACCCTCTCACAGCCGCTTCTCTGCACAGAGATTACATCATTTCCCTTTCGTCATACGGGAAAAGCGCAGCTCCACAGCTGCAAATGAGAAAAATGACAAAGAGGTGCTTGTAAGGGGACGTCCCTCTGATCGCGATCGACGTCTTCTCATTTTACTACAGCCATTCATGTCGTAAGCATAGGTTATCACAAGTGTCCATAAAGGCACCGCTTTATTTTCATAGACATCTGAGATAAGTGTTCTGGGAAGTTATGACATCTGTTGTAAAGTTGATAACAAGTAATATTAATGCACTGCATGTACTTTCTATAGAGTTACAGTTAGGGTTTGGTTTAGGGTCAGTTACTTATTATAGGTATTATTACAGTAAGTGCATGTGTAACTACGTCACCTTAAAATGAAGTGTTACCGAAAGTGCTGCACTACTTTAACAACCTGCTATTTCTTTTCTGTAATTTTTGGTAAATTCCTTAATATTTGACCTCAGTTGTCGTCGATGAATCATTATAGCCTCATACTTCCACTTAGCTGGGGAAAAATTAAACTCTGATATTTTAGTCCTACTTACATTTGATTAAGTGTCATTTGTACTTCCTTGAATGGGTTCTCTTTAAATCCACAACTTCCTTAATTCTTAAGAAAAGAGCCCTGTCAAGGCAGAACACGTTGAGCTCAGGAAAGACAAAGGCAGGGTGGCACACGGCTTGTGACAGAGAGAAAAGGGGAAAAGCAAGAGACGTCGTGAAGTGTTTACGACAGCAAGCCTCTATCGCAGCTCGCTGTGTTGTGTAATTACAAAAGAAGTTCTGTGGAATCACATGATCACTCCCGGCTACTAGAGAATTTCACATTTGATTACAAGTACACTGGAAAGCTCTGGCCGCTGGCTTAGAACTGAAAAATAACAAACCTCATGAAAGGATCTTTTGTGTTTTTTTATCACAGCAACTGAAAATAAAAACAACTGTGTGTAGTGCTGGCTATTGGGTTAGATTTGAACACACCATTAATCCTCAGCGTTAAACTTCTGTTCCAAACTCATTTGGCTCTTTTAGAGAGAGGCGTGCTCTAATTTTCCTAAGTGGACAATAAAATTGGCAGAATTATATTATAGACTTCCACTGAAAGAGGGAACTGATCCAAATCTAGAGACGAGAATATCACAGAGACCTGAGGGCGAGACCTAGCAACTCAATGAGAACATTTTAGTAAAACTGATGCCTAATTAGTGATTTTAGCGACTTTTCACACCCCGTAAGCGACTTTTTAACTAAAAAGCAGCTAGTTGCTTACATGGCAGGTGCAAATGCATGTATCTGATTCATATCAGAGTTATTTCCACATATGAATGAGGCCTTAAACCGATCTGAGAATATCAGATATTTTTTACATTTATGCATCTGGCAGACGCTTTTATCCAAAGCGACTTACATTGCATTTCAAGGTACACATTTACATTCTTATCAATTCTTGCTTTCCCTGGGAATCGAACCCATGACCTTAGCGTTGCAAGCGCCAACGCTCTACTGTTTGAGCTAAAGTAAAGTTTTTTCTGCATACAAGTTCATGGGTCATATCCGATCTGTGCCACATGGCAGGAAAACAATCAAAATTGGGTCACTTTAACCCATGTAATATAAATGTAACCTTAGAGACTTTCTGAGCAGGCTTTACCTACTTTCCATTGAAAATAATTGGCAACACTGCTTAGAAACAGCATAGCTGTTCCCTGGAAACCACCCATAACCCCTTGACAGGAGTTGTGCATACTTGCATACAACACACTCTTCAAATAATGTAAAACTTTCAGTTTCAAATCTGAAATCAAAGGTCACTGGGAGGATTGACTATGACTTGAGCAGCATGAATTTTGTAGTTTGTGTTCATTATTTATCTTTCATGGTATTTCTTTTTTTTTTTATTATCAATGAGGGTGCAGCAAACACATTGTTGACAGCACATATTGACAGTGTTGGGGTAACGCATTACAAGTAACTCGAGTTACGTAATTAGATTACTTTTCTCAAGTAACTAGTAAAGTAACGCATTACTTTTAAACAGAGCTGGGTAGATTACTTACAAATTGTAATCTATTACTGATTACAAATTACAAGACAAAAATTGTAGTTAGTAACGTAATCCATTACAATACACATTTAAGGTAATATAATCGGACTACTTTTGGATTACTTTTAGATTACTTTTTTGTTTATTACATTGATTTGAGTAAAATAATAGCACTGTAGGGGGCTTGTGAGTTTAATGAAAAGCTATCAAGTAATTAAATCATATTTTTTAATTAAAATAAATAATAAAAAATAAAAATAAAACAATACTAAAAAAGATTACTTTTCTTTATTTGTTTGCCTGCATGTCATGTGACCATTAAACGACATCAGAGAACCGTGAACTTAATTTTATTTTTAATTATGTTATTTTTATTGACTGAATTTTATGATTGACCTAACTTACAAAATGAAAATCTCAGGGGGTATTTCAAGTAGATATATTAAGTCAAAGAAATTTCAGCTGACAAAATAAGTTGGGGAATCCCTGAATTGCATGTAAATATGAAATTACTGAATTTGTACAAAGCCTTCCAAAGACTTAATGCATGGTTAAATTGACACTGAAACTGATAAAATAATAATGAATGTGTGAATCAGGAGTTGATTAGATATGCAGTGTTGAGAAAAC
Organism: Leuciscus leuciscus; assembly: GCF_965113295.1. NCBI lineage: Eukaryota > Metazoa > Chordata > Actinopteri > Cypriniformes > Leuciscidae > Leuciscus > Leuciscus leuciscus. Next base: position 76,266,434 of record NC_138725.1, on the reverse strand, counting down.
ACATATTTCTTTAAATTCAGTGTTCAATTGCTGCGTAGTTCTCAGTTTTCAGCGATAGGCTGAATATTTCCTGGTCAGTGTTTACGATTCCACAAACCCTGAAGACCTTCTGAACGTTTACAAGCAGTAGTGGTTTTAGAAAGGAACATTTAAAAGATAAAAGATAAGTAGCAGGGAGAATCAATGAATTATGAATATTTTACTGCTGTTCTGAGAATAACATGTAATCATGTAATCAATAAAAAAGTAACTGTATTCTGATAAAAATTATTTTAAAATGTAATATAATGTAATTACAAGTACTTTTAGGAATCTGATTACGTTTATCCAGATTACATGTAACCAGTTGCTACCCAGCTCTGCTTTTAAGTTACTTTTTCAAATGAGTAACGCAAGTTTAAAAATAGTGCAAAAGTAATCTTACACATTACATTCTATAAAAAGTAACATAATTAGTTACTTTTAAGGAAGTATAAGTTACTTTTTAACTAGCTTTCCCTAACACTGCGTATTTACAGCTGAGAGAATTTGCAGACAAACAGCTGACTATCATTGAACTCTGGTAAAGGTTTGTTCTGCACATGCGTGGTTGCACGCCTTTGTGTGGCTGGTGTGAAACTGTTTCCTTGGTACAGCTCTCATTGTTCTCATGTGTTGTGAGACAGGTGTGTAGTTTTCTCGCTTTACTGTAAACGTCAGTGTAGCAGGAAGAAGAAAGAGGCAAAGGGTTGTGAGTACAAAATGTACAGAGCTGTCTGTTTGTCAGAAGCACCTTACTTCTCTGTGGTGAATTTTCTTTTTTCCCCCCTCTCGACCAATACTCGAGATTTGTAATTTTGTGTGATAATTCCATGGGCGTGACCTTAAAGCTTTTGGTTTGTGTTTTATTGCAAAACTCTGTAATAGTTCTGGAAGGGGATAATTTAGCACATCATGAAACCAAAACACAAGTTTGAGTTTGAACATGAATGAATCACCGTAGTGCAGTTTAAAAAAAAAAAAAAAAAAAAAAAAAGTGTACTGATTGTCAGCGTTAAAAGCTTCATCAAGGTGTGACTCTGATACGAATGGATTTTTTTTCCTCATTGTGACATATTTATTCTGCCAATGCATTGATTGTCACATACATCTCTTACTCACACAAATATACAATCAGTCTCTATCACACTCACATTCTCAGACGAACCCCTCACACACACTCCCCAGCTGTATAAGTACATTACATACACATAGCGTGACTTTACAAATCTGACTGGTTTCCCAGCAGACTTCAAGTTCAAAAGAGTTCGAAACAGTCACACCTCTTCCCTTTTGTCACAGTCTCTACCAAGTAAAGCTAGACTCAGAGATAAAGAGATCAGCTGTTACTACACACACACACACACACACACACACACTAGTCAAAGTTGTGGACACTTGACTGAATTAATGATTCTTATTGTAAGTTTTGATCTTAAGGCTTCAGCTTAAATGCTTGAAATGAGTTTTCTAGACAAATATAAATGGGCTGTAAACCAGATTTTAATACAAGTTTTAGTCACCACATAATTCATTTTGTTTTATTTCATAGTTGATGACGTACTATTGCTAGAGAATAGTAACAATAAAGGAAGTTCAAAGGGTGTTCAAGCTATTGACTGTTTAATGTTGTGTAACCTTTTTGGGCTTAAAATGTGGTTATAATCTGATTACGTACTTTATATAAAAAGAAATTAAGATTGAATAAGTTGGGATAGATGCAAAGTTACTTATAGTCAGTAAAATGTCTAAAGTAGACCATCGAACTTAAGTGTAACCCGAAAATAAAATGGGTAACACTTTATTTTAGTATCATTGTTACATGTAGTAATAACTTTAAATTATGCATAATTACATGCAACTAACACTAAACCAAACCAAATTCTAACCCAATACTAAGTAAATGTAGTTGCTTAATATTTACTCAGTACTTAAATGTAGTTACAGAGTAACAAAAGATACCTTAAAATGAAGTGTAACCATAAAATGTTATCATTTGTAATTACCTTTTAATTGCAATATAACCGCTTATCTCTCCTCGAATATTATATCTACTCATTTGTCCAAGGTTGTTCCTTTAAATACTGAGTAAAACATTGACTGTAATCCTGAGCTTCCCCATATCAGTCAAAGTTTTACTGGAACAGCCTTGTCGGAGAGAGCGGGGGGAGGATCATTCCCGCTCGCTAAAGTGAATATCTCTGAATCAACTTTAACCCTTCCTGGAGAAGAGCTGCGGGAATCTGAATCATAGGCGCCGGCAGTTCTGATTCATCTACAACTATTTTAAACATGTTCAACCATTTGAAAAAATGAAAAACCCAAGACATGGAATTCATTTGTACAAAAATAGTGCTCTTTAATAAATTATTGAAATGTTCTTTTTTGCATATATAAATATAAATACGTAACATCACCAACATGGTTGAGACGTCCTTACAAAAGATAACCGATCTTCATATATGTAAACAGTGTTTTGTATGACAAGGTGAAACATGGGTGATCTTTTAGACACAGACCACTCATGTAATGTTAATACATTCAATGACAAGCAGTGTCGTTTAAACTGCTCCCGACACAAACACAAAACCCACACGTCGACTCTACAAACACACACACATTTTGTTTCAAAGTGTCGCTCTTTCAAGTACAAGTCCGTTTTTTATACATGTTCAGTCCTGGTGTGTTTTATCCGAACTGCTTTGACTCTTTTGTTCCCAGCCAGAAGTCGTTTCTCAACAGCTTGTGCCTCAGTGCTATGCTGTTACTCACTTCTTCCTTTTTCCCTTGAAAGGCACAAATATTTACTTGGAAGAAGGCGGTGGCGGCTGGTTTCGGTTAAATGGCTTTCTGTCTCTCCCTGCAGATTCAGGGCAGTGCAGAGGCAGTGATTGGTGCCCACAGATACTGGCACTGGTACAAGCGAGGGAACAGTACAAATGTCCATTCACTGGCAAGAACGAGGCTTGGAGATCAGTCACGTGAGAATCCATCAGTACCCGCCAACTCCATGTACTCATGAACAGTTCAATACTTCTTTGGCCCATCAAGCCTCCAACGACCTTTTGGGTCTCGACTAGCTTCGGCTCCCTCATCGCTTCCCGTTTCTTCATTCACCGTAGCTCACAGATCAGTGCATCTCTATCAGCTAGCAGTTGTTTAAATGGGAGCATCGTACTCTTGAAGGAAGTCTTTGAGCTGTTGTGGCAGCTGCTCTCTCTTGTCAGAAACTTCTATATGTCCATTCACAGTCTTCCTGCAGAGGTGTTGCAGGGAGGACATTATGCAAGGTAGGGGTCTTAAGAGCTCCAGAGGGATCTTCTCCCCCCCTGTGTAGATGTAGTACGCGCTTCTTGAGTTTCCAATTGACAGGTTGCTTTTGGGCGAGGGCATGTAGTGATGGACGAGCTTCAACACGCAGTCGAAGCGTGGCACGGACTGCGCGCTCTTGGAGTCCGTCTGCAGGAAAAAGGACTTGTTGTCGCACTGAACCCGCAAGTTCTTGGTGCCCGACTCGGTCTTGACGCTAAGCGTGAAGAAGTGCCGGTTGTCCGAACTGTCCCTGACCAGAAAGGTCCCGCTAGTCTCCGAGTTCAGCAGGTGGTTGGCCTCTTTTCCGCTGATGGACCCCCAGTAGAAGCCACTCTCCTGGAGCATTCGGATGGCGTGTTGCACCATCTGGTATTGCAGCTTGGAGCTGAAGGTTTTGTAACGGTGAGACGGCAGCCGCATGCTTGCGTCAAAAAGGCTGCTGCTCATTGCGTTGTCAAACTTGCTGTGGGATACCATGGCGTGAGTCTCTCAAAGCGAGTAGCAGGAGCCTGTGGAGAAAGACTTTGATGAGTACCACAGGAAACACACGTTCAATGAGTCAATGGGGTAGGGGTTTGAAGCCAGTCATCAAACCAAGACATTTTAAACTGTTCTATCATTGCAGATTGGAGTACATGTAGTAAAGATACCCAACTTATCCAAGTACAAAAAATATTGGACAAAATGTAAAAATAATTAGCTAATAGGCTAATAGCTCTTACTCCTTATATTGGCTGAACATAAGTGTTGGTAACACTTTATTTTACAGTGTACACATGTTACATGTAGTTACTATAAACTATAAATTATGTATAATTACATGCAACTAACCCTAAACCAAACCTTAAAGTAAGTACATATAGTTAATTATTATTACTCATGTATTTTACACTGTAACACGAACACCTTAAAATAAAGGGTTACACTGTAAGTACTGAGTAATATTAACGAACTATATGTACTTACTATAGGGTTAGGATTAGGGTTTGGATTAGTTTATGGTTAGTTGAATGTAATAATGCACAATTTATAGTTATTACAACTAACGTTACATACAACATTATGACATGGTCAAATAAAGTGTTACCAATAAAGTGTAACCTAAGTATTGTGCTATTAGCTATTAAGGAGTTATTAAGTTAAGCCAATAAAAATAAAGTCAGAGCTGGCACTCTGATTAGTTTACCAAGAGTATATTCTGAAAACCTCTCTTACCTTTGAGTCTCTTTAGATAGATGAGAACTGTTTGTAATATCCACAGTAGGCTAGTAAGTCTCTCTCTCTCTCTCTCTCTCGCTGCTCAACTCAACTCGTGTCTCGCTAAGAGAAGTTAGTGTTTCTCTTCGCTGGTGTGCTGAACTCCTGTGTTATTTGTAGTGGCCTCCTCGTCATGTTCTAGTTTGGCTCCGCCCAGGGCTCTTCCAGTAAGGGTAGGTTGTCAGTAATACTATTCCTGGTACTTAACATGCTCTTCCCCTCCCCCTCTCCCTCTCTCTCTCTCTCTACTCTTCCAGATATACTGTCTTACTGTAAACGTATTCCCTGACACAACACACCTCCCCTTTGTTGATGAACAGCGTTTCCTAGTAACAGTGATATTTCGAATTTCGAATTCTCCACGAGTCTTCGGGCACAAATTCGCGCCATGTGTGCATGCATGCGTGTTAAAGGATCTGTTTAAGATGATATAGTGTATACAAAGTGTACGGTATTTAACACATTTGAGTCCATCAACACACTCGTATAACACGACTTGTGAGCTCTCTTGACACGCGAACACGATAGTCTGACTGAATACGCATATCTATCCACAAGAGGACGCTAATGTTGTCGGCTTAAATTACTATTATAAGATACTATATAAGTAAATAAAGCCTATATGTAATAGTAAAGTTAACAGGATAGCACAAAGCACACGTTTTATTTTAGCTAGAAACGTTAATTATAATGAAAATTGCCCAAAGCATGTATTTTAAACAATGCAGGCGTAGCCTAATAATCATGTTTACGTAGGCTAAATATAAACATGTGTTTACATGATATGCATATATTTATATCATATCTGAAAGACTATATTATACATTTTAAAAATACAATAAATATAACCCTAATAGGTAATGACACAAAATGCTATAAAAAAAATCAGGAAATTCCAGTTTCTGAGGAAAAAAAAAATCCTTTGTACTTTTCATTCAAATTTATGGTAACACTTTACTATAAGGTTCATGTATTAAAAATTAAAACTAACGATGGTCAATACATTTGTTACAGTATTTGTTCATATTTGTTAATGTTAGTTAATAAAAATACAGCTGTTCATGTTAGTTCACAGTGCAGTAACTGATGTTAACAAATACAACTTTTGATTTTACTATAAGTAAATGTTAAAGGTTAAAACTTGCTTTAGATGTATTGTTCATTCTTAGTTCATGTTCAACTATAGTTAATAATGTTAAATAACGAACCTTCTTGTAAAGTGTTACCAAATTTATTTGAACACTTCCCAAACATGCCATATAAGTACTCATTATAAAAAAAATAAAAAACATTATTAAATAAGTCACCTTGACTAATGCGGTTTCACATAAACAATAGTCAACAGCATGCGAGCGGTGAAGCTCATTTACTGAAAATGCTGAATCTCCTCAGGCAGAAACGTAAGCTAAAATTACAATGAAAATATGGGTAGTCTGGCCGAGAAAAAGGAACAGAAAGAGACGCGTCTCGTTAGAAACTGGACAGAATATAGAGTGTGTGTAGGCCTATCTGCTGGACGGTTTTCCACTCGTCCTCACAGGGAAAAACTGCACTGGACTTTCCAGAGTTTTGCATAGAAAGGAATTAAAACACAACTGATGTCATAGTTCTTATTTACAGAGAATACAACAGAGGAACAGTATCAGAATCATTATCGTTATCGTCTTCAGCCATCTAGAAGAGTTTCTGGTTTCAGTTTTCCTGCTAACCCAGATACACACACAGATGCCATCTTTAAAACTGTGTGTGTGCATCAACACAGAACGAGCGACTTATGCGGGAACAGTGTGTTAATAATAAGTCAGTGCACTCGCCAGATAGCATTTGCTCAGAGCAAATATGTAATGTTGATAATTGTAATGAGATCCAGGAAGGGTTTTTATTATATTTAAACAAGGCTATAGTTTACCAGAGGCCGAGAATGAGCTGCCGCTTATCAAGTTCATCTCGTAAAAGCACTCAGTCTATTGCAGAATAATGGAGGGATATATGGGTCAGGGAAGATAAGAGTTGAGTAAAAGGTTGGAACATAATGGATTTTTTTTGATAAGATGATGTTACTGTAAGATATTTCACAGTTTTTAGTGAGAAATGAGGTGGTAATTTGTAGGAGTTTCGCGGGAACGCATAATCTTCAGTATTTTCTGTTCTGCTTCCAGTTCTCCTTCTCTGAGATTTCTCTAGTAAAGGGAGGTGATATCTAATATTACACATATTTGTGCATTCTGTAATCTATCCATTCTACACAAATACATATAGCACATATTCACACATATATAGCCATATTCCAAGATACACATATGCAGGAAGAAGAAAGTAATTGAAGGAAGTATTTTCCACTTATATCACACTTTCATAAAGCTTTATGGTTTAAGTATTCATAAGTATTATTTCCAGTTGTATTTGTTGTTTTGATTTAAATGCTTATGTTTGAAATGAAAGTTTCAGTTGGTTATGGTAAAACACGTAGGCCTACATTTGATTACCACAATAATTTACTTCTAAATAACAATAGAAAACAAACTAATGCCGTTTTAACTGTTTAAAAGTGTGAATTGTTTGTTTTATCCGATATATTCAAAACATGTGACCTGTACCATATTGTCCAAAGTGTACTTATATGACTGAATTTGTGTTTCATTAAAACATGTTTAGCTAAAGGCCTCCTATTAAGTCACACTGTATCTTTAAGAAAATCATGCATAGGCAACTAACATTTTATTTATTATTCACAGTGTGCAGAAAAACTTCCGGGAAAATGGTAGGATTCCTGTTTTATCAGATCCATAATTATATTACAGCATTAACAGTTTGTAATAGTATGTACTTCGAATAAAATAAAGTCACTTGTTTCCTTGTTTTGGTGTAGAATTGCTCTCTGCATGCAAATAAAAATCCCCAGTAATCGTTGTTTCCTTAAGCATGGTTCGCATTCGGAACACTGTTCAGTCGATCATATTATTAGTTATTGAGCCTCATAATCCAGATAGGTCAAATATTTTGCACGCGAACTTGATAAGCGTTTAGGCTCGTGTGTGATAAGATCTCAGTGAGGTTTCCCGCGAGACATCTGTGTTTCATCATGATTCATGTGTGGGGAAAACCTTCTCGTGAGACTGGTGGTGAGGCCGTGAGCTGCTTATTAAAAGAAACCAGTCGGATTCACTGAAGCCATGTGATGACATATTGTTGTATAAAAATATATATATATATAAAAAAAACCTTGTGGCAGAGGCTCATTGGCATAATGGCATGGAAAAGAAAACACATGCACCTACGATGAGCTCCTGTAATTGTCCACACACTTCATCAGACAGTGTGAATTATTTGTACATGATAATGCTTGTCTTGACTGTAAGGAAGTATCCTGACTGCATGTTGGGAACTCCTATCAGTTTTCCTCATTTCCTTTTGGAAACAGAAAACGGTTTAAAGTTGTTCCAGGAAGGAAAATAAATAAATATATATATATAAAAAAATAAATAAAAAAAGAAAATATCAACAATATAACATTAATAATTTACGATCAGTGGAATGTCAACATGGTTTTCCTATCAGGCAGAAATCACCCTTTAGTTGATCTTTCTGGGCCGTAAAACCACTGACAGTGAGCAGGACGGGTCATATTAACACATCATCATTATTTACTTTCAGTTTTACTTGTATATTTTATAATATGTTATTTTTAGTTTTAGGTTTTATGTTCTATTATTATAAATGATTGCATTAAAACTATTGTGCATGGTATAATACCATTAACCTGATGTAATGCGTGTGTGTGTGAGAGAGAGAGAGAGAGAGAGAGAGAGAGAGAGAGAGAGAGATAGTGTGTGTGTGTGTGTGTGTGTGTGTGTGTGTGTGTGTGTGTGTGTGTGTGTGTGTGTGTGTGTGTGTGTTAACCTGATGTAATGCGTGTGTGTGTGTGTGTGTGTGTGTGTGTGTGTGTGAGAGAGAGAGAGAGAGAGAGAAAGAGAGAGAGAGAGAGAGTTTGTGTGTGTGTGTGTGTGTGTGTGTGTGTGTGTGTGTGTGTGTGTGTGTGTGTGTGTGTGTGTTTGAGAGAGAATGTGTGTGTGTGTGTGTGTGTGTGTGTGTGTGTGTGTGTGTGTGTGTGTGTGTGGCTGTGTGTGAGAGAGAATGTGTGTGTGTGTGTGTGTGTGTGTGTGTGTGTGTGTGTGTGTGTGTGTGTGTGTGTGTGTGTGTGTGTGTGTGTGTGTGTTTGAGAGAGAATGTGTGTGTGTGTGTGTGTGTGTGTGAGAGAGAGAGAGAGAGAGAGAGAGAGAGTTTGTGTGTGAGTGTGTGTGTGTTAGTGTGTGGCTGTGTGTGAGAGAGAATGTGTGTGTGTGTTTGAGAGAGAATGTGTGTGTGTGTGTGTGTGTGTGTGTGTGTGTGTGTGTGTGTGTGTGTGTGTGTGTGTGTGTGTGTGTGTGTGTGTGTGTGTGTGTGTGTGTGTGTGTGTGTGTGTGTGTGTGTGTGTGAGTGTGTGTGTGCTCCTGCTAAAGCCTACATTGTGGGAACAAAATGTCCCTATAATAATACCAGTTATTGTATTTTGTGGGACATGCTTTGGTCCCCGTGAGGACAGTTTTCTGTGAGGGAAAACAAATCCTGTTTGTTTACATGAACTGAGCGAACAAAATAATTAAGGAAATGAACCACATTTTCCAACCTGTAAGACAGGCTCGATCCCAACTGGCACGCTTCGCTCTCCCGGAGTCCAGAGTTTTCCAGTAATGGGCTTTATTGAGGGAACATAGTGAGCTTGAGATATGGGACCCGCTGTGGACCCTCTGGAGAGTTCAGCTCCAATCCTTAATCCATCACACCTGAACCAGCAGATCCAGCAGATCCAGCTCTTCAGGATCAGCCAAAGACACAAGACATTCAGACTTTCTGTTGTAAAGATGACGGAAGGAGAAGGTGAAGGCCATAGTTTTGGAAGTTCACTTCATGTGTGATTTAGGAGAGAGCACTTCATCTGGAAAGAATCTGTAGTGTTTAAACATCTGAAAAACGGAGACGTATTTCCTTTTCCATAAGAAAACACTGTAGAGTCCTGAGTCCTTGCTGTAAACATGTTTGCACAATACAATGTGATAGAGACAGATAGAGAGACAGATATATAAATAAAGCGCAAAAGAAACTACGAGCATTCAACGTCATAGATCTGGTGTTAATTAATGTAAGAATGTCTCCCTGTATGGACTAAAATATTATGCTATGTGAGATCACAATATAAGGGACAAGCTGTTATGTATCTTTTTATTGCACTGTGCACTTGTACTCGAATATAAGAGCTAATTTGTAGAGTACAAACAATGCATAAAATAACTAATTTTACATTGACTTCTGCCCTTATTCACATTCTTGCACATGGGGATTCAAAAGAAAACACATTTTTCCCCTTTGTTACGATAAAGTTTGCAGCGGCTTCATATATTAATTGAATTAAGATAATTTACACCGCCATCTTACTCCGACGAAAGTGACTTGAACGCACCTGCCGTCATAAACACGACTCGTACGTACGAACTTCCCAGGAGGACTTGAACACACCAAATCACGCAGATGAGATTTGCTATATAGCTAGCTTATCAACATGCTAATGCTAAACAATCAATTGTGAGACTTAGGGTACGTTTACACGACAACGATGCGCTTAAAATTGAGTTTTCCACGTACAGACACCATTGTTAAAACGATCCCCATTCACACGGATCCGCGAAAACGGCTAAAAACGCTGTATTCTGCTGCCAGGCCAGTAGATGGCGATGAAACACTATAGACTGAACACGTGATACGCATGAGCATGACGTCATCGTCTTCAGAGATTCACGTTTTTGTTGTTTACACGGAGACCGTTCTCAAAAACTTGCACTTTGAAAACGGTTTTCAAAAGTTTGCATTTTCAGGCGCCCAACGGCCAAAACGCATAAAACGTTTTCCGTTTTTAGTTGGAAAAGGTGTTGTGTAAACAGCCCCTTAGGGCGCAGTATTTGAATACCACAGAGCAGGTTTCGGCCAGACCCTACAGATGCCCTGGTGGTCTGAAACTCTCAGAGGTGCGACTGTTCCCTGCTGGACTCTGGACTTCTTCTCATCGTTTCTGTTTGCACGAATGCTTCTCTTCTCAGCCAGTGAGAATTAACAGTACAGCAGTGTTCAACAAGAAGGAATCTGACACCCAGTTCACTCATATTGCCCTGCCTGGCTGCATGTGCAACTCTTTTATTCCTCTGAACATCTTTTGAGCTCAAATTCCAGAGAACTGAAGCAGGCTGAGGCCTGCTATCTCGGGACACTTCCCTGTTCCCTGTACATGAAAGAGGGTTATCGGCCAAGAGGAAACTCCTCTGGAAGCACGCCAAGTCTCTCAGTTGAGAAACACAGAACAATCTGTTCCAGTGTGACCAACTCTGCCTGGCCTTTTCTACTCTTGGTCACCTTTGTTGGAGTTGAGAGAAAAAGCCTTTGTTTACTTTTACAGTCTTAAAGAAGCATTTCATTCTCATGTTTACATTTCATTTCTTTTGCCTTTGTCACCTTTTTCACCTCTGGCTTCTGGCTTGCTTAGTTGGTTACTTAATATTCAACAATAATATTGATCTGCCTAATATTCACATTTATTTACATATTTTTACCAGGTTTACAGGATTTAAATGTTGATGACAGACGTTGAGGATTCAAGATATATCAATATCAAATATCAGTAAACCTGGTAAGTTTTGCATGATGCAACTAGAACAATTTTATCTACAACTTAAAGAACCTAATTTAAAATAATTAAATAATCAAAATGCTTTAAAAAACAAAATAATAATAAATAAATCAAACTGTATGTTTCTGCTTTTAATCTTTCTGGACCATTACTATAAATTGTTTTTAATCCAGTAGTTTAACAAAATATCCAGTGTTTTATTCACATATTTTTTACTGCTGAATGATCTCAACTGTTTCAACATATTGCATTGATTTTTATTGGATTTCTAAAGTCATTATAGACATATGGCTTAGATGTTCAAATGATACGATATATTTAGGATTTATTGGGTTTTAATGGCTCCACATTACCTTCCGATCATAGGTTTATAGGTTAGATGTAGGTCAAAACAGAGCAATAATTCTTGCCAAGAAGTCATTTCTCATCATAAACATGAAGTACATGTGCATTTCTGGTAAACTTAAGGCTGCAATAAGGAAGATTTCATGAACTTTTACATTTAACTCCAAAAAGCATTGATCTGTTGATGCCATTCAAAATAAATATATATTTTGATGAAATACACACACAAATAACATACAGGGCCTACATTTCAAACACTTTATTACATTGTATTAGATGTTTTTCAAGTGATGTGACTTCTTTTAAAACAAGTGTATCCAGTGGTAAGCGCCCATGAGCATAAAGGCTATAGCAACTGCCATTGAGAAGAATGCTAATGCTAACGGCTAGCGGCTAGCTCTCGCCAGGTATCATAAACCTCCTCACTGTGAACTTTTTATGTCCTGGGTTTCCAAGAAACTCTGGCTGTGGCTGCATCTTTATTGTTATTCCCACAATACACCCAGTGTAGAATGAAACACTGTGTTTCTTGTCCTACAATAATATCTCTACAGCAGAGTCTCTCTCTCTCTCCGTGTGGTATGATTGGTTGTTGCTGAATCAGGCAGGAGTGTGTGTGTGTGTGTGCGAGCGCGAGGCCGGGAGGAGCTCTCTCTTCTGGGAAACGGGCTGTTTAACTGGCAGTCTGTGAGTTTACACATGGATCCGTTTAGGAGAGAGGATGAGGAATCCCGCAAGCTCAGAGATGATCTGTCTTCACTCCAGCATGAGACACCAAACGCACGCTAGTGTAAGCGAGCCTCGACTGCTCGGTGTTTCCAGTATGCTGGCACGTACAGTAATAATGTGTGCTGGCTGCCGCCCAGTTTCCCATCCAGGACAAGGAAACCCTCACTGAATTCGGGCACTGATGATGCATATTTAAGTGAGCTGGATATACCGCATGTACTTGTTTACACGCTTCATTAGTCCTGTTCAAGCAAGCATCACTCACTATTATGGTAACTTTACTGACTGTAAAGTCTCATTAATGCAGGCTACTTATAAATATAGGCTATATCAATATGTGTGTGTGTGTCTATATATATAAATAAATGTATTTATATGCATTCTAATTTTTAAAACCTGTCAATTTTAGTTGATATTATAGACACAAACAATAATCGACATGTATGTTAAAAATAATAAGAGAACAAATGCATACAGTTTTTTCTTTTTGTGTGTGTTGTTTTCGTAAACATGCATGCAGTACATTTCATATTAAAAATATATATATTAACTTGGTTTGGTATGCAAATTTTGTTTGCACTTTATTTTACAGTCCTGTTTCTGATGTACTGTACATATGATGTACTTACAGTAATTACACTAATTGGGTAATAACCAGGTACTAACCCTGAACCTACCCCTAAAACTAACCGTAACCCATTTAGCCTAGTTACCTTATGTTACCCTGTACTTTCTAAGGTAAGTACACAGTAAGTGCATACTGTAAAATAAAGTGCAACCCATGAGTATTTTAGTTATAAATATTAACACATCTTCATAACATCTCGACAATAGGTAAGACATACAGCAGTGCCACTAGATATAAAGGAATATATTATGTTTCTGAATGGGATTAGTCATTAAATCACTGTCTGCAAGAATATTGATGATGGCGGCTTGAATTGATTTCTTAAGCTTTTAATCCATGAAATTCAGGTGATCAATGTTTCAAGTCATTTCAATTTAGAAGTGACCATAAGTGATTTTCAGTGGGTCAGTTGTTTATTTGTACTAGTTTGACCATATACATAAACCATTGAGAGTGATCATCCAATCACAGCACAGTGAAGGCACTGTAACCTGTCATGTGACTCGTTACCTGAGGCTTTATGCACAGCTGCACTACTTCCTGAACATCAGCCAGCTCTTTGTTTCCTGTCTGCCATTATTGGACAAACTGATTCATCCAGGTGTGTCTGATTATTGTTACCGAGGTCAGGCACACCTGGATGAATCAGTTTGTCCAATAATGGCAGACAGGAAACAAAGAGCTGGCTGAAGTTCAGGAAGTAGTGCAGCTGTGCATAGAGATAGACACTTGCTGAATTAGGAACCGCATACTACTCGTACTCCATGATTCTTTTTCCTCAGAGTATAGTACACTAGTACATGGCTTCAAATTCAGCAAATGATCTCATAAAAAAAAAAAAAAAAAAAAAATTGCATAATACTTTTAACTATTTCTGCTATATAAGAGTGATTCTGAACTCAGCAATTGTCTTCCTCTGAAACTTAAAAATATATATATATATTTTACACATTATCAGATCTCACATTTCATATGACTATTTATTTTTTATTTTTTTGCCTTAAAATAATATGTAGATGTCCAGTACTGAATGGCAGGTCGAGTTCCACAACAGAAAAATGACTGAGTGTTCCAGCACATCTATTGTTCACTTGTCCGGTTTGTTAAAAGGCCCTTGGCTGAAGACACACTGTGTTCTCACGTGTTCACGCTTCCCAAAACTAGGCGTAAAATTACCAAAACAAAAAGCATTCCTTCTGGTTTCATTTCATTGCTATGCTGTGTTCTCTCTATCACTCTCTCATTTCTGGAAAATGTCAAACGGCCCTCTGTTCCCTGAGAGAGTGTTATCAGGAGAGCTAACAGAGTGTGTGTGTGTGTGTGTTTACAATAAGAGTGTGTCATGAGGAAATTATCTCAGCTGGCTGACTGGCCGTTGAGAGTATTGATAAGTAGTAGTCCATAAAAGTCTTTAAATATATATGACACAGTTTTCTGTAAATTGTGTCGCAACTGTGTTGAGACTGGTGTGACCAGGAAGTAAGAGAACACAAGGAAATGTAAAGCTTTTCCCAAAACAACATTTCTCCCCATAACAGTAAATAATTCATGATGTTATGCAACTAACAACATGTACTGGGTTAGGAATAGGGTTAAGTAAAGGATTAATTGAGTCAAAATGAACATTTCCTGAGAATTTACTCACTCCAATGTCATCCAAGATGTCCATGTCTTTCTTTCTTCCGTGGAAAAGAAATTACGTTTTCTGAGGAAAACATTTCAGGATTTTTCTCCACACAATGGACTTCAATGGCAACCAAATTGTTGAAGTCCAAATCAATGCAGTTTCAAAGGGCTCTGCACGATCCCAGCTGAGGAATAGGGTCTTATCTAGCGAAACGATCGGCCATTTAAAAAAAAATTCCCAGCATGCTTTGCAAGGGACTGCATAAGGAGGGTAAATTTAGGGATTATGTGTTTTTCTGTAAATGGAAAGATGTTGTTAGTCTTTAATATTCAGTTATGTTAGAAATTTGGAGGACTTTCTGTAATGTTTTTGAATTTGTGTGGTTACCATAATGCAGCAGAGTGGCGACTGTGTTTAGTTTAGGGCTGTGGGCACTCAGTATACACTATACATGCATTAAACCTCACTCGCAGACTTGCAGAAGTAATATTCTATATTACTATGTAAAAAGAGGTTTTAATTAATTGAACACTAGTGACTAATCATTGGAAATAACTGTAGAGTCAAATTAGCTAAAATTATAATGTTGGTGATTTTAGGCCGAGTAAAGATTAATTGTAGTTAACCTGACAAAACTTTATCTAGCAGGAATGACTAAATTAATTTAAGTTCATACAACAAGATTACAACAAATCATTTCCAACAAATTAGATTTTGTTGGAAAAATGTAATTCATTTTCGAGGAAAAGGTTTCCTTAATTTAATCAAGTTCGTTCAACAGCTTTTTTTTTTTGAGTGTATATATATATACTTTTTAACCACATATGCTTGTCTTGTACCATCTCTGAGATGTGCCACGTATTATGTAATCACGCTGGAAAGGTCACGGAAAAAATTAAATAATAATAATAATAAATTAAAACAAAGATGTCGGACGATTTTGAAGTTGGAGGAGAAAATGAGATGGAATTTTTCGCCCTTCCCTGCCTTTTTGAACCGGAGTACACAGGCAAATAACTTAGAAAGATGACGTGACCTTTCCAACGCGATGATGCAATGCCTGGCGCATCACAGAATATAAATGTTTATCTTTTTTGGAAAATGGCCGATCGTTTCGCTAGATAAGATCCCGTTCCTCAGCTGGGATCCTGCAGAGCCCTTTGAAGCGGCATTGATTTGGACTTCAACAATTTGGTTTCCGTTGAAGTGTGAAGAAAAATCCTGAAACGTTTTCCTCAGAAAACGTAATTTCTTTTCCACGGAAGAAAGAAAGACATGAACATCTTGGATGACACTGGGGTGAGTAACTTATCAGGAAATTACTCCTTTAACATTACTCAGAACTTGCATAATTGCAATAAATGTATAATTACACTGTAACACGGACAAAGGGTTACACTTTATTTTAAGGTGTCAATGTTACAGCGTAAAGTACTGAGTTTTAATAATCAACTACATGTGCTTACTATAGGATTAGGGTTTGGTTGAGGGTAAGTTGCATATAATTATGCATAATTTACTATTATTACTATGGTAAGTACATGTAACACATGCAACAAGGACACTGTGTTACCAATTAAACTCACTGAATACCCCACATCTATCCATCAGAGCCGGAATAGTAGCACAGATGTCCTGATGACGCCACCTGCTGGTGCTTCTCATATACTGCGTATGAATTATGCTCATATTTTAAGTGAGCGACTGCAATCTGCAATCTTTTGAGGAGAGAAAAACAGCTGATCTCAAAGCTTATGTGACTGAATCAGACAAAACACAAGCACATCTGCTATAACATCTTTATTTCAGCATGATCCGGCTACCACTAACGATGGTATCGACCTCCAGAAAATCCAAATAATCATCATAATAAAAAAAAAAAATAATGAAAAGAAAGAAAATGGCACTCAACTAGTACAATACTGCTACACACAGTACACACATTTATAAAATGGAAACCAATATTCTCTATACACTAAAGTATGTACATCTTTGATAAATTAAACCAATACTGCTTAGATTGAATATTTAGCGTGTAGAATAACTGCTAGACGAGATAGAGAAACGCGAGCAGGCACTGGAGCATATCCCGAGGGCTTTCAACTGTTGTTAGGCACATTTACTCGTTTTATGATAAGCGTTTTATTGGGAGGTCTTCTGGGTTAAAAGACCTTGTGGAAAATAAAAACATTTACCGTCCCGTCTTTGTCTGAGAGGTAGTACCAATGCTTGATATCCTTGTAATGACGATATCCCAGAATCCTTAGCTGGCCACCGATACACTGCAGCAGCTTCACAACAACACACCATATCCGCATGAAACGCTGCCAAGAAAACAAACTAATTCCCACGGAGCCGTTTCCCGTCGGGGGCCGAAACGCATCTAGGGTGATTTTCACCACCCTTTTCCTTTTCTGTCGCAAATAATAGACGTTTCTTTTGAACATGTTTTTTTTACATTTAAATACACAAATAAACCTCTGAGGACTAAGCCGCTTTTTTTGTGCACACGATACAAAATGTAAAAATACACTTATTGCCTGTACATTTCATAGCACAAAGGAAATCTTCCTTTTTTTCTGACGCACGTAGGAACTTTCGTTTGGTTTTCCACATTCTGTCAGACCTGCTGATTTCAGATAATGCAAGTGCGTGCGTGTGCAAGAGAGAGACGAGAGGGAGAGAGAGAGAGAGGAGTGAGAGAGAGAGAGAGAGACGAGAGGGAGAGAGAGAGAGAGAGAGAGAGAGAGAGAGAGAGAGAGAGAGAGAGAGAGAGAGAGAGAGAGAGAGAGAGAGAGAGAGAGAGAAAGAGCGTATTTTGGTTAAGCGTGAGGAAAAATGTTCTCTTTGGGGGTTTCAAGGAAGCATTAGCCAGTTAAAAATCCCACTGACTTCCTTCCAACACACACGCACACACACACACACACACACACACACACACACACACGCGCTTGAGCTTGAGCTGAGCAAGAAGACGTTTAAAAAGAGTGGAGCCAGGTTTGACCTCGCTGGTCTCGGTGGTGTTGGGGGTTGTGTTCGACTCTTCACAGCTCAACTGTCTCCAGTAGTCCTGAATCTGTAACACCTGAGCAGCTCTAGTGCCTCTTCACAGACGACACCTTCTTCTTCCTCGCCGCCAGCATCTCGTAGAAAGGATCTCTGCTGATGGCCGCTCTGGAGATGAAGAGGAACAATATTAGGAAAAACTTTTCTCCAGATGTCACCTTTCATGCAGTGTGTAATATAGTGAATGTAAAAGGTCCGCAAAGTTTTAAAGATCAAATTGTACGACAAATTAAATTGTGTCCTGAAAGAGAGAATCAATTCTGAACTGCTGACAAGAGTCATCGGTAACGCCAGTCTTACTTCCTGCATAGGTTTGTAAGAAATTAGCATAAAGCCATAGATGTTCGTCATTGGCTGCTGGTGAACAAACTCTACTTTAACCCTCAAAGACTGTATTTGTAGCTGAGACCTGAAGGACTTGGGTTCACACCAGGCCAATCACAACAGACTGGGTCATCTGACCAATCAGAGCAGAGTAGACCAATCACAACAGACTGGGTCATCTGACCAATCAGAGCAGAGTAGACCAATCACAACAGACTGGGTCATCTGACCAATCAGAGCAGAGTAGACCAATCACAACAGACTGGGTCATCTGACCAATCAGAGCAGAGTAGACCAATCACAACAAACTGGACCATCTGACCAATCAGAGCAGAGTAGACCAATCACAACAAACTGGACCATCTGACCAATCAGAGCAGAGTAGACCAATCACAACAAACTGGACCATCTGACCAATCAGAGCAGAGTAGACCAATCACAACAGACTGGGCCATCTGACCAATCAGAGCAGAGTAGACCAATCACAACAAACTGGACCATCTGACCAATCAGAGCAGAGTAGACCAATCACAACAGACTGGGCCATCTGACCAATCAGAGCAGAGTAGACCAATCACAACAGACTGGGCCATCTGACCAATCAGAACATGTAAACCTCTTGTAGAGTTGTAGAGACCTCCAAAACAAAATTAGGAACCTTGAAAACAGCATAATAATAGGTCGGAGTTTAAAAGACAGTTGATATCCAATAATGTTATTGATTTGACTTCACTGACAGATTCAAACAAAACTGAACTGAGCTGTACTGTATTGTATAAAGCGCTATAGAAATAAATGTGTCTTGAAATAAGGCATAATGGTCATAGATCAAGTCAGGAATGATGTACTGCCAGATGACCATAGTTACAAAATAAACTTACATTTTACGACTTAAATGGACATTAAATATTGACATTTATCAGAAAAAGAGAGTGGAGTGAGATGATAACCATGAAACTAGCACAGATATGTAGGATATCACTTGAATCGGACACTGGTCAAATTATACAGTTTTGTGACTAGAGAAATATTTGCCTCCACAATGTTGCAACTGACCAATCAGAAACAAGAGAGAGTCTCCAGTGAACTGTGTAATAAAACAGGGATATTTAACCATTATCTGGACCTGACCCAAAATAAATATTCTGGATTATACTCAATACTGGCCCCTCGGTTTGTGTGTGTGTATTTAAAGCAGAACATGCCTTCACTCAGCATATCAACACTCACTTGATGCTGTTCATCCACTCGTCCTTCTCCTCAACGGTGGGAGCAGAGATGCGGTAGAACGTGTGATTCCCCTCGACCACGCGTCCGTCAGCCTCGGTCTTGCACGCCTTGATCACCTGATCCTTATTATCCGGGATGAAGAGCTCAAAGCAGTTCTGAGAAGCAAACACAGGCAGACCATCACACGTCTGACCACTAGAGGGAGACACAGTGTTTCTCACAGTGATGTCAGGTGTAGAAGAGTGTCAGAATCAGGCTAAATCCATCACTTTCTAATAATGTGTCTCTGTATCCGGACATCTTTAGCCCCTCGATTCCCAATATAATCTGATTTACTACTTCTAGCACACTATCATATGTATGTGTTATTGTAATGCACGACAAGTGTTGAGTTCTCTCAAGGTAAAAGATCATCATGCAAACAGAGTAAATTCATCAGATTGTCTCCAGATAAATGGAGTTTAAACTGCAGGAAAAGACGTTTTACCGGTTTCTTGTCCTCCACTTCACGAATGCTGAGGTTTTCCAGAGGGATGATGCCTCTCGGTTCTTTATCCTACATGAAAAGAGACACATTAGTTTGTGTTTATCATTATTTCTTTAAAAAAATAAATAATAATTGACCGATAGTGTGTGTGTTCATATTAGACCTGCACGATTCTGGATAAATTGAGAATCGTGATTTTGTGTGTGTGTGTGTGTGTGTGTGTGTGTGTGTGTGTGTGTGTGTGTGTGTGTGTGTGTGTGTGTGTGTGTGTGTGTGTGTGTGTGTGTGTGTGTGTGTGTGTGTGTGTGTTTCAAACACAGATCATGATTCTTTGCATGTAATTTTCAGGAGGTTCTGATAAAATGTTAATTGCCGCAATCAATTTAAAAATGATTAATTGATTTGAAGATTATTCAATGACTCGCTCATAGAAACTTCACTTGTTTAATGACTGGATGAATCGTAGTTTTGCAAATAAATGCTGTTCTTTTGAACTTTCTATTCATCAAAGAATCTGTTTTTTTTTTTTTTTTACATAACGGTTTTCAATATGGATATGTGTTGTAATAAATGTTTCTTAAGCAGCAAATCCTCATATAAGAATGATTTCTGAAGGATCATGTGACATTATATTTGATACATTAAACTACATTTATACATTCAATAAATTATATTTGACAATATATTAAAATAGAAAACAGCTGTTTTAAATTGTAATATATTTAACAATATTAGAGTTTTTTTTTAAGACGAGACTAAATAAATAAATGTAATTTATATTTATATATATACACACTACTGGTCAAAAGTTTTAGATCTGTACGATTTTTTATGCTTTTAAAAGAAGTATCTTCTGCTCACCAAGACTGCATTTATTTGATTAAAAATACAAACAAAAACAGAAATATTGTGAAATATTATTCCAATGTAAAACAGCTGTTTTCTATCTGAATATACAGTAAAGTGTAATTTATTCCTGTGATCAAAGCTGAATTACTCCACTCTTCAGTGTCACATGATCCTTCAGAAATCATTCTAATATGATGATTTGATGCTCAAGAAACATTTATGATTATTATCAATGGTGAAAACAGTTTTTTACATTTTTATTTCATGATGCTTTGATGAATAGAAAGTTCAAAAGAACAGCATTTATCTGAAATCTAAAGCTTTTGTAACATTAAACACTACCATTCAAAAGTTTGGGGTCAGTAAGAATTTTCATTTTATTTTTGGGGGAAATAAATAAAATAAATCAATACTTTTATTCATCAAGGATGAGTTAAACTGATCAAAAGTTACAGTAAAGACATTTATAATGATAGAAAATATTCTATTTTAAATAAATGCTGTTCTTTTGAGCTTTATATTCATCAAAGAATCCTGAAAAAATGTGTACACAACAGTCTTCATCACTGATAATAATAATAATAATGAATGTTTTTTGAGAATCAAATCATCATATTGAATGATTTCTGAAGGATCATGTGACACTGAAGACTGGAGTAATGATGATTTGATCACAGGAATAAATTACATTTTAAAATATATTAAAATAGAAAACAGTCATTTTAAATTGTCATAATATTTCACAATATTCATTTAGTTAATAGTTTTTTTATCAAATAAATGCAGCCTTGGTGAGCAGAAGAGACTTCTTTTAAAAACATAACAAATCTTACCGATCTAAACCGTTTGACCAGTAGTGTATATAAATAATTTTTGTTATAGGGAGACTATAATGTCTAATAAGACAAATATATAAGACAAATGAACATGAATCTCCTACTGCAGCGTGACATGTTCTTCAGTACTTACAGTAGTGTACTCAAAGTAGTAGAGGCAGTTATCAGTGAGGATGAACCACCGTCTTTTCCAGGTTTTGACGCGTCCTCCTGAGGAACAAAAGATGAGCGTTAGCTTTAGCGCACGAGCCGTCAGACGAGCAGCTGAAGAGTTGAGCGGCAGAGGAGCAGACAGACAGACAGACAGACAGACAGACAGACAGACAGACAGACAGACGGATGAACAGACAATGAGCTCTTCTACAAGCCACTCCATGTCCAATGAGACCCAAGCACAGCATTCCTTACCAGCAGCACACCATGCTCAAACCAGTCCATCAGTGATCCTCCACCACCATCACACACCACCTGACAGCTGCTCTTCCTCTGACACATCCCTTCACTTCCTAAACACCCCCCGATGAGGGACCAGGGGAACCCGTGTGATGCACACGTATGGGTGGGACTATGAGAACACATCACTTCAGGGCTCTATCGGTGAACCTGGACCACAAAACCAGTCACATGGGCCAATTTTTTTGAAATTGAGATTTATACATCACCTGAAAGCTGAACAAATAAGCTTTCCATTGGTCGAGATACAACTATTTGAAAATCTGGAATCTGAGGGAGCAAAAAAAATCGAGACATTGAGAAATCTCCTTTAAAGTTGTTCATTTATGTTGTCGATTGTGCTGCATTCACTCACACACATACATTTTTGATATATTTACGGTGGGAAATTTACTAAATATCTTCACGGAACATGATCTTTACTGAATATCCTCATGATTTTTGGCATAAAAGAAAAATCGATAATTTTGACCCATGTAATGTATTGTTGGCTATTGCCACAGATATACCCGTGCGACTCGAGACTGGTGACGTGATCCAGGGTCACGTATGGTGATGTTAGTAATCTGCTATCAGGCTGAGCTCATTTCTCCTCTCTATAGGGACTGCAAGGTAAACACTGGTCTCAGTGACCCGAGGATGACCTCTGACCTCTGCAGGGACACCTGATCACAGTGGATGATGCCTTCACAATTAATAGACAGTGTAGTGCAACCAACATCACGTTTAACTAACTGTGTGTCAGCAGGGTAGATGATGCATAACATGTCCATAGGCATTTTTTTTTTATCATTTATTAATCATAACAAAATAAAAAAAGGGGGAAAAGAAGAATATAAAGGGGAAGGTGTTTTCCCATCTATTCAGCATTTCCTTTCCACATTATAATGTAGGCTAGCTGATTCTGCAGTAAAAGTACTGTACAAATATCATATGAAATCTCTCAATGAATATGAGTTCATAAAATCTGCGTTCATATTGACTATAAAATGGCCTGTCGCGATTATTGATTAATCGTCTGATTGCGGTTATTTGATCTTATTGCAAATGTTTGAGATAATTGTGCAGCTTAAACTTCAAATTCAAATAATTAATATTTTAGCAATAAATATACAAAATATTATTCTGAAGGATCATGTGACCGGCTGCCGATAATTCAGCGTTGCCATTACAGGAATTAATTACATTTTAAAATATATTAACATTTTATTATTTTACTGTATTTTTGATCAAATAAACACAGCCTGGTGAACATTAGAGACTTCTTTCAAAAACATTAAAAAAACATAATTATTTTAAAAGTTTGACCATTATTATATTATATTATATTATATTATATTATATTATATTATATTATATTATATTATATTTTGAGAAATATTTTAACTTTCAAAATATAATTTCCACAGAAGTAAATATATTTTTATGGGCTTATTTAAATAAATGTTTCCAAAGTCAAATATTTTAAAAACCATCAGAGAAAAATGTATGATCGTGACAGGCCTAATGCTATTTACAGTAGTTTCAGATGTGATCCGGCACGGCACACAAGCAGGGCATGTCGACCACCCTAAAGCTTCCCTGATCCTGATCCTGATCCGAGTCCTGGCATGAGCGGCACACACACACGAACACGGATCAGAGTTTCTGAGCAAGCTGATTGGCTGAGTTATGGGCTGTTATTACGGTTGTAGAGCAGAAGCCGGTCCACAGAGGGAGTGAGGAGGACTGACACGGATACAGCGCTGGGCGATGGATGGGCCTTCCTAGTCACATCTCTCACGAGACAACCGGAAGCTACAGCAATCACACGTCTCATATTATAATCACACTTCAGATTAGGGTGCAATTCTCACTATTAACCAACTATTAACTAAGACTTTTGCCACAATAAACTCCTAATTACTGTTTATTAATAGTTAGTAAGATAGTCAAGTTCAGGAATTGGTTCAGATTAAGGGATGTAGAATATGGTCATGCAGAATAAGGCATTAATATGTCCTTTATAAGTACTAATACACAGCCAATATCCTAGTAATATGCATGATAATAAGCAACTAGTTAATAGTGAGAGCTGGACCCTAAACTGAAGTGCTACTGAATCTATTATATGAATGCTGAGGTTTTACTTTGGTATCAGCCTTAGTGAAGTCAGTCTGATCCATCAATTGAAACCCACCCTCACCCAGCATCATAGTGGTGAGTTCGATCTGACCACATACATACACACACACACATATTTTCCTCAGCGCTGCAGTCCAGCATCACACATATACACACACACACACACACACACACACACATTACGTAGAGCATGAAGAATAGCAGTCTTTGGTCCAGGTGCAGTTTTCTGACTCAGTCTAAACGGATCAAACACCACCTGAATGTTCACCAGTCCAGCCATTGCAACCATTAGCAGTGAAATGACTGAACATCATATTTAAAGGAAGAGTTCACAGAGAAATGAAGTCATTTTTCCCCAAACAGAAGATTTCCTTCTTCCATAAAACACAAAAGAGGACGTTTTGAAGAAAGTCCAAGCTGCTCTTTTCCACAGAAATGGGGGTGGGCGAATATGAGCAAAAACCTGTGTCACGATATTAGTCATTTTATTTCACTATAACGTTATAAATATATATATATATATATATATATATATATATATATATATATATCAAGATACAGTTATTTTGCCAAAATTCAAAACATCAAAATTTTAGATACAATTGAAATTTCATAATTTTCGACACCAATAATAGTAGTCTGACTAATGCGAGTAGAAGCTAATTATAATAAACTAATATAAATATAAATGCAACAGAAAAAAATAACATACAAATGGAATAAATAGTGTTTGAAGTTTTTCAGGTCTATCAAAAATATGAAATATTACAGATAATGAATAAATCAAATAAACCTGCGTAGTATTTTCTGTATGAATTAAAGCTACAAAAGTCATTCAGTCGAGAACTGTGGGTGATTTTCTCTTTGTATTTTTGTTTAATTAACATTATTTTTGATTAACATCGACAGGCATCGGGTTTATTAGGCTGCTGTCCCTTTAAGACCGAATGCACAGATATAATGAATTGACACAGTATATGTTTATGTTTATTCTAGAAATAATTGACTGCGTTTACAAGGACACTCACCAATAAAGGCATTTTGACACGATTTTTTAATGATTAAGAACGATAAGACGCACACGAGCTGTTGAGCACCAAATGAATGGTGTAAAATGGCTTGAATGTTTAAAACTGGCAAGACTTAAAAATGCATGCTGAATTGCTGATAAAAATAAAACTTTCATGACAGCACAGCACTGCAAGCTCACATTAAACTCGCCCAATCGCCCACCCCTACTTCCAATTTTTTTTCATTTTTGGGTGAACCATCCTTTAATCTTATGCGTTTAATTTTCTTCTGTTGCCGTTTTCATTGGTGTTTGTTGGGCTCCGTTCAGACTGAGAGGAAGCAGAAAATCCTGCAGCTCCCAAAGTGCAAACGACACTAGAGAGAGAGAGAGAGAGAGAGAGAGAGAGAGAGAGAGAGAGAGAGAGAGAGAGAGAGAGAGAGAGAGAGAGGGAGAGAGAGAGAGAGACAGAGAGAGAGAGACAGAGAGAGACACCACAGCAAACAGAGAGAGGTGCTCTTCAATACACTGGCCACAAAATCAAAACCCAAGCACCCGCCACCATACAGAGACAGGGCGGCACGTGGACGAATCGCTGATTCGATGGATAAAACGAGCCGTCAGACAAACAAATGAAGGAACATGTAAAAAAAAAAAACTAGAGTGAACTCATGGAAGGACGAACCCCATGGGAAATAATGACCCTACGGTGGCTAATAACAGAAACAGGGGACAGGAAGCAAGGCTTGATCACCAAAAAGCACCCGAGAGCGGAGAGATGAGCGATTGTTTGGGAAGAACAGGTGTACATACCTCCTGAGGGAAAGACAACAGCCAAAATCATGGGAACAAACAAACAAATGAGGAAGAAAAGGAAACAAAATAATTAAATTAAATAGGAAAATCATACTCCCCACATACGCTGCCTTCTCTGATCAAAGAAAGGAACTGTGAGTTACAGAGGAACGCTCCAAAAACAAAACAGGGAATCAAAGTACAAGTGTACACTGGAATCAGCAGACATTCAATTCACACTCATTTTCCTGTCCGTTTATGTGGAAAATATCTCTTTTCAGGACCTTTTTAGGTCTATAATAATAAGCATGTAGTACATCAATACAGAATCTACTTTGTGTGTTTATCGCATTTTACAGTATTCATGGATGTACTTGTAATGAGTATAATTCATCATAATTCAAGACGTTATAATGTATTATTCTCATTAGCGGTGTAACCGTGAAGATTAAGTATTATATAGGAATTCCTGAAACTTCTTACGAACAAGTTTCTGAACAGGCTTATAATACTTTATCTATAGAGAGTGTCCATCTCAAAGTGCAGTTTCTCTTACGCCTCATGACAGCGACAGCTTGGGATATTGATTCCCAACGTCCAAATCGAATTAAAATGAAGTCGTGCAGCTGATTCATTTTATCAGCTGCTTCATATGATGTGATACTGATCAAAAGATACTGATCCATCAAGAGTGAAGAGGGAAAGATGTGCTACTGTATAGTGTGTGAGGATCATCAGATGAGCTTATAGGAGTGTGTGTGTGTGTGTGTGTGTGTGTGTGTGTGTGTGTGTGTGTGTGTGTGTGTGTGTGTGTGTGTGTGTGTGTGTGTGTGTGTGTCTCTCAGGACACTTCTTATTCAAATGTAGGTGTAGAGAATATGCACATAAGTGAGATTGTGTCATGTAGTCCCACTCACCCAGTTTGAGCAGCCAGCCCTCTCTGTCCGGGTTGAAGAAAGTGTGTGTCAAGTCATTGCCGTCATCCTCTGGGATTTTGAAGGGCTCGTTCTTGATGCTGTCATATAGGTTCTGTAGGAGTCAAAGCAAAAGACTATGAAGCTCAAAAGATGAACAAACACACGAACTCCACCTACAGAACGGCCTCAAATACCCTTATAAGGAGAGACAGATAACACTATATAAAGTATATAAAAAAGTTATTCATTGTTGGACAATATCATCTAGTCTACAAAGTGGGTCCAGCAATGAGCTACAATTTCTGCCCATATATATATTTCATTTTTATAATTTCAAATGTCACGTTAGAAACGTTCATCAATCACACAATCTACACATCGCTATTGGACTTTTCCTGTAAACAAAGTAATTAAAGCTCAATTCTGAACATGTTTTCTTTCATTTCCTGCTATTCTGTTCTGCTCATCCGTGCCATTTGTTACTCTGCATTTTAGTAATTTAATCATGTACATTTATTTGCATTTGCGTCCTCAATTACACCTGATGGGCGAAGGAAGACGAATTAGAAAATGTAGACCAATAACCCCTTTGAGTATCAGACTGTTACGGTGTAAACCTGAGAATCATTTTCTTTGCAGGTGCCGTGTCCGTGTAACGCTTCACAGCTCAGCTTTAGGACCATACAATGCAAATGCACAAATGAACAATTGAAACCAGACGTTTCCTGTTGTTTGGTTACATTATCAGTGGATATTTGCCTTTTTCTCCCTTTGTTTAAATTTTACTTTTGCTAAATTTTGAGCTCAGAAACAAACATTTGAATAAATGAAATCTAAACG
This sequence comes from Leuciscus leuciscus, assembly GCF_965113295.1. Taxonomy (NCBI): domain Eukaryota; kingdom Metazoa; phylum Chordata; class Actinopteri; order Cypriniformes; family Leuciscidae; genus Leuciscus; species Leuciscus leuciscus. The sequence continues at coordinate 76,238,873 of NC_138725.1, read as the reverse complement.
ATTTTAAATTTTAAAATTGTTCGTGTAATTTAAGGAGGACCTTTTTCACCTGAAGTGCCATAATTTTATAATGAATAGTCTAACTGTGCTAAATTATAAGGCAGTCTCGGATTGGCCAATGGGAGTAGCTGGGAAAAGTGAAATCCCGGTGGCCTGGGCACTGATTTGGCACATTCCCCTTGTTTGTATTTCCCGACTTATTCGTTCTTACTAGGGATGCACCGATCCACATTTTTTCACTTCCGATCCGATCCCGATACCTGAATTTGGATATCGGCCGATACCGATACTATTCCGATACCAGAGCTGTGTTTGCTTTAATATTATTATTATCATTATTGTTTATTTTATATGATGCTGAAATAAACTCCTCTCAACAGGCAAGTATGATATGTAGGCCTACATATTTATGCATGTATGGTAAGTATAAGGTCAGAAAAGGAAGTCAGAAAAACAGTAAATCCTGTTAACAGGAAAAATCCCATTCTGAAAACAAATATGCAACTGTAGGTCATGTCAATATTTATTACATTCCCAAAATGTCAAATACTTGAGTCTTGAAATATAAGAAAAGTGCAAGTGTAAACATCTTACACACACACACACTATCTAAAGGGTGATCCTCGCTCCGATGCTGTAACTCTCTCGATGAATGCTCGATCAACATCAGCCATGTGCAAACAGACAAGCGGATTTCGCCTCAGACGCGCGTCAATTTCGCTTCAAACTTTTGCTTTTTACGAGCGTCAATTTCGCTCTGGGCGCGCGAATGGATTCAAAATATTAAAGCGTCCAACTAGACGCGGCAGACGCGAATTTGACGCGCTATTCGCGTTTGGTGTGAACGCACAGTAACGTGGTGCTTTTTTAAATGTTTGATTGCATTCGTTGTGTTGTACGACGCGAGGGAGCTTCAACGAGCTCTGAATTACGGCTTTGCAAACATTGCATTTTGCTGTCTTGCTCTGCGGTTTTTCCAGTGTGAAGAATTTCCACACAGCGGCCGCAAACTGCGGAATGGATTTCCTGAGCGGTGGCGTGTCTCATAACTCTGTGTCTCATTGAGCCGCGCCTCCGTTCAGGAAATCCATTCCGCAGTTTGCAGCCAGCTAGCAGACTAGCCGGCGGGAATCACTTTTGGAGTCATTTCAGCAGACAACGTTAAAGCGCAGACATGACTCAAGGATATCGGATATCTCCGCAGGTTGGATCGGGAAAATCCGATACGTGAATTACGCTGGTATCGGTCCCGATACCGATACTGGATCGGATCGGCCCCATCCCTAGTTCTTACTTTATTTTATTAATATACTTTATACCCTTGTTCATTTTGCACGGTACAGTACAACCCCGAGATCACACCACCGCGCAAACTACACGATGAAAAATAGAAAAGCGGTAAGATTTCATTTGTTCAAATGTTTGTTTCTGAGCTCACAATTTAGAAAAAGTATCTATTGATGAAATACACACACAAAAAAAAAAAAAAAAAGATTTGTGAAGCGTCACATGGACCGTGCAGTAAGTGATTTGTAAGAAGCGCGGTTGAAAGTGAATCGGGATCAGGGACAAAGATAGCACACAGCGCTACAACACTAATACAAACACAAGAATATGAACACATCTACAGACGTCAGTAGAAGTGAGAGGAGACCAACCCTGAGCAGGTCCTCTGGCAGGTCTCCTCCCTCATTAATGCCTCTGTTCATGGAGATGAAGCGCTCCACTGGGGGCTTGTCCTTCACGTTTGGGTTGTGAAGGCTGGTGTTCAACATGATGATGGCGAAGGACAAGATGTAGCATGTGTCTGCAAAACAAGCAAACAAGCAGTTCGTTACAAACATCCACAATGACATTGCTTCTGATTCAGCATTTTCAAACACTATCATTTTCAGAGGCACACTGGCCATTTATTAAATATTTCACTCTCATAACTCGAATGAATGCTAATGAGGAGAACTGTGGAGTTACAGAGGGTGATCGTGACAAGAACAACGTCCTGGAAGGAAGAGAGTCGAATACATCTACAGCAAATAGGCCAAAGAGAGAACATAAAGGGTGTGAATGTGTGCAGGATTTTTACATACTGCTTGCATTACACAATAAAAGTTGATGCCATTTGCCAGGAAACTTTCATTTCAACTATATTTACATGTGTTGTAAATATCGGCTATTGGTAAATTACATTTACCAATGTCACGTTTGTGTGTGTCTAATTCGATAGATCTCAATTTGTGAGTATTACTAGGGAAAGCAGTATTGGTGAAACACTGCTCATGTTTCTTGGAAATGACAACTAGTGGTCGAAATAGGTACTGCAGTCGAATTAAAAATACGCCTCCTGCTCCTCAGACTGGACGGCGCTCACACGGGTCGCCAGTTTAAGACACGCAACAGGAACGAGCGCAACGGACAATGAAAATTGGCAACGAGTATCACAAACAAAAACAAAAACAAACATTCCAGCCTGGAAATGCACATTTCAAAGTAAAATAACTGGCTGTAGAAGTGTTTTTCAGAGAAACGAGTATGAACTTAGCATGTTTCCTCAATATATGCAAACATATTATGGTATTTTTATGCTTTGGTAGAGTGAAAAGGTTACATCCAGCACCTTTAAACACCGAACCCAGACTACAACGTTCAGTAGACCCACCTGTGGACTGAAAGACTCCCGGGTTGCACTGGCAGTAGCGCTGGGCAAACGCCTCCATCATTCGGTCAATCTTCTGTGCCTCGCCAGGAAGCCTGAAACTCCAGAGGAACTGCCTGTGTGGAGACGAACATCAGTGATATTAGGTCTGACCAAACATGAGAAGGATATTTCAAAATCACAGCTGATAGGTCAAGTGGAGAACACTGTTTAATAAATGTATTAAACCTTTCGTAAATTTCAAACATGCACAGGATACATATTATTTACAGTTATTAACAACTACACTAGTTTTACCTGAGAGCCTGGACCAGGTTCAGATCAGTGAACTCATGCAGCTCCACAAACGCATGAAGGACCTGGAGATTCAATTCATCCCTGTTGAACAATGTGGAAATGAGAGCAAGAGGTAAGTATCAGACACTTTCATCCAAAGCATCTTAATGCCAGTTCACACCAAGAATGATAACTATAAAGATAACTACAACGATAATTATAATAGCATTCAGACCAACGGACGATGACGTTCTGTTTATTATAAGCGCAAGCTGTAGTTTTGTCGACTGTCGCTTTAAATGTTCGAGCTCTTTTAAGCAGGATGGATTCTGATTGGCTGTCAATGTTTTATTGTTCATCAACTGGGAAAAAAATTAATAAAAAATCAATTTTAAAAAGTGATTCCAATGATATAGTTTCTCTGTCCCGTTATTGTTAGTTGTGGTGTAGATGATCTTTAGAACTGTATCTTTATCATTATCGCTAATGCTATGAATGGGCCTTTATTGGAGTAACAGAAGTTTAAAGGGATAGTTCACTCAAAAAATGCTGCCATCAATTCCTCAAGTCGTTCCAAACCCATAAGACCTTAGTTCATCTAGGTCTATATCTATATCTATATCTATATCTATATCTATATATATATATATATATATAATGTATGTGTGTGAATAAAAGCCTAAATTTAATCTGTTCGTCATAAGTATAGATCACGCCTCTTCAACAGTTTTGCATTAAAACACTCTATTCATATTGATTATTTTTTCAATGTCTTCATGAACATTTCAAAACGTGAAAGTTTTGGTAGAATTAACGGAAAGCTCTCATATTTCATTACAAATATCTTCATTTGGGTTTTGAAGATGAACAAAAGTCTGAGAGGTTTGGAACGACATGAGGGTGAGTAATAGATGACCATATTAATTTATTAGTGCACTGTCCCTTTAAGGAATAATTCACCAACAAATACATATTCTGTCTTTTTTTTTAACCACTCATGTTATTGTATGGCTTTCTCTCTTCCATGGAACACAAAAGGAGACATTTTGAATAATTACTGCACTTTTACATGCAATAAGAATAAGCAAATGTGTCACTTATGTGGTCTCGTCTATAGGTGTGTCCCAATTCGCATGCGTATGCACGATTCAGTGATGTTTTTAAGTATAAATAGTGTGACTACATAGATGAGTACATAGTGCACAAGTGCGTCATTTGGGTCGCAGCTTAAGATTTACTCAAGACAAAGTGTATGTGAGATCATTCAGCACTGCATCACTTTTCGAAACCATGACATTTATCCTCTGCAAGCGGAGGATGTGATATCCCACATGGGGAATGAGGGCGATCTCATCCTCTCTACACCCTTTCCCGGTGATCTGGTGACAGTCCACTCACGGGACACAGCACTGCAGACCCCCCTCCCTAACAGAGGAGCTGAAGTGCTCAGAGACACAATCTGATCTGCTGTCACAGAAAGCTCTGCTCTCCGTTTCCTGAGTGTTTCAGCAGCCACACCAAGACCCGAGGAAGAACAGAAAACAAGGAGGCGGAGGCAACGAAACCCAGGATGAGATCGAGAAGAAGGAATTCTTGTGCAGACGCAACCAAGTCACTAGGTGTTGCCCAGTGAACTAGAATAACATGTCTGAATTTCAGTCCTGTTTGAGTCAGCATTCCTTAAAATATGAAGAGTCTAATGAGCTTAGAGTCCGGATAAAAGGCTAATCAAAGACAGATGCGGATGGGATTTACAGGACAATCCACATTATCCTGTCTCTCAGCAAATTACAGTGGGAAGATGACACTGGTTTCCAGGAATTAACCAGAAGGACCAGTTGATAGGTGGATTTAAAGGTGTAGAAGAGATCTAATACCATTTCCATCCTCAGAAGTCGAATTTTTACACGATATGCATTTTGGTGAATTCAACATTTATAATATTTTATTGATTCGGATTTTAATTAGATAGTATTTAGATAGCAATGCAAATATACAACACCAAAGCAATGGACTTGACATATAAACTTTTGAGACACTTCTGGGTTCTAAAACCAATGCTCGGCAAAACTTATGAAAATCCAGTCATTTCAATAGAAGTCTTTGCGATTTGGAATTTCCCGTAATGGCGTTTCTCCACACATATTTCACATCCTGTTCACGTTCTTCATGCAGACTCGTCGCGTTGACCAACAGAAAGGTGCTTGGTTTGAAAGTGACTTGTTTAAGTAGTGCTTTGTACATCACTACTCTACTGAAAATGGATGATAGACCTTTTTGCCAGCGATATTCACTGAAATTTCACTAATGTGACCATGCCTTATAGTACCAAAAGTCACAAAGCACTTAGATATCTCTAAAACTTGAAAAAAATTGGCATGAATTTAACAAATGATGATGCAAATTGCTGCAATATAATTATAATATCACTATTATTACTGTTTTATGTAAGTTCATTTTCTATTTTAAAGGCCTGTGACCCCAATCGCCTCCACCAAATCATGTGCTGGTTGCAGTATTTGTACTAATAATCACACACACCTCTCTCCCAGGTAGTCTCCTATTGCAGTCTTGTTAAGACCTTCACCCTTGTAGAGGAACCGTGCGATGTCTTCACTGGTGTTCTTCAGAAGGTCATTTTCAATGAGGAACTGGATCCCCTGCAAACACACACGTTCAAGGTGTTTAGCCTCTAAGACATATGATACACATAGATACACGCTTTAATAGACTGCTTAATCACCTTTTTGGGGTCCATGTTGAATTTCTTACGGCCCATTGCCACTTGTTTGTTCCTTTGCATGTTTTTCCTGCGGGGGACAATGATCAGTAGATTATAAAACATAACTCATGATGTTTATTGTTTTATACCCTTTTACAAAAGATGTCATGAGGTTTATTTCATATGCTTCATAATCTCTGGCTGATGGACCCAAAATTTAAACACCTACTGCCTTGAACAAAAGAGGTCTTGTGGAATCCAAATGGGATCGGGAATTGCAATTTGGTTCTCATTTTGAACAACACAAGTTCTCTGGAAATACTGTGACTTCAATTTTCTTGAATAGTTTAACAGCTTCGAATAAAACAGGATGGGTTGACATTCAAGAAGATGGTGTAGCTAGATGCTAGGCAGATTTGACCTCACGCATGACTCATCAGTGGAAATGAAGTGTGTATGAGTAGTCTGTGAGGGGACGTCCACTCACCTCTCCTCGGTGGAACCCAGGTTCTCGATCTCACTGGTCACTTCGGCTATCTCATCCTTCAGACGCTGTGGAGAGAGGACATGAGAGGGTTCAAATCAAACGAGACTCCAGAGATAATTACGTCACACCATATAGTGGTCAATACAGATGAGAAATGAAACAACATGAGATCGCGACAGAGCTCGTAATAAAACAAGAATCAACATAAGCCTGGCTTTTCAGAGATGGCGAGAGTACCGTGAACTTAAGGAAGTACTATGTCTATTTATGGGTTTAGCTACAGTAAAATCTTCAGCTAGTCAGTTTGAGATGCTTTCCATCTAAACTGGTTATATCTTTTAAGCCTAGTAGTGAATGTTTTATGAACAGTAGGACAATCTCCCCCTTTTTTTTTTTTAGGTATGAGAACGAACCATGGACCACTACAAGAGAGAGTATGGTGGCACTCTCTGCATGTGTCCTGTCCCAGCTCACGAGGCCTGACATTAACGGCTCAAATCTAATTCCAGCGGATGAATCGTTTGCTCTAGACGGCATATATACATGACATTAAAGGAGGACAACTGGAGAACGGCCCCAAAGTAAAGACTACAGACATCAGAATTGGATTATTTTACCATGTCTTTGGGGAGATTAATGGTTTTAGGGCAACAGGCCTGTCTCTTCTGCCAAGAGTTTAGTGACGGTCTGGAGCCGGGCTGGTCCTGAGGTCACACAATGAAGAGTTTTCCCCTCCTCGTATTCATTTTCAGCTGGATGGTGGTGAAACTCGCTCTCAAGTGTTTGTCAAGCTCAAGTAATATCTTCCTGTTTGTAATTCACTAGCAAAGAAAAGCCTGTTTTTGTCTTCCACAAAACCAGAGAAAACACACATTCCTCAAGACGTCTGTCCTCCCTAAAGGAAAACTGCCTCAAGAACAGAACCACTTTTGTCAGAGGACCTCAAGATGTAGAAATTTGGTTTGCAAAGGGGAGGGAAGTTGTCTTAAATTTGTTAACAATGTAAACGGAGTGTGCTAGGAAATTATACATTCCCATGGAAAACGAAAGGAATTTTAAGTGAGTGTATAGTATGCTGGAGGTCAGCGCCCTGACAGATCAAATCCATTTGACTGTGTTATAGTAGTAGAGCTGAAGTGATCAGTGTTTGGCTCATGTGTGAGTGTCCTTTTCTAAACAAGTCCACCCTGTTCCTGTCAGCTTGAGTCATTTCCTTTTTGGACTAACGGTGTTCATACTTGGTGAATTACGAGTCAAATTCTTATACCACAAATATTTGTAGATTCCTTAAGTTATTATAATTATTATTATTATTATTTCAGAATAAATCATTTTCACATCTTATATAGCAGATGTGGGATAATATTAAATAATAATATAACTAATTATTTATTTTATTTTTATTATTTTTATTAATTATTTTGTTTATTTCTGTTTATTTTTTTATATTTCTCTGTTACTATATATTTATTTTTATAAGTATTATATAAGTATTTTTTGCATTAAGAAGTGCAATTACTAATAATATTTGTTTGTTTATTGTAAATTTGACAGTAAATCACTTAAAATGAACCATCATTATTAACAACAGTAAATATTCCACTCTTATTAAATTGTTATTTTATAGTATCACACTGAACTGACCGACAGCTTCAGTGATTATAAAATGAATGTAAAAGGAGATAAAATTTCGTCGTTCGAGAAGAAAAGCTTGTTTTTCTTGAGACTTTGTTAATTAATTCTTTTTTTTTTTCTAATAGGGAGTGGAAATGGTGCTCCTCTGCCGCCATCTACCGGTTATAGTGGTAATTTCATGTTTTTCTTTTTTTTTTTAATAAAAGCGTTTCATTGCCATGAAGTTTTAGTTTCCTACATCTTTAAACTTTTAGTTTTATAAATCATCACACTACAAATAATATTAAAATTGGATCTTTGAAGTGCTGGAACAAGTGTAAAGCACTTGAAAGCCCTTAAAGTGCTTAAATTCCACTCTTAAAAGGTTGTACGAACCCTGAGATGATGTAAAACAAACATTCTGCCACAATACCATGGTTACAGTTAGCATCGCTACATTGCTGGATGGTGAATGTTGATGATTTGTGGATTGAAAAGCCTTTAACAACATTTGATCTGATATCTATGGTTCATAACAGAATTCTGCGCCGAATTTAAATGCTTTTGCACTAGATCTCTCTGCGATGTTATTAATTCTTCTGTGAATTCAAACGACGTGTAGTTACGGTGTAGCATGATCGAGAACGGCCCGCAAGTAAACGGTTTCGTTTCACTTTTGTTTAGGTTGCATGTTTCTCATATGCAAAATAAAAGGCAGCTATTATCATTTGGCCAACGTGCTGATGGCACCAATGTGACCTCAAACAAAATTTAGTCGCACCGGCGGGAAAAAAGTTAGCAAGAAGCTACCATTTGGTCGTAGTCTGGAGCCCTGAACTGCAGATTATTAAATGAATAAGCCAGTCAAATCCATGCATGAATTGTAATATAATATAAAGCGTGACTGACTTTTGAATAGTGATTTCGAGTTGAATAAATGATTCACAGCAGTTCATTATTTACCTGAATGTCGTCCAGCAGCTCCTGCTTTCGGCGGCGGATGTTTTCCAGTTCTTTCTGCTCCTCAGGCGTGAGGTCGTCAGGCACTGAGAACGAGATAAAAAAAATATGTTTTTTTTTTCATAACCAGTGTCCTAGGCTTACTTTGAACCGAAAAGAAATATTAAACATTGATCTGAGCATATTTTAGTGATGATATGGTGAAATGAATACAGATTAGTGAACGAAAGGACTGTGAACAGAATCGATAGGACACAATATTACCCAGCAGCATCTTTACAAGCACACACGCATCAATAACCAACAAATGACTGAAAAGAAACGATAACCAGGCCTGATTTCCTTGTCACAAATATCGTAATGCACTATGATATCGTAATTGGATCATGAGCAAAACTACTCCAAATGTGCAAGAGACACCAAGGAAATAAAGAGATCCGTAAATACTTGCAAATGTCCTCAAACTGATCCAAAAAGATAAAGCACAAATCAATCAAATTTTTGATTGAGACTCTTTTTGAGTCGCAGTAGACCGACACACTAGCCTGAACGACGCCTTCAGCATCGCAGAAATGGGCTTTAGTGCTCTCTAGCCAGACGCCTCAATCACAGGCACAAACTTTTATTCACCATGTGACTGTGAGATCTCACCCACAGCATCCTCCTGTAGCCATGGCAACCCATCAGTGCTTCAAACCCCATCTGTGAGGGTGCCGAGAACAAACACTCGTCACCTCACAGCATCCCTCTGAAGAAATATACACTTGAAATTAAATGGTTCATACAGTTAAATACAATTTGCCTACTTTAACATTCAAAACTCAGTTTCATTTAAAGTCCCCAGTCCACCAAATCATTTAATAAAACTAAACTGTATAGTTTTAAGTCACAGCCGTGAGCTTATTAACATACAGTACAGGCCAAAAGTTTGGACACATTACTATTTTTTATGTTTTTGAAAGAAGTTTCTTCTGCTCATCAAGCCTGCATTTATTTGCTCAAAAATACAGAAAAAAAAAAAAAGTAATATTGTGATATATTATTACAATTTAATATAATTGGTTTTCATTTTATTATACTTTAAATTATCATTTATTTCTGTAATGCAAAGCTGAATTTTCAGGATCATTACTCCAGTCTTCAGTGTCACATGTGACATCCAGTCTATCACATGATCCTTTAGAAATCATTCTAATATTCTGGTTTATTATGAGTGTTGGACACAGTTCTGCTGCCTAATATATTTGATGAATAAAAGATTAAAAAGAACTGCATTTATTCAAAAAAAAAAATAATAATTTCTAATAATATAAATCTTCTTTACTATCACTTTTGATCAATTTAACACATCCTTGCTGAATAAAAGTATTGATTTATTTCAAAAAAAGAAAGAAAAAAAATTACTGACCAGTAGTGTATATTGTTGTTACAAAAGATTTCTATTTTTAAAACACTTGCTTCTTTTTTTATTTTTTTATTCATCAAAGTATCCTAAAAAAGTATCACAGGTTATGAAAAAATATTAAGCAGCAGAACTGTTTCCAACTTTGATAATGAATCATCATATTAGAATGATTTCTAAAGGATCATGTGATAGACTGGAGTAATGGTCCTGAAAATTCAGCTTTGCATCACAGAAATAAATGATCATTTAAAGTATAATAAATTGAAAACCAATTATTTTAAATTGTAATAATATATCACAATATAAAAAAAAATTTCTTCTGTATTTTTGATCAAATAAATGCAGGCTTGATGAGCAGAAGAAACTTCTTTCAAAAACATTAAAAATAGTAATGTTTCCAAACTTTTGGCCTGTACTGTATGGCCGCCCACATTATCGCCATCTATTTAGTATTCAGCGGCGACCCTCCTGGATAAATTACAGTGTGTGAACTATGCCAATACGTGGAGGTCAGGGATTCATTACAGGTATTTACATATATCTCTCTAAACAGTGGTTCTCAACCCTGGTCCTGTTTGAGACCACAGTATATAACACTTATACACTAATTTACATTATATAACACAAGTGGATTTCAGGAAAAAACTAAATGCTACAAATGTGTTGAATACAGTCCTTTAAACTAGATTACTGCATTAATTAAACTAGATTTTCTGCATTAATCCAAATTACAGAAACAGAGAAAAAACATCCAGATTTATGGGAACCAAATATTTCCATGAGAAAAAATTGTACTCTAAAAAAAACACATTGGAATTACGCCTGTTTTCTCAACATCAGAGGGAAAGTTTATGACGCTAAAGCAATTTAGTCACCAATTTAGAAAAACGTAATACTGCGCAAAATGAAATTTAGACCTCTAAAAGCTCATTTGAAAAGAAACTCTTTTATTTAACAATGTAAAAACCCTTGTAAGTTCTGAGAGTCTGAGGGAAAGATATGGTGAACCACTTCACACACAGTTGGATGATGGAAAACCCCTCATATGCAAGTGGCAAACACACAGTTCTGCTTCCTCCAGCAATGAACAATGAAACGAGGTGAAGAGAGAGCTCAGTGTTCACTTTTCTCGAGAAACCCACATGAAGAAAATGAATTCACTGCAATGCCAGAGTAGGATGGGCTCCCCACACAGGTTCTTTCCCGGCGCTGCCTAAACATCTTATGGAGTTTTTCCCTTGCCACAGTTGCCTCAGACTTGCTCACTGGGGGCTGTAATGTCTGGTTCAGACAACACAATATTTCTGTTTCGAAAGTCACTGTGTCAGATCATGACTCCTGAAATTATTGTGAGTTGTGGGTAGACTGAAAAAAAAGATTTATACGAAACACCTTCACTCTCTTCCAGTTTAGAAAAGTGAAGCAGCCAATGTCCCAATATGCCACTGGCATCTAGCCTACTTAATACTAATTCCAGTACTTTCCAGGTTGCTTGCTATCATTCTCCAGAATGCATCCCGTGGTCATCCCTTGAGAGATCATAATAAATGCAGGAGTATTGTTTCAATTGCATTATTCCACCTAGCCGCACCAATACCATCGTCTCCCTTTCGTTTTGCCATGTTTGAAAGCTGTGTATGGAGGAGCTTCTGTGCTCCTATTGGTCAGCGTCACAGATGTGATGGAACCCGTCATTGAGGACCGAAATAAATCATGCTAGTATACCTCTCATGACGTCGTGAGCTTCACAGATGCGCCGGCGCCACTATGACACACTATACAAGATAAAACTATTGATTCCGGCATCCCAATGCCCATTGTCGAATACGAATCATTAATGCATGCCGTTAAACAATATGAATTATAAAAAGCGCTATCTATACAAATCACTTGATATGAATTAAGACAGAAGTAGCACAACCTATCAAAAGCTATCTGCTGCAGCTCGAAACTGATAAATGGGTCAATCTCAAAATTGTAGGGCTGCAGGATCAGATCAGGTCTGGAATTGAGTAATTTCAGTGCGACAGATAGTCAGTGGGCTGCTAATCAGAATCACCCACATGCTAATGCCACAACATCCCACACATGAACCCACACATACAGCTAGAGAGACAAGTCACAAACAAAACCCCTTCTTTCTGTCCCTGTCCACCTTATTTTGCAACCTGGAAGTAAGCGGTTCTCGGTGAACGTTTAAGACTTCTGTTTGAGTATCCGCTTAAGGTGAACAACTAGAAGAATAACAAAGTGCAGTAAACAGTAAAACTATTCGTGTTACAAACCAGTATGTCTATGATTGTGATAAGTATTTATAAGTGATAAGTATTTTCGAGTGTTGAAGATTAACCGACAAAGGGCCATGATGTCTTGCCTACATTTTTTCAAGTGGCATTGGGAAGTTTTTATTTATAATGAAGTAGTATGTATTTAGTAGAATGTTTTTAACACATAAACGAGTCATTATCACTTCCACACACAGGTATAGAAATTCTACATTGATAAAAAAAGGGGCGGCAGTGGCTCAGTGGTTCATGTAGATTGTCTACAAACCGGAAGGTTGGTGGTTCAATCCCCGGTTCCACCTGACCAAGTGTCGAGGTGTCCTTGAGCAAGACACCTAACCCCAGCTGCTCCCGACGAGCTGGATCGCCTTGCATGGCTGACACCGCCGTCGGTGTATGAATGAGTGAGTGAATGGGTGAATGTGAGGCAATATTGTAAAGCGCTTTGGTGGCCATTGGGTCTGTGAAAGCGCTATATAAATGCAGTCCATTTACCATTTACCAAAAAAAAAAAAAACTGTGCTGGTATCAGATCAAGACGATACACATCATTTTTGGTATTGGGATGAAAACATGAAAGGTTCATATTCCAAGAAAACCAACATGTCTCTGACTGATAACAGAAACTGCAGATTCAAAGAGCCGAAACCAGCATCTCTCGACTTGCGTCTTGCAATGCCCATGGATCTGGATTTGTAAAACACAGCTCAGCTGGTTTGATCAGGGTATTATCCAGAACAAGCTTTCATTGACCTCGTTTATCATGTGCTTTTTCGCTGACATATTTAGTGTGCATGCTCACATCTCTCCTCTGACAGCAGCAGGAGTTTTCTCTGACCTGTTTCTGTGGTCCTTATTTAAGCCGTAAAGAGTGAAGAGTGTTTTGCTCTGATCAGTCACAAAAGCTGCTCTATAATCGCTCTGATTGAATGGAAGGGTGAAGGCCTTCCTAATGGCAGAGGCACCGCAACCCAGCAAAGAAAAACCACAATTACAGAGAGCCTCTTGACATGAACCCTTGAGGACCGAGCCCAAGCTCCATGCTGTCAGGATTGGCACATTCTTATTTTCCGTCCAGAACCTTTGGAGAACTCTCCTCGCAAAGTCAGGACATTAATACTTGAGGATCTCCTCCTTCAGATTTAACCCAGTTTAACATGTGCCTACGGGAGCCAGGGAGCAAAAAATATGCCCACACCATCACTTCTATCAAAAGCTCAAGAGCTTTAATATGTAACGACTGCGCCGCAAAGAAATCGCAGAGACGTGCATCAGCTCCAACAGAACCTGAGCTCTGATTTCATTCCGGATTATTGTAGGAATATATGACCATCAGTAACGGTAACAAAATTACATTGCTAAGGCAACAGACAACTGGAGACAGTGCTGCTGGATATTGAAAGTAGATGCTGACAGACATTTATCTCAGGGACAGGAGCAAGGAAAGAGTCTTGCAATGCCACCATAAAACACCACTATGGGCACACTACAGACAATTCCACTGGATCCAACCTGGGTGTGCCATGGTGACTATAGCTCAGGGCCAAAAAAAGTAGAAGGTTCCAGAAGGCTTCAAAGAACAGGACACAAGCTGTCAGACCCTCAACTCTAGGATAGTGTTGTCAAAGTACCGGCACTTCGGTACCAAGTCGGTGCTGAAAATGTGTCGATACCAGTATTTCTGTAGTACCGGGTACATTCGGTACCCACTAATAGGAGCTGCTTTAAGTCGCTTCCGTGTTTTTATCTAAGTGCGGGGCTCCAGACTAACTTTTTTACTTGGAGCACTGTCTGTAGCCGATATACACCACAATATATATATAGTGTCTGTGTATATTAAACTGCAAAAAGACTATTTAAATATTAACACTGCATGTTCTGCTTGTCTCTGTGTGAATGAATGGCGCAGGCGCGCGGTTTCATTTACCTCACACACACACACACACACACACACACACACACTGAAGCACGAGTGACGCTCGCGCTGTTTTCAGTCTCTGCTGCCTCACGATATGACATGATGAAATTAATCTCCAGAGCCACTCTGAGAGTCACTTCATGAGAATTTTACCGTTTAATTTTTAGAAAAAAACTATCGTCATATCATACACGTGTACACAGGTCTTCACGGCAACCCGTCAAAATAAAAGTTCGGTTTAACTTGAAGAAATTGACAGAAATAATTAGGCTACTGTACTGTAGATTTAGCTACGTCTCCATGGGATTTTTTTAATAAGCAATATTTACGTTTAAACAGCATGTAGCCTTTAATGCTTACCGTATTTTCCGGACTATAAGTCGCACTTTTTTTCATAGTTTGGCTGGTCCTGCGACTTATATTCAGGTGCGACTTATATATCAAAATTAATTCAGACTGAGATGAACCAAGAGAAAACATTACCGTCTACAGCCGCGAGAGGGCGCTCTAGTTGGCGGAGTTGTTCAAAAGCGAAACCAAGGATGAAGAAAATGATGTGGAATGAGATCGCGGGAGCTTGGTGAACTTGTTTACTGGTAACTTGCTTACTGGTAACTTGCTTGTTGGACTCGCTGGCTTATGTTAATTTAGCCTATTCAGCCTCCCAGGTATATGTTCTTTATGCTATTGTGTAGCTGAATAACTGTTAATGTGTTGCGTTAAAATACCGGACACCTATTCAGCCTGTTGTTCTGTGTAGTTGAATAACTTGCCTTTCCAGATTAAATGTCTGTTATTGGTCTTGGATTTTGTGAAATAAATTTCTAAATAAATGCGACTTATAGTCCAGTGCGACTTATATATGTTTTTTTCCTCTTCATGACGCATTTTTTGACTGATGCGACTTATACTCCGAAGCGACTTATAGTCCGGAAAATACGGTATATGTATTATTTACTTATGATTACCGTCATAAATAAAGTCATTGAATTGAATTTAAGATTTTTTTTCAAATAGTTAAATAAAATAGAAAAATAGTTCCAACAGATTTTGCTGTGGTACCGAAATTGGTACAGAGAACCGTAAAATGTTAATGGTATCGGTACCGACTACTGGAATTTTGGTACCATGACATCCCTACTCTAGGAGGTAGACTGCCTACAGGTAAATAACCCTGGTTCGATCCCCGGCTGAACATGGAGTTTGCATGTTTTCGCTGGGTTGTCGTGAGTTTCTTTCAGGCATTCGGACTTTCCCCACAATCCAAAGACGTTATAGCTCTGTGATGGACTGGACATTCATGCAAGCTGGCCCTTATGGCCCAGCATCTCCGCAATCCTACAAGAGTTTGAATGGATGCAATGTGGCAAATGGCTACTTACTTGCTGGCTAGGCTCGCTCTTTATAACTGAAAAACCCACCCGTGCAGAACCTTAACCACTACACCTCAACTTGCTTCTTTGTTGTTAAGAAAACATTTCCAATGTCTCTGCTTTTATCCACATTTATGTCCTTCTCTCGAGACAATCTTATCTTTCAAATACAGCCGATTCTCTTCATTCAGTAGGATTTGCAAAACACAAAGCCTCTGTAAAGGAGCCACATCTGTCCTGCCAGCTTGTAAACATTAAACATTTACTCAATGAAACAAGTCTGGTCATCAGTCAGACACTTCTCTTAGGCTGTCTCGCCACGTGTGTGCTTTATCCGAATCAGAGTTCCACCTCAATCTAGACCAGGACGATTAATCGAAAAGTAATCAAAACCGAAATGCAGAACCGACGTAATTTTCCCATGTTGGTTATTTCTTCTCTTTTTTTTTTTTACACCATTCTAAACTAATGCGCTTAATGTAACACACACAGACAGTAACTTTACACTGTGAAACATTTGCATCATCAATGCGAGTACCACTGTGAGCACTAGCGGCAGCTGTTTACTATGGTAAGAATGAAACACCTCAGGATTTAGGCTAGAATGTGGCAAATACTTTGCATCTTGTTTTCAGCTCTTTGGTTTTACTTCTCAAATGTAACACATTACACATTCCTTACCTCTGGAACGTTGACCCCACGACAGAAATACTGAGAAACTGCATTCACTTGGATGTATTATGCCATTGTTCAAAGCACTAGACTCACTTTAATGTACTGGGCACCAGGTCTGACCTGCTGAAAAAGGCCGCATTTCCAAGGGCAGCGTGGGACTTCTTGGCGAATGAACACTGATATGACAGTGGGCAGATAATTGATGACTGAACTCCATAAATCAATCCAACTATGCTCTCGATAAATGAGACAATGCCTTTCTTCATGGGGCTTTTCTGCCTGAGTTTGGCTAAAACTGAAAAACATTTCAGAAATCCCATGATAAACATTCCTATAGTGCCTGGAATCAAATACAGTGCATCACAGAATCTTTCTAGGCTCAAACCAACCACCTATTGTCTGTCCTTCTGAACATGAACCAGTAAAATTAAAGCTCCTCCTAGATACGCAATATCTCTTAAGCTGATGGTCAGCCAGTGACTGTTAGATGCAGCAGAAAATGAACAAATGACTGCATGAAGGAAGACAGAAGCCATGTACCACTAACCTCGCATGTCCTGTGAAAGCTCAACACTGCAGAGAGTTTTATCCAGTCCACAAATGATCTTTCTGTTTGCAATCAAACCACTCAATATGTGAGACAGTTCACATTACAGGCACTTGCATTGATTCTAAAGCAAAGAAACTGTACAATGGCACACTAACATGGAAAGTGGAAAGTCTCAACAACACCCTGCCAAGTAGCCATTTCAATATCACAGCGAACTGACCTGATTCCGCAATCTTTAGTGAAATGTATATGTCGTCCTGATATCAGTCCACTTCTGTTCACTCATCAAAACTCTCTCCTTCATTATCCAAAGCAGCAGCAAAACCAAAGATAAACTCAAACCCAAACTCATCCAGGTAAGAATTAGACGTCAAGCATGACGCATACAGACGTTTCCTACGGCAGACCGAGAAAGAGGAAGACACATTTCACACACTGCTGAAGTCCATGTGCAGACGGTCCTTTCCATCCCACACTCGTCTCTCTCTCTCCTCCCTTCTCTCAGACTTAATGCCATCATAAACAAGGATTGCCCCATCTAGTGGTCATTCTCTGCTCTTTCTTGCAGACATTTACTTCTAATTTCTTCACTTTTTTTATGGATCAAGTGGATACACTGGCACCAAGAGGGATCTCGTGACTTGGCCCAAGTTGCATTAGTACCAACCAAAAGGACAATGAGAACAATGAGTTTTTTTTCCCTCTACAATCGCAAATTTAGTCTCAAATAGCCAGACTTTATAGCATTAGCATTAAATCTGGTCCACAATGCACAGTTCATATTATTCTGTAAAGAAACTCTCAGGAAGAGATCATTCCACTGAAACTAAACCTGTTTGCTTATTTCAGGCATGTACTTTCTATTAAAGGGACCGTTTACCCACAAATGAAAAGTCTGTCATTGTTTACTCAGCTGTTTGACTTTCTTTCTTCTGTGGAACATAAAAGAAGGTATTTTGAGACAATGGTCACCAAAACGGTTTAGTTACCAACATTCTTCAAAATATCCTTTGTATTCCCCATAAGAAAGATGCAAACAGGTTTGGAATGATATGAGGGCGAGTAAATGAACTATCCCTTTAAATCCACATTATCTGAGAGCCACATTATACTGGTGTGTGAAGTGTTCATATGACGAAGGAGAGCAGGGGAGGAAATGTCATCAGTCTCACTCCGGCCAATGAGTCACAGTTTCATCACTACTTCACTAACACAGAGTATAACGGAAATATAACATTGGCGAAGCTCAAACAGCAAAGCACAGCAATGTCAAGGCCATGGTTTTGAAGTCCCCACTGTATTACTATGTATTTATCCACATTTTTGAGCCCACCGTATAAAGCTCATCTAATCCGATAAACTTGTAATAGCATAGTGATCAAGGCCTGAGATCATCATTGAAATGCTTTTCCTGGAATCGGCCGGCCTCGGTGTGTCCTGAGAGGCTCTTAAATCAGATCTCTGAGGTGGTGACACAGTTCTGTGTCACGCACACGCTTTCAATATCACACGACTCACGGGTCTGAGCGAAAGCCAGGGAATCAAGGCAGCAGGCATCCGCCAAAAATAACATGAGCAACAATAAGAGATTGTTTCAAGGCACTGTGTGTGGAACGCAGACTGGTTTATTTTTATCATCAGCCCAGCTAAAGGATCATGAGGCACCGGAGGATTTCTCTGCAGATCTGATGTGCGAGCTGTGAGGGGGAAGGCCCGAGCTGACGGCCGATGTGCTGAGCAAACATCCTGAAGCTCTGCAGAGTAAACATCCTGCCGTTTATGTGAGCAAACCAAAGCGCACAGGAGAAATCTGATGAGCAAACACCACATATGACTACAAATCCTGATTGAGGCCTGATACAGTTAGGCCTACCTCTGATGACAATTACTGTGGGAAATGTTAGAGTTATTCATAAACATTTCCTAATATTAAAAACTTTCATTCATGAAGATTTGGTCTAGGACTGCTCCCGAATAATCAACTAAACGTTAGTCGATGAGAAGAGGCTTAGTCTTACCAAATTATATTTGGTCAGTTATTGCAGAAATAGGCTAAACTCCACAGGAAGATGTGAAGCCACACAGTCTGTGAGGGACAGATCGGGTCCTTGTGGTTATTACAGTATATCGGGCAGGAAATCATTCACCGACCTTAAATTTGGCTTATATGAAACATGCAACGTAACGTTAGCAGGGCTCGACATTAAGCCTTTTCATGTGCTTGTCCTTTGGACAAGTAAATCCGTCTTTCACTTGTCTAAGTAAAAAATAAGCTTGTCCAGAAAAAAATACTGTTGTAAATATAATTTATTCTGAAGCAATATTCTCATCAGTCAGCTTTGACATATTTAAATCTGCATCTTTATGATATTTTAACCTTTATAAAGGGCATTTTTCCCCAAATTGTTTTAAATATATGCTTCACCTTTCATTTTAAATTCTTAAATTTTATCAATAAATTAAATTAGAATAATAAGACACTATAGGGCTGTTACCAATCAAATTAAATAATTTACACTGAAAAATGACAAGTGCATTAAACAATGTCATGAGATATTCTGGAAAGAATGATAGTTTTAAACATGAAACTAAACCACAAGTAGGAGGCGGGGGGTGACCGTCTTAATGAGTGAGTCATTGAGTCATTTGTTTAAGCGATTTGTTTGTTTTATATATTTATGGAATATACAAATAAGAAATTCTGGAAAAGAATGATAGTTTTAAACATGAAACTAAACCACAAGTAGGAGGCGGCAGGTGACCGTTTTAATGAGTGAGTCATTGAGTCATTCGTTCAAACGGATGATTCGTTCAGGAATGAGGAAGTTGTTTATGAATGGGTCATTGAATCTTTGACTCAAACGATTCATTCAAAACGCTGAAACATTCAGTAATCAAAACACGGTTAAGTGATCCTGAGATGCATTATGGCTCTGCTGTGATCTTTGTTTGGAACTATTTTCGCTGCTGAAATAGAATTAAAATGAGTCAATATTGCGCCTAAAATGTAAGTGACTTCATTTTAATTAGGCCTACTTGTTTATTGAACTGTCACATGAAATCAGTGTCACATTTCCAATCGTGATGGTATTCAGCACTTCTGGTCATGTGATATTGCTTAACTGCATCATAGGTTATAAATATAAATTTGTTTTAACTTTTTTGTATGTTAACTGAGTTTAGGCTATTTGTTTCCATTTCTCCTACAACACAACCCTGTTACCGCCAGTACATTATATATTATATTATTATTACTCACTATCAGTCGCCAAATGAATGCAGAATCAATCTCACGTTTTTGTGATTCCCTAGTTATTTTTTGTTATTGAGGTTTTAATCGGGATACTTGTCTGGTTGGGCAAGTAAAATTCTCTTTCACATGCCCCTTTCAAAAAATTCACTTGTCCCGGACAAGCATTAATATTAAGCCGTGGTTAGCCACTTTAGGCTATATGGCCGTTTACTCTGAAGTTAACCTAGATAAATGTGCACTATTATCCGTCTCATATCCAAGTGTTCATGCGAAGAGCCGAGAGAACTTACTCCGTCCTTTTTGGTCATACAGATAAGAGTAAGACATCATTCGAAAGGGTCTATTATTTGTGCACACTTACTATAACAACAAACCATTGTGCTTTGGTAAAATTGAGAAAACAAACAGGATGCGCTCTCTGCCGTCTCAGTGTCCGGAACTGGAGTGCGTCACAAAAATTAACCTGACTCAAAAACATGAAAAATATATATAGAAAGCTTGAAATGTCCACTTTTAAATGAACCAACTCAAATAGAAAACAAATACTCTGATTATGTCATCCGTATGAAAGGTGCATTTCTCTCTAATGCTCATTAGCAGTCATCTTTGCAGCCGACACTGACTCAGAAAACACTAGTTTATTAATAAATAATTAAAATGTCTACTTGCTATTTTTTCTGACATAGGCCTATTCATAAAGCCGGTGCTTTGTGCAAGCTTTATCTAGAGTGCGGAATAGGCTATATTACAGCTATATATATTAAAGGTTATTATTTTTATTTTGTGTGTCATGGTTACATGCAGTGACTATATGCACACTATGGTGCAAATTATATGTACTTATTGTTAGTATTTATTGCATTAAGTCATGTTGTTATGTCTGGTTTTCAAACACCTTTCTCACACTTTTCAATTCTGCAATGTTCAGTCTAACTGAGATCCGAAAAAAAATTATATATATTTTCACTTTGAAACTTAGCCTAAATAGATGAAGAAACCATGGAGTGAACAGGTGAATTCTCCATGGATTATTGAGAAGAAAAAGTCTTCATTTTCAAGTAAACGTTGAGTCTTAAATTCCATGTATTTCTCATGTGTTCTCATGCATTTCATATTTTAGTCTGAAACAAGCTACAGTAAAGGTTACCTTTTTTTTTTACTTGACTCTGTGGTTTTTCAAAGTGTTGGTTTTTGGCAAACTGCATGAAAACCAATGGGCGTCTATTTGACCCCAATACATTCGATGTAACCAACATTTGTTTCCAAAACATGATGTGACGTCAGCTTATAAAAACAAGCTAATTGTGTAGTAATGCACTTACAATGTAAGTCTATGGGGTATAAAAGTGGATGAACTTCTACTTCTAGTCATGCATTACAGGAGTAATTCCTGCGGGTGGACGTCGTTGCTCAATGCACAATGTTCAAGATGTTTATTTCTGATGCAAGGTCTTGCCCACAGACTTCTACTGTAATTGTAAACCACTTTTACTTGATTATATAAACTGAGGGATGAACTTATTTTCTGTGATAGTAAACAGTATGTCACAGATGTAGCTTACATCTAGAAAAAAAAACATCTCTGTCCTCTATCTCTCCATCTACTGATGGTGTGAACCGGCACACGGTCAACATCCCACATGCCCTTCACCTTGATAAACACAGAGCAGGAAGAACGCAAGACAGGAAGTCACGTGACCACGGCGGTCACACACAGATAACCAACAGCACACAGACAGGAAACCGAGCAGAGCTGAGAGAGAAAAAATAAATCAATACATCCTAATTTACATAGCAGCTCAACTCAACAGTCAGGTCACAGACGCGTTAATGATTCTGCACTGCGTTTCCCAAGATCCTCAGCTGAGACGAATGCCTCTTCCTGTCAGGGTTCAACGTAAGGTGACATTTCCTGTCAAGTCTCTTTCTCAGAAGGCCGTTAGTCGGTCCACACCCTTACTACGGGAAAGAGCAACCCGGGCATACTTTTAAACTAATTAGAAGTAGGCCTAATCAAACATGAAATATTCGTGTTAACCAAATTTTGGAATTTGAAAAATCTGATGATCTGTTAACCTAAGCATTGTATTTCAAACAGATTAATATAAACAACAATCGGTATTTCATGTACATTTGGGTATTTATTTAGAAAGTAGACGTAATAATTGGGATAAGTGCAGTCAGTGCGGATGGATGGATGGATGGATGGACGGACGGACGGACGGATGGATGGATGGATGGATGGATGGGTGGATGGACGGATGTGTTACTGTGTGGTTGCTAGTGTAAATTTAGGCTAATTTTTAAACCCAACAGTTGGGTTTGTCCATAATTGACCCCAATATGTATTGAAGCACCCCAGCAGCACAAATGTAGCCTATATTGTGCTTTGTTTCGTGTTCGGTGTCCAAAATGTATTCTGTTCAAATTGGTTTCTTTTGTAGGTGGCGCTTGGCCAAAATAAGTTTGTATGGTCGATACTGTATGGTCAAAAGTCTGTCACCTTGAGATCTCAGCATTCCCACAGAAAACATCCCAACCCCCTCACCGAACCCAGACAGCTGAACCACATTCCTCAGCGACAGACAACAAGTGTCACACACACACACACACACACACACACACACACACACACGACTACAGCATGTTACTACTGCAAAACGTCCAGGAAACCTCAGAAACTCTGTTCACGGTATGTGCAATACTTTGTGGATTCTTGCTCTGAAATCAAGAGACAAGTCGCAGCCTGTTTGAGTCACACTAGGAAGTGAACGAATTAAACAGGCAAACATGCAGGACTTAAAGTGAGGACAAAACCAGTTGTCAGACACTGAACTGCAAACACACACAGGGATTTCATCACAGCTCAAATAACAGAAAGCATATTAACTGAGATGTTTGCACATAAGAGGATCATCATGGAACAATAAAACACATTCATATCTCGTCAAAACCAGAGGCCTTTCATTCGCCCTGATGAATAATTCAAAACTGCATACACTACAAAGAAGAGATGATGGACAGCTCGCATGAGGGAGTATTGTTGTCAAAAGAGACCATGCAGCATTACTATATCACACCATAACAGCCTACAAATGTATATGATTATCCTCAAAGTAAGGTACATGTAGAAACACGAACATAATATTAGTTTATTTATTTATATTAAGCTAGTTTGATTCACTAAATCTAAAAAACACACCGTTAAAAAATTAGACGTTTTACTACGGGAAAAAAACACATTGATATCAACTTCTATAGGAGTCAAGCGCTGAATGGTGAATGTCAATATCATTTTTAATGTATTTCAGATATCACACACACACACTCAATATAGATAAACAAGCGCGTGTTGTTTATGAATAATAAGTTTGGTAAAAGTAACATCTGTCGATGATCGTCACTCACCGACTCCGTCTTCAGATTTCAACACCATCGCGCGCTCTTTAGTCGCTTGATTACCGTGAAATAAATCAACAAAAAGTTCAAAATGGCTCGATTCACAACTACAACTCAACTTTAGAGAGTCAACTTTCGCGAACAGAGTCGGGTATTTTACATAACACTCGAGACCGGAAGGCTTGCGGTTGAGGAAGGGTGTTCGTCCGTGATCGGGGGAGTGTCTCTAACCGTAACGAGCCAATCCCGAGCGCGCACCCGAGACCGCGAGCACAGTGATTCTGAACGCTGAAGGACTCTAGCCCGCTTCTGACACACGAGCCGTGTCTCAAAACTCAGCTCACACACACTCACTCGATCACTTGATCACTTGATCACTGTCTTCTGTTGACGGCCGAGTGAATAATAAAGCGCGCTGCCACACACAGGGCGCAATTTGATTAGATAACCAAAATCTGAGCAACCCGTTTTATGGACACATCTGAAGCTTTTATTTGTAAAAAGCCTATGACACATTTTGGTATCTTTTAAACAGCTAAATTTGGCATAATATGGCTTATTTGTACACCAACAGCCTGTGTGATCCTATAAATGTCCCAGACACAAAAGTATGCTTGAATAATTGTAATTCATGAATATCTATTGCCCTCGAGAAACTTCAGGGCAGCAAAATTACTTATTAAGTAATTATATAAATAACTATAATTAAGTTATATAACACATAATAGCCTAATTAAAATGTTCACATAACACTGACCTCATATTCTGGTGAAAAACAATCAACTTAACATGAACTGAATAAGTTCATATAGCCTACTCTGACCATTTTTTGTAACATCATACATTTTTATTTTAATATTATATTTTTATTAAAAAACACTTGGTCTCATTACAGAAGGATTTATCATATGTCACATAATCGGTCCCTTTTACATCTCTTCTCTTCTCTGATGATGTGATTACTGGCGCGAGGGCGGAGCAACCTGTCACTCACATGAGATCGACCAATAGCAAACCTCAACCATCCAACCAACCAATCAAATCCCCATGGACAAAATCAAGCCCCACCTTATAGCTCTCAGAAGCCGTTTCACTAATGTCATAATAATAGAGAAGAAAAGACTATCGCAACTTACTTTCATGCTGACTTTAACAGCCACTCATTTGCATCATACATCACACTCATAAACTCTTCCTGACGGACAACTTTTCACTAATGTATATTAGCTTATGGCTTATGATTCTGACTTCAGCAACTAACAATGTCTTACTGTAATGAGCACAAACATCTTTTAAAAGGGCCAGTAAATGATCACATTGGGATCATGTATGCAGTGTCCTTATATGCTGTCTAGGTAGGAAGCTCAGTAGGGTTTGGGACAAAGCTGCAGTATTGAGTTTCACCATCCACACCCTGTGCTGTGAGTGTGTGTGTGTGTGTGTGTGTGTGTCGGTGGGGGCAGGGAGAGCGAATGACGAACACAGACAGAGAACGGCCCTGAACGTGTGTGTGAGTATGTGTGCGTCTGTGTGTGTGTGGCCCTGAGCCGATATAAGAGAGACATAAGAGATAACAGCCAATAAAACAAGTGTACAAGTGTAATGTGCAGAAAGATACATTTTTATATCTCTCTCATTTAGTGTAACAGACTTGTACTATGGCCTTATACTTATAGCCTACTTATATAAGCTAAATACAATAAATATATCATTAATATGAGTCATGCTAATCAAAGAAGGGTGTTGAAACTAGAAGGTTCAGTAGATTAATTATCAGAGATTTCTGACACAAACACCAAACAATGTTGTGAGGCAACGCACCACACCTGTTGTGGAATCTGTTTAAGTTTTGGTTACCACATAATTGGAAACTTGTGAATTTTTATTTCATGTTTATTGCAATTTAGCTAGATACGTCTAGGCAATTTTGAGGAGTAGCCTACATACTAAATAGTCATGTCGGTATGACATGAGATCAAATCTAAAGTCTTCTTTGTCGACAGACACTCATGCATGAAGAGATGAGAGAAGTATAGCGTTTCAAAATAAACAAAGACTAAGCGGAGTGATGAAGGGGAACTCTTTATCCCTAAGTGCTTTCAGGAACAGAAACTCTGGAAAAAAGGAAAAGCCTTTGTTTTGGTAAGTACTCGCTTAGTTGTGAAAAAGAAATGGCCTTTGGAAACATACTTTTAAATTGAGATAAAAAAAAACAAAACAAAAAACACTGAATAAAAGAATATTGTCAGGTTCATTTAGTTTGGTCTGTGTTTCTGTATGACTTTGAGTTGGTTTGCCTCTGTCATTGTTCATTGTTTGAGTTGTTATCTTGCTAGTTAAGTAGTTGCACTGTTTCCAGATCAGTAAGGTTATGTAAGCAGATAACCTCAACTTTCAGTTCCAAAAACTGAGGTAACTTTCAGGGTATGTAAGTAGCCATCAGATGTTTTTTTTTTTTTTTTTTAATGTATTTCCATAACAAAAAACAACAACAAAAAAAAACATAATATATCTTACCTTTCAAGCAATATGGAAGCAAAAATGACTAAACTTTTTACAGCCATATTTGACTGTAATTTAGTTAAATCAGTCTTTCTTTTTATTATATAATTAACATAAAAAAAACAATATAGCCTAGTAGTTATTTTTCACAGTGATTAAAGGTACAATATGTAAGATTTTTGTAATCAAATATCCAAAAATCACTTGCACAGTGTGATATATTTCCTGCAGTTGTGTACTTACAATATCCCCAAAATTCCCAAAGATTTTTAATTTCAGAGAAATTCAAATTTTTAATAATGGTTCGTCCATGTTCACTTGTGGCCTGTCAATGACGTAATATCCGCGTTATCCCTGGTTTCCGCTCGTACTGCCATCGTAACCACGGCGACAGACGTGGACAACTGCGTTACGTCTAGCTGCACGCTCACGCTGTTGTTTCGTTCAAACATTATGGACCATGGCAAGCAGACTTTGGGACAAAAGGAGAACTAAAACGAGGATCAATATCAGCGTGGCGTTTTCAAGCTCCACGTCCGTGACAAACTTCGGCTTGACAGACACGCCGCTCTTGAATGTACTTTATTAGACAGGTGAGCAAATGTACATAAAACTTGCGTGTGGCGCTGATATATGTCTCTCATTAGCACTCGCGTCCTGCTTCACACCACAGTCATGTTAAAAACATCAATGTATTCACTCATCCATAAACATTATTAGATCCATTGGCATGACGACAAGTTCCATAAGTCCGCTTATGCGTCATCAACTTACGCCTTTGTAATTGTTAGAGGTTAGCGACTCCTAGCGGCGAAAAAAATGTACATATTGTAGCTTTAAGGATTATTAAAGGAAAAGATGGAAAAATTATTGCACAACCATCAAATAGGTAGCGATATTCACCATGTAAATCGCCATTAAAGATGATGTAGAATGGCGCGCTTTTTCTTAGTTTCCATGGTGACTCGTGGATTCGTCGCTCTGTTGAGAATGTCTGGTGTGTTGACCATGAACATACTCTGGGTTGGATGAACTCCCGGACGCGTTATTGGAACCAGCATACCTCGAGTAAGCAATCTTTGGGTTAATCAACCTAGAGTTCAGTGTATGTTTGACGGTAAGACAGCATTGCTTTCTAGAATCAACCCGATCTCATGAAATGCGTCTCTATATTACACGCTTTGTAATTATCGTGCAATTTATACGTGAAAATGAGTTTTTACGTGCATATGATACATACTGTAAACCCCATGTGGTGTGGGGTACGTGCGTATTACTCGGCATAAAGTGCGTATCATATGCACGCAAAAACTGAGTATCATACTGTATGCACGTAAAAACGAATTTTCGCATATAAATTGCATGATAAATAGAATGCGTGTTTTAGAGACGCTCTCATGAGATCAAGCTGCTGGAATACACCCCAGTTTGTTCACTTATTTGTCCTTAATTTCACTTAACTTAATTTCAGACACTAAAATGTATTATGGTTTAAATTTATATTAAATGCAATTAGCGGAACTTTTAACTGCTTCTTTGACCCACTTAAGTGGGACTCAAGCACATCTTTATATGTAATTTCATAAGTACTTCTGTTGTCTTTGAAATATAGTTAAACTGCCATTTTGACAAGCATTTATGATAAACTAAAATACTTTAAACTTGTCATGATGAAGTTGCATTTTAGAACATCTTAAATATATTAACTTCAAACGTAATATCGAACTAGATGTACCGCATGGCGGTACAAAATATGACCGCCGCTCAGGCCTGCACTGGCTTTCCACAAAAATAAATGACGTGGAGCAATTTGGCTGTATTGCGTGTTTATGTATATACCTAAAAAAAGTAGTAGTATGTGCATGTCTGTCTGTGTGTGTGTGTATGTGTGTGTGTTTGTGTATGTGTGTGTCTGTGTGTGTGTGTGTCTGTGCGTGTATGTATGCGTGCTTACATGTGTGTGTTTGTGTGTGTGTGTCTGTGCATGTGGATTTGTATGTGTGTGTATGGGTGTGTGTCTGTGCGTGTGGATGTCAGTGTGTGTGCATGCTTGCGTTTGTTTGTATTCCTGCATGTGTGTGTGTGACAGTATCATCCTAAACCAGCAACCCTTCGCTCAACAGCACCATCTACAGGCCGATGAGTGTACAGTCACTAAATGTGCACATAAATTAATTTATTTTATACCCCCCCATGGATGAAATTCTACGAAACTTAGCATACCCCCAGAGGATGTCAAGTTAATCATACACATGAAATATGGTGCAGTTCTGAACATCTCAACTGAAGATAGGGGCGATTAAAGCAGAATAATATAGCATTTTCATTTTTTATGGGAGGGGCGCAAATCACAAATGAGTGATTATGGGCTAGGTTGATGTGGGCCCTTAAGACCAACATACCATAAAAATGTCTTCATCCTCGGTGCCACGGTTCAGGTAGTTATTTAGGAAAAACTGCATTTTTTGGGTTTGGGGGGGCCCAGCGCGGGGGGGGGGGAGTGGCCCCCGGGGACCAAACGAAATTTTTCCGTAAAAGTCTAGTGGGGCTACATGCCCACCAAAGTTCATGTTCCCCGGTGTTTCGGTGTCCCTGGTATCGTTGACGAAAAATTCAGTAGATGAAAAAAAAAAAAAAAACAAAAAACGTTGACAATCCCTATATGACCGCTTTCGCTAGCTATGCTAGCGGCGGTCATAATAACACACTGCAGTTAATTATAATCAAAATCAGTAAATTATAATCAAGTTCTTTACATGTGCTTAAGGGTATGTTTACACAACAACAATGTACTAAAATATAGCAAAAATGTTGTTTATGTTTTTCGGACAGCAGTGTCGTCAAAACGATCCCCATTCGCATTTCCACGAAAATGATTAAAAACGCTGTATTATTCATGCCAGGCCAGTAGGTGGCGATGTTACCTCTTAAAGAAACACTATGTGCCTATACACTGAACCCTTAATACTCATGTGCATTCACATTTTTGTAGTTTACTGAATCGTATCATTTTCAAAAACTAGTTTCACCCTGTTTTCAAAAGTTTGCGTTTTTAGGCCACCAAAATGCTGTTGTTGTGTGAATGAACAGCCAAAACGGTTTCCGTATTGCTGAAAAAAATGGTGATGTGTTAACATCTTTTTTTTAATGTTAAGTACAGTACAAGCGCACATTTAAGCACACATCTTTTTCACAAGGGCTAGAGCGCATTCCTGCCTAGTTTAACAGATTTCACCACTGTGTCCTAGTCTAACAATGTGTCCTCTGTTGAGCCGCATATGAAGAATGCCTCGCGACTGCGCCAGCTGACCTACATACGTCAATTATATTGAGACAAGAAACCCTTGTTTTTGGACAGCAGGTCAATCTTACAATCAGGGAACTGTCAGACTATAATGCAGTAAAGAATTATGCAATCCATGCGACATGCAAATTATATGCCTGGATGTGTGGGCTGGAAATCTGATGTTTATTTAAATATTATGTAAATGTCAATGTGACATGATTTGTTGCAAAGTGCCTATTGCCCTTTGTGTTAATAAAGGTCTTCTGAAGTGAATTGATGCGTTTGTGTCAGAAAATATTCATATTTAAAACTTTATAAAGTAAAATAAGTCTTAAAGGGATAAACCAAACAGTTGATGTGTCCATTGACTTCCATAGTGGGAAAAAAAAATACTATGGAAGTCAATGGACACATCAACTGTTTGGTTACCGACATTCTTCAAAATATCTTCTTTTCTGTTTAACAGAACAGAGAAACCCATACAGGTTTAGAACAAAACGAGGTTGAGTAAGTGATGACACAATTTTCATTTTTGAGTGAACTATCCCTTTAAGTCTAAAGTGCAACTTATGCGAGTAATGCGACGTACTGCTGATATTTACACTACACTACACGTTGACGTTTTACACTACTTCTGACATCATAAGTTGCGTAAATTGCGCTTTAGGCGTAAGTAGACTGCGTTTGGCCAGAAGTTAGAATTTTACTTTGTAACATGTTAAATATGAATATTCATAACTTCTCATAACTTTTCATAATGCATCGCTTAACTTTTAATCCCCTGGAGTCGTGTGGAGCACTTTTATCATGGATAGATGCACTTTTATCATGAATATATACACATTTTTATGATGGATAGATGCACTTTTATCATGAATATATACAGTTTTATGATGGATAGGTGCACTTTTATCATGAATATATACACAGTTTTATGATGGATAGATACACTTTTATAATGGATAGATGCACTTTTATCATGGATAGATGCACTTTTATGATGGATAGATGCACTTTTATGATGGATAGATGCACTTTTATGATGGATAGATGCACTTTTATCATGGATAGATGAACTTTTATCAGGGATAGATGCACTTCTATGATGGATAGATGCACTTTTATGGACTTCAAAACAGAAACAGCCATTCACTGTCATCATAAAGCTTGGAAGAGCCAGGGCATTTTTTTATATAACTCTGACTGTATTCGTCTGAAAGAAGAATGTCATATACACCTAGCATGACTTGAGGGTGAGTAAATCATGGGCTAATTTTAATTTTTGGGTGAACTATACCTATAAGCGCGACATTCAACAATGTCAACAACTGGAGGATGGAAGGCGCCATAATCGGAGCTGTGTTTTTGTTGTGTCGTGGGATTTGTGATAACGGAGATGGATTGTAGACGTAGAAGTTATTCGTTTGAAAGAGCAAAAAGGAGAGCCAAGAGACAAAATCTTGCAGTGCTACTTTACACTGAGGCTGAGTAAAGTCTGTTATACAGTGTTGAGGAAAGTTACTTTTTAAAGTTAGCCATTACAATACAGTATTACGTTACTCCCTAAAAAGTAACTATTTGCGTTACTTAGTTACTTTTTATGGAAAGCAATGCATTACATTACTTTTGCGTTACTTTTTCTCATCTGGCTTGTTTCTTTTTGAATAACAAAAAAAGTTATTACATTTTTGTCAAATGTACACATCAAACCGACATTTATTCAGACACCTTCAGCATTTCTCACATCATCACAGTTTATTCACTATAGTTCAGAAAATGGTAATAAAACATGACAAGAACTCAGACTTAAACTGTGTCAGAACAAATTCATCCTGATAATGTCAGGTAACTTTCATAGAAAGGTATGTAATGGATTACAATCAACTTTCTGTCAATACTGTGTTGGGCCACCCTTAGCCTCAGTGACAGCCTGTAGTCTCCAGGGCATGCGGTCAACCAGGCTCATGCAAACCTGAACTTCAATATTTCCCCAGGTTCTTCAGTTCCTGTTGTTTTTTTGGCACTTCATCCAGGCGGAGACGTCCATCACCTCCCAGAGAAGCTCAATCGGGTTTAGATCTGGACTTTGCGGAAGCCAGTTTAGTACTTTAATCCTCGGCGGCCCATGAGCTTCCTGGCTGATGGCAGCATCTGACTCTGGAGGATTTCCACATACATTTCTGAGTTCATAGTTCCATCAATATAATGTAGTTTACCTAGTCCACTAGCTGCCATACACCCCCACACCATAACCTTGCTTTACAGTAGGAGGTTCTCCGCACTTTAGTTTTGCCATCACTGCCAAACATGTTAAATTTGCTCTCACCACTCCAAAGGATCGATTTCCAAAACTCTGCAGACTTGTTGATATGCTCTTTAGCAAACTGGAGGCGTTTTATTTAATTTCTCTTGCTGATCAAGGGTTTCTTCTGGGGAATGCAGCCCGTTGTCATTCTTCAGCCTGTTGCGAATGGTTTGAGCACACAGCTCTGTGTCAGTGGCCTTTTTGACTTCAGCAGCAATTTGTTTAGCAGAAAATGTTCGGTTTTTCATTGCTAACTGTCTTATAAGTCTGTCTGTTCTGCGTGTTGTCTTTTTCTTTCTCCCACGACCAGGCAAATTCTTCACATCACCAGTCTCTCTAAATTTCTTCACAATGGAAAAGACTGTCCCTCTAGGCATGTCTAATCTTTTTGCTATATTCCTGATTGAAATGCCCTCCTTGTAGAATTTGACTAGCTTTCCTCTCAAATCAGTTGATATTTCACTGGTTTTGGCCATCCTTCTGTGAGACTGTCTCACAGATGAATTAGGTTGAATACTTAGCTGTCGTCTTCTTCTTCTTCTTTCTTGGTGTTGCATTAAAATGTTGCATTACTGCCACCTGCTGCCTATTAGCTTGTCACTTCATACTTATATTCATCTTTCCAGTCCAGTCCTCCTTAATAACAAAACAGATATTTCCTCCCTTGTTCACAATTTCTGCATTCTAATATACTTTTTACATACTGTCCTATACCAATTTATTGTAAATTATGTTTCTTGATTAGCTGTCTGCTGTTAAATTTAACTACACAATTAGGTAATACCAATTTAGATCAACCAATTACCAAGCAATGCTTATTAAATTTTTAGGTATTGCAGGTTTGCATAATATTAGCATTTCACTGTTTTTATTCATTTTGAGGAATAGTGAATCTGTTTTTGTGCAAGTGAGATGAGTAAATGCATGCTCATCTAGATGTACAGTAACCGTCGTCATGTTCACACACAACGCCTCTGCACTTACTCACGGTTTCTCTCAACATGGAGACTGAAGAAGTCATGGAAAAACAAAGTAACGTACGAAAACGTAACTCCAAAAGTACAAAAGTTTAACAAAAGTTTCTGCCGTTAACATTAGCTTTCTGTTTGTTTATGTGCTGTTAGCATTTGCTTTCTGTCTGTTGGTTCATAGAGTAAGTATATGTAAACTGTGTGTTTATGCAGCTTATTAAAAATGCCAGGTGCTGGTGTTTCGTACAGCATGACTTCAGTCAATCAACGTACACTTACGTCAGTGCTAGGTGACAAAAAGCTCCTCAAGTCTCCATTATATTCTAGTCTCGGGTTCCTCCTTCAAAGTCAGTGAGATGTTTTCATTGGTTTTATCTCTCACAAAGTGAATATAGTGCATTTGAAATCACCATGAATATATATTTAAATTCATGTGCCTCGTAATCTTACAGCTCATCTAGGGGCAACCTGTCACTCACATGAGATCCACCAATAGCAAATCACAACCATCCAACCAACCAATCAAATCCCCACGGACAAAATCAAGCCCCGCCCTACATATGTTCTTGTTCCAGAAGCCGCTTCACTCCGATCTACAGTACGTCACAATCGGGAATATATCATTCAAACTGTGCACAGGATGTGTTACGCATCAGTTTAATACTTGAGGTTAAAGGTTTGTTGAAATCCTGCATTAGCAAACACAAATAAAAAGAACAAAATAGGTCTGCATCTTATGAAGGCTGCAGGATTCCTCCAGTACTCGACCCAGGTTTAGCATGCTCTCAAACTGCCTTGTGAATGTGATTGTTGCCTTGTTATCATAGCGGCTATTTGTGGAATGTTGTTTTTCCTTGTATTGTTTCTCAAGGCAGTGCCGGGAACACTGGAATGTGGCTGTGGGAACGAGGACCAGCTCAGTCATGAACGCCCTCACACAGGCCAAATCCAGCATCTACCTACCGCATCTGCCACTCAGATCAACATTACAAACCACACAGATAAACAGACGAGGTTTAACCTGATGACAGGAATGGCTTACAAAAGGGTTTAAAGTTTGTGCCAACACAAATAGATCTGTTTTGGGCTGTACTACTATAATGTTGTTCACACCATTCACTTCTCTTGAGATATTGATATAGATATTGAGAAAATGATCCCCGTTCACATGGATAAGCAACAACGACTAAAAATGCTGTATTATGCCAGGCCAGTAGTTGGCGATGTTAGAATTTGGCGTATGTAAATAATGCATCTCCGCTGGTTGTAGTAAATCTACACTTTGCAGGAGAAGCGTTAATAAACTCAGTCCTGTAGTCCGCCATTGTTGTTTTGGTTGTCAAGTATGCGCATGACGTCACCGTTTTCACAAATTCATTTTTTTGTAGTTTACACGTAGACAATAATGGGATTGTTTTCCAAAACTTGCACTTTGAAACCCATTTTCAAAAATGTGCATTTTGAGGCCCCCAAAACACAGTTGTCGTGTAAATTAACGGCCAAAACGCATTGAAAGTTTTACGTTTTTAGTTAAAAATGGTGTTGAGTAAACGGCCCCTAACTCTTCGCCCTGCAGAGTTCAGCTCCAACCTCAATCAAACACACCTGAAGCAACTTATCAAGGTGTTCAGGGTTACTTGAAGATCACAGGCAGGTGTGCTGGAACTGAAGTCTGCGGGAAGGTTTTCCAGGAGCAGGTACTTGGTACTAATAATGTTATCTAGGACTGCTCAGTAATGTTTTAAAGAAAAAACAAACACACATTAAATAACATACCAGAATGGAGCCATGTGGTTGGAGTGGAGTGGTTGAAAAGTAACAAAAAGCAGAAGAAGTAAGTCATTTATTAGGTGAATCATGAAAGTTTAAGACATTTTTTATTTAATTTTATTGTTTGGAATAACGTTTTGGGAAAAAATATTTTTAAATACACACTAGTTTGCATTTCTAGAACAGAAATCTGAACATTGGTTAAAGCCAGGTTCTAAAGGGTTTTATGTTGTTGACATATTGCATTTAAAGGTTCTTATAAATCAGAAAATACTGTCAACAGGATTGTTTTTAGGATAAAATGTTATATCAGTGTGGATGATATATGAACAAACCCCTTGGTAAAAACCTTCAGAGTACTGATAGGAATAAAATTGGTGCATGTAAAGCTGCTGAGGTGGAGAGGTCTGAGTCAGTGCTGGAGATTTAAAAAACAAAAAAACAAATTTTGAGAACATAATCTTCACTAGCCTATGCATTGTAATTTAACTCTACAGATTCAGAGAAAGTATATTAAGATAAAAACTTAAGTGCGTATTTGGGATATTTTCTTTTGAATAGTCTGGGGGGAAAAAACGATGTTATGAATTTTATGATGTGAAAATAGCCAAAAATCTTAAAATTGGAAGACTAAAATTAATTAATAATAAAAAATAGAAAAAACATTGGTTTGCCATATTCTCTTGCCTTAAAGTAATTGGTGCTGAATTTGATTTCATGCTGCTTTTCAGTACTTCATAGGACACCATTTAACATTAAAGCTTGCAAAGGCACTATGATCACAGTTGAAAGTCTACTTGAAGAGAAATGCAGCGAGTGACCCCTGCTGGCTCCGACTGAGAAACACACAGCACAGGATAACAGATGCCTATACAGAAGCTTGACAGAAGTGCTCATTATGAACTA
Organism: Leuciscus leuciscus; assembly: GCF_965113295.1. Lineage (NCBI taxonomy): Eukaryota > Metazoa > Chordata > Actinopteri > Cypriniformes > Leuciscidae > Leuciscus > Leuciscus leuciscus. Next base: position 76,203,563 of record NC_138725.1, on the reverse strand, counting down.
AAAATTTCCTTTTGATTAAAAATAATAATAGTACTTGTGTGTGTGTGTGAGTATCATAGAAAAATTACGGGATTGAAAAGGAAAAATGAAAAATATCCTCTGTGTTACCATTGCTTTGCTTTGTGGTGGTTCATTTTATATTGTACATTTGTATAGGACATAATTAAATGATCTGGGCCAATGTTACGTACACTGTATGGAGGAATGTGTGTTGTGCATGTGTGGGTAGTCTGTTTTTTTTGTGTGTGTGTGTGTTTCAGATCCCATTAGATCCACAGCCAAGATAAACTAAGTTTGATCATATGCCCAGTTAACAGCTGGTATTAAGACGTGTTTTGGTTGATCGGATCACAAGTGGACGAGGCTAAATACAGGTGTAAACTGGGGCTAAAAGCTTTTTTTCCGCTTGTCCACTTTTGACCTCTTCCAGAGGTAGTTGAAAACACATTTGACCGGATTTCTTTCATAGTGTAAACGCTCATGTGTTCAAACCACCGCAAAAGACTGTCTACTCTCCGTCTTCTGACCTCATGCGTGAACATTATGGGAAGAGCTCTAGCCAGACGGGTTTTAAACTTTGTCGGCTGGAGACCCAAGTTTGGTTTGAAGATGAAAAATGTACCAAGCAGAATATTCTCTCATCATTCCTGATTTCTAACACGCACTCATTTTGTCCATTAGATAGAAAGATCTGGAGAAAAAACCCCATAATTTTACCCGCCCATAGACTCGAAGAAATCAGGACAGGAGTGGTTGAAAGTGGAAAAAAGAGACGGAATAAAACACCAGGTGTAAATGGGAATGTGTCTCCTTCATCTACTTGTGATCCAATCGACCAAAATGCATCTTAATACCAGGTGTGTAAACAAGGCCTTAAGCAGGGCCTCGAAAGAGACCATATTGTTATTTTTCGTCACTACCTCTCTGTGTCCAAAGAAAGAAACTATATATGCAGACTCAAGACAAAACCAACTAACCAAATTACAAGAGAACAAGTAACAAAGACAATTACAGTTAGCATAAAGTCAATTTCATATCTCATGTTCGAGGCCCATAGGGAATCAATTGTAATGGAGGTTACTCCGTGGCCATAAGAGCCTGAGTAATCCACTAAGTCCTGGATTTGGCTCTCCAGCTGCTTCTGCTCCGTTTCTGACCTTGCAGGAAAGATTAAAGCAGTGGGCATTTCCTGGCAAACGCCTCAGAGCAGAGAGACACAATATCCCACTATTAGGACAAAGAGCCCCACACACACGTCTATGTCAAAAGAGTTTCCTGCATGTCTGACCTGATCGGATAAATAATTCAGGACACATTTTTGCACTATTTTTTTTTTTTTTGATTGTTGGTCTTTGTTTGCACACATGCTAACGGATGTAGCATCTTGTGAAAAACCTTCCCAGAAGAGTGGAAGCTATTATTGCAGCTAACGGAGAGGTTAATGCGATTTCTCCCACAAACGTTTGAAATCTAACACTCAGTGAGACAGAAGAGGCTCTGACGTTAATTGTTATTGATGGGGTCTGGCTCACTGTTCCAGTTCATCCCAAAGGTGTTCAGTGGGGCAGAGAGCCAACATGGCTGATCTTCAAGCGCTGTGTATCACTGGACTCCGTAACATGAGGAATCTAAAGGGAACAGGCTCATGACTTCAAGCCAAATTACTAGAAGAGTGCCTATTTGCAATTTATCAAAGTGAAAAAGAAGTGTGCTTGTATTGAATGTGCACTTGTAGTGTACTAAAGCAATACGCACCGTGAAGCCGTGGTTTACAGTGAATATATAACAGCTAAGGGCTGATGTTATACCCTGGAAATCCAGAGTTTTCGCGAGAGCACAAGTTGAATTTGCTCAGCGAGTTACTCTGGCGTCGAGTAATGATGCTCATTAAATATGCCCTTGTATCCGAGCTGCACCAATCACATCGGGTTATCTGATAAAGGTGGGTCAGAGGCGAGCTAAACAGATGACGACAGCGCTGTGACGTTGAAGTCATTAGTAAACATTGCAAGATGGCTATGGATGAACACCAGTTGTTCCAAAAGAGGAACAGAAGACGGCGCTCGAATCCTTCCTTTGCAAGAATGCCGTTTTTGCTGTTTTGCCGACCGGATACGGCAAGAGTCTAATCTACCAGTTAGCTCCGCTGGTAGCTAAGCGTATGGGGCTTGTTGTGATTGGTCGTAGTGTTATCCAATTGCGCGCAGTGAGATTTTCAAATGCATGCTTGGTGCCGCCCCTCGAGCTGGACGAGTTTCATTAGTGGATGCCAGACCATTAATCTTTCAGATTTAGGTCTGGATTTCCAGGCTACCGATGTTAGGCATGACGTGGAGAGGAGTTGTTCTAAATTCAATGTAAACCATGACTTCATGGGGCTTACTGCTTTTATAAAATGGTTAGTCCATTTATTTTGATATTTATTGCAGTGGCGCAATAAAATGTATTGAAGAGTAACTAACAACAGCTTTGAACATGACTCAAGGACCGGAACTATCCATATTTGCAGATAATATAATTTTAATCAAATAAAATGCCACTTAAGTGTACTTAAAGAGAGTCACTTTCATGACTATGTTTCACACTTAAGTACAGTTTTACAAAGTGAACCTTGTAATGATGTCAAATTAAAGGTTTTGGTAACACTTTATTTTAGTGTCCTTGTTACACGTTACATGTAGTCAGGGTTGGGGAGTAACGGAATACATGTAACGGCGTTATGTAATCAGGATACAAAAATCCAGTAACTGTAATCCGTTACAGTTACGTCAAAAAAAACGTAGTAATCAGATTATAGTTACATTTTGAAAAAAGGGGGAATACTTTCAGGATTACAATGGTTTCATTTAAAACTAAATAAATAAGTATTTTGGCATAATAACACTATATTAAGTGCTGCTTAGTAATGACTCACGTGTGCCCACCCGCTGGTGCATGTGCAAATAACAGCTTTCTACAATCTCCTCAGACGCAGATTGAATCACTGCTGCTAGTAGAAACGATGCTGCCTGCGGGTAAAATCGCTTTTAATTCATGGAAATTCCGCTGATATTTTGTAGAAATTAGGAGAGTAGCTTTTTTAGTACCCAAAATGTCCTTTCTTAATCTTTTCTCACGTAACGGGATGTTCGCTGTCTAGGTAACGTAGGGGAACTCCCACTGCCAACGCCCCAAGTTCAGTAAGGCAAATTAAAGCTGCCGTCGGCAAATTTTTTTTGATCATATTCAGTGTAATCGACACTATAATCCGACAGAACAACATAAATAAGGTGGTCTTAGAAAAAAACCCGAGCTTCTAACTCCACCTGGAGCGTGTTATTTGTTTTGCAAAAATCCAGCGCTCCCGCTTCATCAGGTCCAATCAGCGCAGGGGGGTGTGAGATCTGACTGTCAATCACAGGTCGTGCACACGCCACAGATCCCCCCTCACTCGCGCACGTTAATATCACATGCACACGCCACGCCTGAAGTTCGCCTGGAGATTGCATGAAGCGTGATGGCGGAGAGAAAATCTACTAACAAGCTTCCAATTCCTCGGTTATTGCTATCTATGGATAGATTAGCCAGGGCAGCCTACCTCCGAGTCCATGGTGTTGATAGATGCTGAAGAGACGGACGCGTTCACAGAAAATCAGGTACACACGCACAGTGACGCACTGACGAGCACGACCTCGATGGGAGGGTGCTCGCTGGTAGTGGGGAGGGGCATGAGAGTTGTAAACATTCAAAATTTTGGCTAATCGACCCAATCTGCCAGACTTGCCGACGGCAGCTTTAAGAAAGATCACGGCTTTAGTCAACATGTAGGCCTATTTTAAAATAAACTAATATGTAGATTGTGTAAACATTTTAAATGTTGTGTTTTAATTTTTTTGTTAAAAATTTGTTAAAAATAATACAAAATAATCTGTAATACTATACATTAGCCACTAGATGTCTGTATAGCCCTTTATATAAATATATATTCAGGCCTGTGTGTATTTTTGCAAATATTGTACACTGGACCAAATTCTTAATAAATAAAAGTTTTATTTATTTATTTTTATAATATTTCTTCTTGCTTGACTTTATTTATATACGTGACCTTGAAGTAATCCAAAAGTAATCAGTTACATTACTTTCATATTATAGTACTTGGATTACGTTACTGAATACTTTTTTTATGAAGTAATTTGTAACTGTAACGGAATACATTTTTAAAGTAACCCTCCCAAGCCTGCATGTAGTTACTATAATAATAACTATAAATTATGCATAACTAACCCTCAACCAAACCAAATCCTAAATGTAACCAAAGTTTTACCTTAAAGTACATTTTAAATCATTGTTTTTTAATAATACTTTTTCATTTAAAGAAGTACACTAATTTTGATGTCTAACCCTAACTCACTAAAGTGATTAGTACATGATTATAGTTTTAACTGTAGTGTATCATTCGATAGATAATATATTTTAAATTCACTAAATTGCAACTTCACCTTTACAAATGTGTAATTACAAATATATTTAAATACATGACATGCAAGTTTCAATAGAAATTACATACAACTATATTTTAGTTTACCATAAATGCTTGTCAGCTAACAAATGCTCTTTTTAAAAGTATGCTTAAGTGTACTTATTTTCATAAGGGTATCAATGCGAAGTATTGCCCGTTCACCTGCCTCACTGAGTGTTTCCCTATCATTGTCTAGCCTCATGTTATGATCTTCTGCCTGTTTATTGGATTTACATTTCTGGATGATCATTTCTGCCTTGATTACCCGTTGGACTGTTTGCCTGTTATACTGCCTATTTTACTGACCCCGTTTGTGCCCTTTGTTTACATTTATTAATTAATTGCAGAGTAACTAACAACCTTGAGTCTGAGTTCCTCAGAGTTCATCAGAGTTCAAGAAACATGCTGAGTCTTTCATGTGTTAACTTGTAATACCCAAATTTTAGTGAGAACAGACAAAACGTGAAGCAAACACAGCAATGAAGTATTGAATCTTGTGTCTTAAATGTCGGCCTCTTGTGATTTTCCAGCGGTCAGAGTAATGAACCCTTGTCTTGATCTGTTCCCCGTCGCCGCCTCCAGCTGTAGCCTAACGAAAGTCTAAACCTAGGGAACAATTTCCATGTCACACAGTGGACGGCAGCTATAATTTCAAAGCACCTGCTCTGAACTGACATACACAGGGATTTAGTTCAGACTCCTAATTATCATCAAGAGCATTTAAAGCAACATTATCTTGGGATTTGTTACACATTTCCACTGCGCTAATTGGTTGGAAATTGTCATGTTTTTAGGGGGAAACATGCACAGAATACCATTGGACTGGACGAGAGGTGAAATTAAGACTGTGCGAATGGCCATGCCATACAAGTTGAAGATAAAACTTTTAAATTGATTAGTATGTTCGGTTTGGCCATGATAAGAAAGAAGCACTTTATATCAAACAGTTAAATCGACAATTTAGCTATGACTGAGTGTATGAAATTGTGAGCCTTTAGATGAGTCATGCAAGACTCTCCGACAGCATTCATGCATTAGTTCAAACTCATGCAGGCTTTTTGTTTAAGTTGGGAGTGCGATGAAGCTGAGGGAGGCGCTGAGTTCAGCAACATGAACTCAAATGAACTCTAACAACATTGTATGACGGCATTTCTGAACAAAGCTCCATTGCCCAACACAACGGGAGCAAATTCCCTATTGTCCTCCGTACATACTATGAATCACACCAACTTAATCTACAAACCGGAATATTCAGGTTCTGTCCCCATAAGCAAGCTCTCTCAACATGCTGACTCTACATGGTGACAAATTCCTAGAACACTTCCTCAATCTGGCAGTCTGGTGAATGCGCTAACTGAAAGTGATAGGGCAATGCCTGCCCGACCAAATACATCTTGCATGCAATACATTTGCACGTTTTGAAGAACACCGTTTTCTTTACCACTCTGAGTCCATATGTGAAAAATCACCACATTTATAGTGAAATGCAGCACAATCCTGAAGTGACCAACCTTAGAACCAATCTGAGACGTGGGAACCTCAAGGCGTGCTAGGTCACGTTAGTAAATCTTATTTAGATACCTGCCTAATGTTGTAGCAGAAAAGCCAATACTGGTGTTTGCAGATGATAAAATGAATTAAAGCAACATAAAAATCCAGTCTGGTTCAGTGATGTCTTCACAAGTACACACTTACATCTTTGTCATTATCTGCTTTTTAATGCTGTGATTTATCTTGGAGCTGATTGGTTCTTTTGATTCATGGCTTGCAACTGTTTTCTGAATATTGCCTATTTGAAGGAAATGAGTAGAAAATAAATATTTCCAGAATCAAGAAAACCTATAAAGTGGGCTATTAATAATAAAAAAAAATGTTTAAGTTAAAAGCACACTAACTTGTGGATTCTACAGGAGAATAAAGCATTGCTTATTATTTTTTAAACTTTTGAAGCTTATTATCTATCTTAATGACTAGCATTAGCATTGGTATTGGTGAGCTTGAGACCGCTGAAGACCAGAACCGATGCAAATGCAATGCAGAATTCGGACCGAATGCAATGATAGGATGTTCTGCCTGTCAGTGTATGTATTTACATACCTCCGTGCAGAAATCAGCTTATTGAATCTAAGCTCTGAAAACGACTCGTTTCGGATTTTGTCACATTATGGCTTAATAGTGCGATGGTCTTTAAGTCTTATCAACGCCTGCTTCTACATCATTGCATCTTTGGCCCTGCCCACTGGTGCGTTAGTGAGATGAGATGAGAAGAGAAATAAAAAAAGAAGAAAACTGGACTAAAAATAACATTACCTTCCAAATGGTCCTAATGCTAGAAAGTGATTATTTATTTCAACTATGTGAATATTTCAGTCGAGCAGTGTCAGTTTGGTTCTGTAGCCTGCATTTCACTGCAGGTTCTTTGGTAAATCAGTCGTGATTTCGGCGCAGGCTTTGTAGACTTTTAATGTAAGATAGTGACCTGACAGTAATCCCACAACATGTACAGTAAGTAACCGTACAAATGACTAATCTGTGATCAGTGATTTCTGATATGATTCATGTACAGTAAGGCGTTCTTTGATCTCAAAATTATTTATTGCTGTTTATACGTCGGCGAATCAAGCCTGTGGCTAAACATTGATTGTTTAGCCACAGGCTTGATTTACTGACTTCACATTGTTTCTCTTAGTAGCATTAAAATAATCTCGTATTTTAATTGAGATTAAATTATATACAGAAAATGATCAAAAATGCTGCCTTTTATAATCGCTGGAGCTGTCAATCAAACAGCACGAGTTTATCAGTGACTGAGTTCTGGACAATTATAATCAATGACGCTGTCTACACTGCACAATGAATCTCTTATTTACTTTGTGTTTGCACTGTTATTTATGGTGAAAGCATTCGTGAGTGTACAGAAATCAAGTTGATGAGATCACTGATCAATTACAAGGTCACTGCATTCATGCGCTCAACAGACATGTATGTCATCGACTACAATGCTCATCGCTAGTCAATCTCGACAGCTGTAATAATAAAAACATGTAATACTTATTTAATATGCAAAGATGTAAGCCAATCACAGCAGTGGGCATTTACACTGAAGTCTCACGCCCCTTCAAACGTGCGTTCAAATCAGACGGCTAAAATCAGGGTTGGAAAAATGCCTTTCGTTTCTAAACTAAACATTATAACTGCAACTCAGGAAACATTATGCATTTCTTTTTTTTTTTAAATGCAATTTGTTGTATATTAGCATAGCAGACATCTTTGTTCTATTGTTAAGGTCTGATTTCAAATGTATGCTCTGGGTTTGTTTGGTTATGTCTGTATGCTTGGCCAGCTAATGTTGAGTAAAATCTGACGTGAGTTTGCATATCCACCTCGTCTTGTGTTTCTATCATGCATCATATTGCGGACATTACACAGTTTATGACCCCTTTAAAAAGAAAGCAAAAGCACCATACACATCACAAAGGCATCATAGCAGAAGTCCATATGACGTCTAAGTCTTCTAAAGTCAGTCTATAGCTTTGTGTGAGGAACATACTGGAATTAAATGTGTTTGGTTTTTGGGTGGACTATTCCTGTAAATTGTGAGATCCAGACAAGGATACCAAGTCAGGAGACCCAAAACAAAGGCCACTTTTAGGAGGTCTGGTGAGGCTTTAAGACCAACTTTGGAAAAGATGCTCACAAAATCTCTTGACCATTGGGTTTGAGGGATTACGTCTGCCTATATAGCCCTTAATGGCATTAACTGATCTCTTCCCCCGGCTCCTGCCTGAGAGACTAAAGATCCTTTAAGCTGACCAAACAAGCTACAGGTTCATTAGACGGAAACAAACTCCCACTACTTCAGTCCTTCAGTTTGCTTTTCCATCACATGTTGATTATAGTGCGTACCCTACTATTGCACTCCGCAGGCAGACTGCTGTTACCCTCTCAAAGTGATATAAACTAGTGGACTGGTGATTGACCATACAAAACATACCATCACATACTGCTTATTGGCTCAAGATCCCACCAAGTCTGTATGATATTCTGGTATTATGTCCTCTTTATCATCTGTCAGTCATAAAATGATAAGTCTGGTTGCTAACATGGTTGCATTAACCAGAGGAACAATAGAAAACATATTGGTTATGATAACAATGCCATGAAAGATTAAACAGCTCTTACCTAGAGGGGTCCTTGGTATCGTTGGACACAAGAGAGCTTGAAAACTGGACACGCACAATTCACTAACACTCCCCATGACTTTAGATTGAATGTTTGTCTGGTCTTTCTTTGCGGCTTTTCTCCCTTCAGTGCCCGGGTCAAGCAACACATGCCAAAACCAGCGTGCCTGTCATGTCTCAGTATCTCACAGCGTTTGCATGGGACTCGTCCTCATGCTTGTGAGTGTGTTGTGCCTTGCTTGATAATCCCAACGTCTCTGTGACTATGCACTCTCAGTACCTCACAATTTCATTTGTGTGTTTGTTTCCGCTTTCTTAACCTGCCACAAGAAGTGCAACGCTTCCCCTCTCGCTGCTAATAATGTCTTGCTCCACTTCTACTCTCCTAATCTGCTTCTTTCTCTCTCACACACACACACACACTTACTATGAGATATTCTGAAGTCTACACACATATAATATACACAACAGCAAACAGATTAAACACCACTGAAAATTTTGTCTGTTATTCTAAAAGACATGAAATTAATCAAGCAAAAATTTACATGAATTCGACCCATGTACCAGTCTTCCTAAGTGAACAACATATTAATGCACATTATCCCGAATAAACAAAGGCAAGATTGTACTTCATAATGTTTTTTTCAAAATGTTATAACTTGTTTCTCCTATGAAATTACGTTCTCGGGCCATTATAAAAACATAACCCAACAGCAAAAAAAGCCTTTTGCTTCAGCAGTTCTGGTTGGCACCGCCCACTTTTTGACAATTAAATAGTATTTCGCTATTTTTCCTTATTATTGGCATAATTCTCTCACTCTATCTCTGTCACATGATCTGATGATCTATTGTAATTTTTCTTTCTCCAATTTTAATGGCGTAAAGCAAGGAATATTTCACATATGTGTACAAATCTTTGACGAACATTTGATTTTCCATGTTGTAAAAGTTGGTATACGATTCAACAGATGCTTTCTTTACAATGCAATTAAATCTATGATGAAGTTCCCGATCGAATTAGGAACCGTTCTGGCTCCGCCCACTTTTCCCATCCAATCGTTTCTCAGTCACATTCTTATTAATTTTGCATATACTAGAAATACATCATATTATGAAAGTAAAATGAGATAAGATGCACTGTGTTGACTTGTAATATAATAGAATTTATCTCTTTTTTTAACATAATTTACATTTAATTATTTCATTTTGATTACATAAAATCAACCAATCCCAAAGAATGTCAGAGAGTAATAAAAGGTCAGATCATGTAGAAATAGTACATTTATTTTACAGATATGTTCAATTCCTTTCTGTAAAAACGTATTAAATTTTGTTGTCAGTTCCACTAATATCATGTCTGAGGTTGGCATTGTGATCTAATATTATGTTATAATAAGTACATAATATAAAGATTGGGTAACATTATATTTTGCAGAGTCCTTGTTACATATGTTATATGTACACAAAAAAAAAAAAATAATTGTTGAATTTAATCAATTTTTTTATCGTAAGTGGTTGCATTCAATTGATTTGACCTACATTTAAACAAATGCATTAAGTTGAACTTAATCGATTTTAGTTCAACTTAATGCATTTGTTTAAATGTAAGTAAAATCAATTGGATGCAACCACTTACGATAATTTTTTTTTAATTAAATTCAACGAATCATTTTTTTCAGTAAATGATGTATAATTACATGCAACTAAACCAAACCAAATCCTACCCTAACGCTTTAGTAAGTACATGTAGTTAATTATTATTACTCAGTACTTATATATACAATTACACTGTAACAATGACACCTTAAATAAAGTGTAACCAAAGATTGCTTTATGAAATGAAAGGGGAAGAATAGTTCTGAACAGACAAGTTGTGAAATAAAATGTCTTATTTTCACAACTTGTCTACCGCAACTCGTCTTCCCCTTTCATTAAAGCAAAAGCCAGCATGTGAACATGCACTGAAATGTAAAAGCTGGATCACTGATAGAGACACTGTTGTCCTTTAATGTCTTTCTCTTCAATGAGAGTCATCAACTGTGCCTGCATTACTGCGAATCACCCAGCAGTCGCATAACTAACACGTTACATGCCTCGGCCAATTACCATTCAGACTGTCTTTCTGTCAATCACAGTCAAGAGAGTGAAAAATCACGAGTACAGCGAGAAAAAGAAAGCCGCTGAGGGACAAAAGTCTCCTGCATGAGCTGCAAAGTCAGGGAACTGAAATGCTGCAGCTGCACGTCAAACACAGCAGACTGTCTGTCAACTCAGCAGCTCTGCTCACATCCGACCTTCACCTCCCTCTGAGCTGACGTTCATTCTGCTGCTCTGAAGACATACGGGCAATAGTGCCGCCTTCTGAAAGTACACACATCTGAGCAATGCATTTACATGACAACAGTCCTTTAATATTATTATTAATATTCATATATTTATACGCCATCTTGAAATTAAAAGGTTCTATCTGCATTGAGCATTTTTTGAGCTCCAAAGTTTTTGCATTCCATTCGACTTTGTAGATTGAACCTTTTTGTTTTCTAAATGAAAAGTCCCAAATGTACACAACATAAATAAAATAAAAAAACATCATATAATGTAAATAAATTTACATTATAAGTAAATTATAAGAACATTATAAGATAATCACAGTATAAGATGTGAATAACTCGATTTAGACAAAAAATGTCAGATAGAACCTTATAATTCCAAAGTGACTAATAGTATTTCGCTGTTTTTTCCTTATTATTGGCAGACAGTGCAGGTTAATCTGTCACTCTATGTCTGTCACACAAATATGATGATCCATTGCTATTTTCCTTTCTCCCATTTTTGTCTTACACAAAATCTTACACAAATGTGGGATTTTCCATGTCATAAAAGTAGTTATAAGATACAACAGATGTTTTCTTTATGATTCAGTTCCAACTATGATGAAGTTACCAATACAATTATGAAAAAACTTGCATTTGCAAAATCATTTCACAATCACAGCAGGGCATAACTAGAAAAAAAAACTGTATTAACTTTAGAAATTCTAGAAATGTTAAAGCTTTTATTCCATTCCATGAAGACTGCAAACCATAATTGATGTTTCCAAGTTAGTCAAGAGTGCGGGAACTTTGGATATACACTACCCCATTAAAATGTTTCTATCCCAGGTCATCTAAAATTCGTTGCTAAATCACAACATCATCTATGCATTAATGTTTCTATTTATTAACCCCCCCCCCCCCCCCCCCCCTCCTTTATTTTTCCTTTATTTTTCCTTTATTTTTCCTATATTCCTTTCAGTATTCTGTAAATGCTGATGAAATGCAACAGAAGACACTTAAATTATGCTACAATGCCGCCCCTCAGAGGAGATGAAGTGTCAAAACTACTGCTGAGAGTCATTCAATTGTTAGGGAATTTTCTTTGGTAATCTCCTCAGTTCAATTTCATATTGAAGCCTTTCCTTGGAGCCTTTCCAGGTCCTTTGTGTGTGTGTGTGTGTGTGTGTGTGTGTGTGTGTGTGTGTGTGTGTGTGTGTGTGTGTGTGTGTGTGTGTGTGTGTGTGTGTGTGTGTGTGTGTGTGTGTGTGTGTGTGAGAGAGAGTGAAAAGAACAGTACAGGAAATTTGTACAAAAAAAAACATTCAGACCTGATCTCTCATCTTCCTCCTTTGTCAAACTAACTGTTTCTTCTGGTGACATTCATGGGCCCCTTCAATGATTTTATCCCAAATACTATCCTTTTGATAATTTCAGGTACACTCACTAGCCACAGTGCTGAAAAAATTGGATAATTATTAAAAAAGTAAAAAAAAGTAATTTCTGTCAAAGGAAGCAATACCAGATACTGAACACAATATTGTTCCCTTTGTGTCACTCACTTGGGAGCCCCAAACACCTTTGACATTTTCGTAAAAGGCCATTCAAATTGGTTTGTGGAGTTTGCATGCCTGGCCACGCCCCTAGACATACTGGTATATAAGGCGGCCACCCTGCATCACACACTTCAGCTTTGTTCTTCGGAGCCTTCATGAGAAGCTATTTCCATTCACCTTGAAACTGCTGCTGGAACCAGAGCACACATCAGTGGTCTCTCTCAGCGTTGGCACAGATAAGTGCAGGGAGTTCCCCTGTGTGCATCAGTGGCATTCTGAAAGAGGCAAATTTCCTTAGAGGAGCAAATTCCTCTAAAAGAGCTTCATGGCGGATATCTTTATCTTTTTAAAGGCCTTTCTTTCTCCCTCAGACGGGCAATAGCTCTGTCTTCAGTGTATGGGCCACACTCATGATGAAACAGCGTTTGTCGATGTATCATGCTCTTAATGTGAGAGGGAACATTGGGGTTGCGACTATCGTACTTTTACAAAAGTCTCCTCAGCTGCTTCCCGTCCTGGTCCTTCTACCTCCGGGTACGAGGCCTCGGTGGCGAGCAATGAGGGTGATCTGGGGTTTCCAATCATTCGCCATGAGTAACAATGGATGCAAAGCCTCTCGACATGGCTTCCCCTGCTCTCCGCAAACTACCCACTTCGGGTACACCGGGGATCATTCCGTTGGTGCCGCTAGTACAGAGTCTAGACAAGCGCTTCCCAGTCCTTCATGCTGGCTCATCAGAACGATCCAGTTTGGCTGTGCGATTCAGTTTTTCAGGCGCCTGCCCAGGTCCAACAGAATGCTTTCTACCTCATGACAAGCCAAGAACACAGCAGTCCTCTGGGCGGAGATCGCTGTCCCTCCTAGTGAAGGACGTGATAGAGCCTGTCCCTCCAGCTGAGATGAAGAAAGGGTCTGGCCCTGTACAGGCTCCCGTTCAAGTTGCTCACACAGAGGCACATCCTCTCATGTGTTCAACACCAAGATTTGCGGCAATAGTATGCATAATTTCATGTTTCAATCCTTCCTTAGCACAGACCGTTTCTATGGTTCGCCTTCGAAGGACGAGCATATCAGTACAAGGTCCCTCCTTTTGCTTTGTTCCTTTCTCCTCACATCTTCACAAAGGTTGCAGAGGGCATTCGCATACTCAACTACCTTGGAGACTGGCTAATGCTAACCCACTCACGAGATTTGTTATGTGCACACAGGGACCTGGTCCTCGATTGGGACCTCGGGTCAACTGGGAAAAGAGCAGACTCTTCCCAGTGCAGAGCATAGCTTTTCTCTGTGTGGAGTTGGACTCGATCACCATGAAAGCACGTCTTTCATAAGACTGTGCATAGTCAGTGCTGAACTGTTTGAGACTGTTTAAGAACGTACCACTGAAACACCACGGTTACAAAGCTGGGGTTGATGCATATGAGACCTCTTCAGCATTGTCTTCAGGCTTGAGTCCCGAGATAGGCATGGCGCAGCAGCACTCATCGTGTGGCCATCACACCGGTTTGTCACCATTTATTCAGCCCTTTGTCGGACCCAAGTGTCAAGTGCCCCAAGAACAAGTGTCCAGTTGTGTTGTTGTCACAACAGATGCCTCCAGGACAGGGTGGGGCACTGCATGCATACCCTCTTGGGATCTTTCTCCGGTCTCACAGGCTTTACATAAATACACCTTTAAGCCCTTACAATCAGTTGAGCTTCGTGGCCTGTCTTTGAAGACGGTCCTCCTGATTGCACTCACCTCTGCCAAGAGGGTGGGCGACCTACAAGCCAAGTCAAGTCACCTTTATTTATATAGCCCGTTATACAATACAGTTAGTTTCAGAGCAGCTTTACAGTGATAACAGTATGTTATGTTATGTATTTTGGCTTTGTTGATTCAGTTCTACTGTAAAGATCAATAAATAAATTAGTTTATTTAATCTATTAAGAAGTTCTGCAAAAAATGATGTCATTATCCAGCTCAGTTCAGTTCTCATACAACAGCGTCAGTACAGTCAGATCAATAATATTGTTGAATATTAAGCGAGAGGGCACAAGCCTTCTCCATTAGTGAATCATGCCTGTAATTTAGCCGGCATACTTTCATGTTGTCCTGAGACCCCGGCCTGTATATGTGTCCAACGTTCTCACTACTACTTACAGGGACCAAGTGGTGAACTTGCAAACAATCCTTCCTGGTGAGGGATGTCCCTTTTGTGTATGTTGTACGCATATACTGTACCTGGACCATTATGAAGAGCTTCAGGAATTCTGAGTAGCTCTCTGACTGCTTCGGAGATCAGCAGAAGGGGAAGGCTGACTCCAAACAGAGACTGGCCCACTCGATCGAGGACACCATTCCCTTGGCTTATCACACCTACCAAGGTGTACCATGCCCATTGGGAGTGAGAGCTCACTCCACTAGGGGTATCGCAGCCACGTCGCCTATCTCTGTCGCCAGTTGCTGTGAAGCCGCTGTGAAGCCTGGGGTTGATGCATATGAGACTGCTTCAGCATTGCCTTCAAGCTCGTCAGGTGGAGCCCACCACAGAGACTCTTCCCTATGTAGTACTCCATACTGATGAGCAGAGGTGTGGACTCGAGTCATGTGACTTGGACTCGAGTCAGACTCGAGTCATGAATTTGATGACTTCAGACTCGACTCGACAAAATGTACAAAGACTTGCAACTCGACTTGGACTTTAACATCAATGACTCGTGACTTTACTTGGACTTGCGCCTTTTGACTCGAGAAGACTTGCTACTTCCCATGAAAACCAAAAAAAAAAAAAAAAAAAAAAATCACACGGCCGCGCCGCTCTCAGTGTATCTGCATCTGTGAAAAAAAGTGCACCACCTGTATGCATGCAGAGAACGCGCGCGCTGCCTGCACGACATCCAATCACTGTAGTCCCACGTTTTGATTCGACAGCAAAGACAACCACTGAAGCGCAACAAGTAACAACGCGCCAGTTGGCAAAATGATACCAAAGATAGTTTCGTTTGGCTATAAAAATTACGAGGTAGTCAACAAAAAACGAGTTGCAATTTGCAAAACATGCGGGTCGAAGATTACAGACGGAGCTGCCACAACGTCCAACTTGACACCTGAAGTTGCACAAAGAAAGGTAAGTTTTGAACGAATGCTAAGCACCTTATCGGATGTACCGTAACTTACTATAGCTGCAGCATATTTACTGTATCAACGAGACAGTAAACGCACGTCTCCCTTGCTGGTTCATGCTAACAAAAATAGGGATTTTTAAACCCGGATTATATGAGGTAACGTTACATGAGTGTAACACACTCAGATGGAAAACCTCGCCAACATCATGTCAACGTCCGTTTTAAAGTACAATTTCTACCTTGCTGCTAGACGGATAAACACAAATGTATATCTCAGTCTCTCCAGCACACATGAGACAAAAACAGGCCTTCCAGTTTTACTCTTTCAATTATTCAGTTTCAGAGTTGCTGGTGTGCTGCCTCATTGAGGTCGTTTATGTAATTTTGGTTAATCACAACTAAGCTGAATTGTATGGAAGCTTATGTGTAGCAATATTCAATTTGAAATGTAATATGCAAAATGGCAATGCATTTCTGTATTTAAATTTGAATTTCCCCATACATTTGTGCAATGTGTGGTGCAAAATGAAAATGAAATTATATAATATACATTTGCCATTTCATACACTAGTTTTAATATGTAAATTGAATAATAATTTTAACGCTTTATAAGTTGTAAAATTTAAATGTATTACAGAAATTATTAGATATGTTTAACATATTCAAGCAAAAACTGTAGCAAAATTGTAATTTAAATGTAATTTTTTTTCTTAATTGCATTTACACTCACAGGTAAGACACTTGCGATTTGCATTTCCATTAAGTGTCCCGCAATGAATGTAGCAAAATTCAATGTGCAATTTGAAAATGCATTCTGAGCCGATCATGTGCCCGTCCCGCCCTGTCAATCATTGCGTGAAGTTTGCCCCTCCCCCACCCAGTGCAAAACGTCGGCAAAATAGGCTCAATCGTTTTTACTTCGTTTGTGTTAACTAATTGGAATAATAATATTAACTAATGGGAATATTGTTTAGCTTATTTTTGGTTTAATTTGGTTTACTTTAGTTATTTAATTTATTCAATTATTTTGTTTTGCTATACTTTTCATGCCAACTTACCATGGCCCCCCTAGCACCCCCTCGCGGCACCCAGGGGTCCCCGTCCCCACTTTGAAAACCACTGCTATAAAGCATATGACTTCAGTTTCTTGAGGGAAAGGGCTTTCTTATGACTTTTTTTGAAGCAGTGAAAATATTCTTAATATTGCATACACTGAAACTGATATGTATTATCGTATATACCGTAGTGTACAATAGACAATGAATATTAACACAACAACATTGATATGAGTAAAGAATAGTTTCAAATACAACATGTGTGGCTATAAGGGATTTTCTGACATCTGTTTCATATTCTTCTCTGTTACAGGTATGAAGAATACCAGATGAACAAAAGCATCGTAGATGAACCACAACAGCCTTCAATCTCACAATTCCTGGACACTCGTGTAGGGCGTTACAGCATGAGCCACCCACAGCAGAAGGCCATCTCCAATGCGATACTGTCTGACTTGATTATTGACTGCAATTTTCCTCTGTCAATTGTGGAAAATAAGAGCTTTCGTCACTTTCTGGCTGTGCTGGACAGCAAGTATACCCCAGTCTGTCGCCGAACGCTGACCACAAAAACAGAGAGCCTTGCTGAGGAGAGACGTTTAAAGTTAAAAACTCAATTGAGCAACACTGACTATGTTTCAGTCACTGTGGACATTTGGTCTGATCGAAAGATGAGGGGATTCCTTGGTGTCACTGTGCACTGGATGGAGAGAGATGCAGAGAGGGTACAGCTAAAGACTAATCTCTTGGCCTGCAACCGCTTCAAAGGCTCTCACACAGCGGAGCGCATCTGTGACCAATTTGAGGCAATATGTGATGAATACAACATCAAAGCTAAATTGGACTATATCATTAGTGACAATGCTGCTAACATGCGCAAGGCATTTACGGTCTGCTTCCCCAGCGAACAGGAGGAAGATGATGATGCTGGAGATAATCTTGATGATCCTGAGCTATGGCATGACTTAACCCTAGAAGACCAGCAAACCGTCGATGCTGCTATGGCAAAGAAACAGCGCCTGCAGTGTTTTGCACACACATTGCAGCTGGTTGTGGGAGACGGTTTGAAAGAAACAAAAGTGGCATGTCCTTCTCTCTCCAAGTTATCAAAACTTAGCTCCCTGCTCCACACAAGCACAACGTTTAAAGACATCTTCGATGGTGAATTTGGGGAGCACAGAGGCATCCCTGCTGCAGTGAGCACGAGGTGGAATTCCACACTGCGGCAGGTGAAAGCAGTCCTTCATTGTGATCAGCAAAAGCTCTGTGCAGTTCTTGAGAAGGCCGGGCATAAAGAACTGTCATTCACACCACGAGAGTGGAATCTGCTGAAGGAGTTGGTGGACATTTTGAAACCGTTCGGAGAAGCAACTGATTTGACACAGGGGGAGAAAGTCATTACAATCAGTGCAGTTGTTCCATCCGTCTTGTCCCTCAATCACCATCTTGAGAAGCTGAAGCCTCAAGTTCGTTTCCTGAGCGGCCTGGTCAGAGGTCTGCAGGCATCCCTGAAAAAAAGATTTCTTGGGATCTTCATTAATGTGAAGATGGCCCAGTCTCAAGAAGGGATCACTGCCCCCTTTTCAGACACAGTCTATCTGAAAGCAGCTGCCTTGGATCCAGCCTTTTGTCTGCTGTGGATTGAGCCCCATGTGCTGGTCAACCGTGACATCAAGGCAGAGGTGGCACAACGAGTTAAAGGTAAATATTATTGACTTGCAATGCAACTTAAATGCAACATAAAATAATTTGATCTTAATCTGATCTAGGATCTAATGTGATATTAATCTGACTTTAACAATAATAACAATTTTCAGTCTTGCACAGTATCATCAACATCAGTAATGGTAATAAGGGCTCTTTTGTTTCTACTGTTGTGACACGTTTTTTTTAAAGAATTGATCCTGCAAGATGCTGCAGAGACGGAGCAACCTGTGCCTGTGACGATGCCTGCTGAAGAAGACATGGAAGGAGAAGGGCTGTTTGCTGCATACCATAAGAGGCAGAAAAGGGATGTTGGGACCCCACCAGCAGTACAGCTAAGTCACTACATTGACATGGCAGAAGGACAGAATGCCCTTTTGTTCTGGGCACTGAACAGTAAGACTCTTCCTTCACTCTTTCAAGTAGCCATCCGAGTCTTGGCAGTGCCTGCTTCTAGTGCTCCAGTGGAGCGAGTTTTCAGCCATGGTGGCATCATTCTGCGTCCCCATCGCGCACAAATGACTGACAGACTTTTGGCCAATTTGATCTTTTGCAAATGCAATGCAGTATAGGGGCCTCCCTCCACCTGTTCACAGCACGCATGCGCACACACACTCACTCTCTGCTCATCACCTGTCCACCGTCTCTCTCTCTCTCTCTCTCTCTCTCTCTCTCTCTCTCTCTCTTATTATCAGGTTGGTCCAGTTTTTCAGAAGTCATAATTTTGAGGAGTGAGGATTTTATTGATGACATGTTTAAGTTAAGGCTTAAGTTTTGTTTAAGTTAGCCTTAAGTTTAGACTAAAATGACCCATGTCTATTTGAAAGTTAAACTGTTTTGCAATATGAGGTCAATACAATACAGGACTGAAGCTGCTGTGCATTGTTCTAGTGCAATATGCTGCTGAAATACAAGCATATTTTCTCTCTCTCTCTCTCTCTCTCTCTCTCTCTCTCTCTCTCTCTCTCTCTCTCTCTCTCTCTCTCTCTCTCTATATATATATATATATATATATATATATATATATATATATATATATATATATATATATATATATATATATTATATTTTATCTCGTTGGTCCAGTTTTTCAGAAGTGATCATTTTGAGGAGTGAGGATTTTATTGATGACATGTTTAAGTTAAGGCTTAAGTTTTGTTTAAGTTTAGGCTAAAATGACCCATGTCTATTTGAAAGTTAAACTGTTTTGCAATATGAGGTCAATACAATACAGGACTGAAGCTGCTGTGCATTGTTCTAGTGCAATATGCTGCTGAAATACAATAATTTGTGAAAATAAAATTTTCAGTTTTTTACTGTATTTGATTAATGTCATTATATAAAAAGAGGTTTAAATAAATACAAATCTTACAGACATTCATGATTTGTATAAATTTTATTTCTGTGGTAAGAGGACTTGAAATGACTCGAAACTAAAATGGTAGGACTTTGGACTCGACTTGAGACTTGTTGGCTTTGACTTTTGACTCGACTCGGGACTTGCCTCATCTTTGACTCGACTTGACTCGGGACTCGAGGGCAAAGACTTGAGACTTACTTGTGACTTGCATAACAATGACTTTGTCCCACCTCTGCTGATGAGTCTATAGGATGTATTTTCCAGATAATACCTTCCTCCTTGGGGTAGGATGTGGTCTCCGTAGTGTTTCTTTCTCAATGAGAAGGAGAGCGCTTCTCAACGTTAACAACCAGGTGTACTCATGTCGTAATAATAATAATAAAAAAAACTCAGAAGAGGCCATATGGCCCGAGTGACCTCTCCCTGGAGATGAGGAGGACCCCTTCTTAGGGAGACCTGAGGTCATTAACCCTGGGTGTCAGAAGGTTGCGAGTTAGCATAGCTGCACTTGCTGTTGGCACGAGGAGGCTTGCCCGCATCTGCACCGTGACACAGTTCAGTACTAGTGACATTTAGGATATGGACCCCTAGTGTCTCCCATTCAACACAACGTCGAATTGAGTGACAGAAAGTTACTATTATGTTATGAAAGTTATCTCGGTTACTGGTGTAACTCCCATTCCCTGATGGAGGGAATGAGACATTGTGTCTCTCCTGCCACAACTTGAAATGTCGCTGAAGGGTTGTGATGCCGTCTCGGCTACTCAGAACAAACCTGAAGTGTGTGATGCACACTGGCCGCCTTATATAGCAATGTGTCTGGGGGCGTGGCCAGGCATGCAAATTCCACACGCTAATTCCAATGGTATTTTCTGAAAACATCAAAGGGGTTTGGGGTTCCCAAGTGAGCCCCCTAGTGTCTCTCATTCGACACAATGTATCTTTCTCTTTCCAATTCCTTGATATTTTTGATGAATAAAATATTTAAGTCAAATAATTTTATTTTTACAAATATTCAATGAATTTAACAAATATCATGGGGTGCACTTATTTTTTCACAGCACTGTACATAAATCAAAAAAACAATTTTAAATGATTAAATGTTAGAACAATCGTACAAGCAGCTGTCTACAAAAACGCTGTAGTGGTTGTTGTTGCTAATTTGTAATTGGGGTTGACTTTATTAAAATAAATATTGATCAATTATGAAAAAAATTATAGCATTCTGGTAAATTGTATTCTTCCATAATGGTCTATAAAATGAAAGTTAATCTCTAATCTTGATTATTAATATAATGCAGTGGTGCTGTAAATAGCCAATATGTTATATGATAACATGTTTGTGATTACTTCATATCAAAATAAATTAAATAATTAAATCTATACTTAGAGCAGTCTCAGTTTTCTACTTTACATTGAAATTATAATTCTGATTCTGTTTTCCACCTCAGTTCAAATTCAGGAACTGTATTGTATTTTCAAAGGCATTCTGAATTTATGGCACATAAAACTGGCAGGAAAAGAATCAGCTCGAGTCTTTCTGTCAAAGGCAGAGATGTGATATGCAGCGCTAAAGCACCTCCTACGCCTCCTGTCCTCCTCTCCGCAGATCTGTGAACACCGAGAGAGCAGCGGAAAACTGCACACAAGCTCACATTCTGACATGCCTTGAGACAATTATAGCCTTATAGAATTGTATGTTTTGTATTGAACTTTCATATTTTCATAAATAAGCAGTAAGTATATGTGTGTCTGATCTCTGACCTGGCGCATCATGTGAGTTCAGAAACGTCACTGCAGAGGCACAACATTAATACAGGTTTGGAGCGACTTGATGGTGAGTAATTGTTCATATATGGAAAGTGTGAGAATAATGTTCATTTGTTTTATGGAAATGTTGGTTTCAGTTGGTATTTCACACATCTGAAGAGTCTGACAGGATTAAACTATAAATAAAGGCTGTGAAATGTTGACTCGTTCTGCATGTGTTTGTGAGTTTATCAGGTGTCATGTTGAACTGTTCGTGTGGGTGGAAGAGAGCTCTCGGGTGGCCAGAGCTTTACGCTTTCGGCCCACAGCAGTTCAAATACCTACAAAAGCAGCTCATAAACACTCACTGATGTTGGTTTAGATGTAACATCTGGATTTGAAGCTCAAACATCTTACAGCAGGCTGGGTTTGCTGGTCTTAGAGCCTGTGCGCTCAAGAGAAGAGCTGATCCTGAGTCAGTGTGATCTGAGATTGTGAGCTCTAGTATTGAGTTACAACACTGACCCGACAGCATATATACATATATATATATGCTGCTCAACGTGAGTAAACAGTTGTGCAATGAGAAACCAGATCAGACAGAAACACACTGGCTCAGTGATGTGCTTCAGATTTTTTATCACTTTTCATCTGTAACTTTACACTGATTCATTTCAACTAATAGACTCACATCAATTGTGTGGTTCACATCAGGTTTTGATATTCTGAGTATTTATGAAATGACACACACATTCTGAATAAGTTTTGTATGTCAAAAGAAGCAAATTAATAATGTAAATAAACATAAATTGAAAACTCTAAATCTCATTCTTCACTTGCAGGTCACAAAAAAGCCTCAAATTCAAAACTCAACACGCAACATTTGGCATGAAGTGCACTGTTTGGCTCTAGTGAGTTCAGCTCATAGAAAGCATGATCCTATTGAAGGTACTGGACAAACTGTTTATTAACGGAATAAATCTCACAATCAGATTTCATTTACAGACATTTATACATTTTATGAAGAGGACTGAACAGGCAGGCATAAGTTGTCATAGCAGTGTGTGTGTGTGGGTGTCAGGATGTTGGTATGTGGTTGCCAAATATTCAGGGAGGTTGCTTGAGGTTTTCTTATTTGTCTCCTTCAACATAAGTCTATGGGAGTGTATCTATTGTTTCATCACACTAGCAAGATTCTCTCAGTTCACTATCAATCAAGCTAACTGCAATAAACCATGTGATTTCCTTTAAGAGGCAAATCATATCCTGTAACAGGCACTTGCCACACTTTTCTATTCTGGGATGAATTCTGCTCTCAGCAAACTGAACAATGAATAATTGAGAAGAGAGAGTCTTTCCATCTCACTGAACATCATAAAACAGCACACACTATCCTGAAGAAGAGCATTTTGAAGCTGGTCAATTTCGTCATTACCAAAATATTCCACAATTCTCCAAAGTCAATGTCTTTTTCGTTGATTTGTGTGGATGTTTTTTTTATTTTTTTTTTAGAAGTTATAAAACTACAATAAATTTAATTGAATTTTATGTTTACTCAAAGTTTCACTGTGAGTTTTCAGATGGAAGATGAAAGAATGGAAGTGAAGATCTAAACTGATCCAAACACACATATTGAGATGATGCAATCTAAGATGTACAAGACTAAGGATTGACATTTTATACTTTTATAAGTGAAACCAAAGCTGTGTTAGAAATTGCCCCTATACCCTCATTCACTATCCCCTACATTACTCTACAGTACTAATGGGTGCCCCCCCAAAAAGTTTAAGAAGTAATTAAAAATGCCCCCCTTTCAATATTTATCAACAACAATACTGTGGTAAAAAAAATGCATTTGAATTATAATGAATATCTGAATGTGTACAAAACAGCAATGAATATTAAAGGTATAGCGGAGGATCTTTCCAAATTTTAGATAAGACCCGCCCTCTCCACTTTTTGAAAAGTTTGATTGATTCACCAGAATGATTGACAATTAGGAGGACCAATAGTTTAGACTACCCACCAGGAAGTAAAACATCCTCCGCTATACCTTTAAAGGTTGGGTAGGTAGGAATTGTCTAAAAAACTTATTTTCCAAATTTGTTTAAACTTTATTTATATATCAATACATAATTAAAATGTAAGTACTCTGAAAAAGAAAGTATAAAAATCGAGTGTCTGTAGACCTCTCACGACTGTTTTAAAGACAGCTCATTATTTCCATTCACTCCACCCCCTCCCTTCTGGGCTCCTTCCAAAGCCACGCCCCCAAAACACATGAACGCGCGACTCCGACCGGCGACCGCTGAGCTGGAAGACGCATTTACCTGAGACGAGCGGAGAGGAGCGCAGTGCATGCAGTGACATCATGTCATAATCACATGTAATAAAAAAATCTATCTTTATCAACAAATAAGATGTATTTTAGCGCTACAGCCCTCCCTCCACAGCGGAGCCTGCCATGAACACGCAGGCTAAACATGCAGAGACACTGATGACGGCGGATAAACAGTTATCGCACATTCACTGGTAGGGACGAAACATCAACAATATGTTTTACATTGACTATGGCCTGCCCATACTTTGACTACAAACTTGGTCCTCAAATCATTACGTATTTTGCAATACATGTAATGTAAATCCATAACGTTGCACTCTTTCTATAAGTTATAAATAGCTAGCAAGATAATAATGGTAACGTTACAGTATCTAAGTAATTATTCTAGCGATGTGTAATGCTAAATAAGGTTTGCTAGTACATTATTTCAGCAACATGACAAGCCAGTGAATTAGCAGGTTTCTATTGTTGCTTTGCACAGTGTGTGACATTTTATCTGTATGTTATGCGGCTAGAGTTTTGACACTGAGTCATTGGGCTCCTACGCGCTTGTTTATCGTCATCGGTCTTTTTCCGTTTACCTGTCTTTGTTGTATGAGCAGGTGCCACTCGAGAAATTGGCAGTTTTAGTTGTTTGTCCGCCATTAGCACAGCTGCGCGGCACACCGGCTATCTTGATTTTGAACGACTGTAGGCGCTGTGCGAGAGAGGGGGGTGATCAGCGCGTACACAAGCATGATTGACACTGCTAAGACACTCCTCCTGGCTCTGATTGGTTGTTTCTTACCGGGAGCGGTGTATTTCTGCAAATGGCAATAGGACCACTGGGAGGAGCCTGAGGAGCTTGATTTTTTCACAGATTATCTGTCTCATATTCTACTGTCAGGACATAATGACAGTTTTAACAAATATGTAAAAAATACATTTTTACAGAAGTTACCAACTGCAGCTTTAATACCTGGAGACGAAAATAGAATAATCCCCCTATAACGATGTGACGTCTCATGTAACGTTGCCATAAAGTGTTAGCGTTGATATTGGCGTAGCGTACTGTGTGAAAATAGCATGTAAACACGGAAACTTGCGTGATTCGTTTCAGTTTTGTAAAGTTAAGTACACGTTTTTATCGTGCTATTGCTTCTTGCTTCCGCCTTTTGTTTTGTATGCTCACCATCGGCAGATTTTTTAAATGGTTCAAGAGGGCAAGTAACCTACTCAACAAAGTTGTAAGTTACATTTCCAGATACAAGTCTGCACGCAAGCTCTAAATTAATGTTATAAAGGTATAAAAAGCCAAGATGCCAAACAAAGGACAATAATATGATACGTAAATAATCCAGCGCCAGCACTTGGTTGACATCCCAAAGTACAATAGGTGGCGGTATTGCATCTTAACGCTGCCATTTGTCATAAAACAGAAGACGACACAGCGTGAGAATATGACTCGTTAACAAAAGTATGCGGAAAAGGGGATAAAACCACCAACCGGCCCCCCCCCCCCTCCGCGTCCATCTTCCTGCAGATTTCGCCACTATATAGAGAGTAAGTTGCAATTATTTTGCATGTCCTGAAATGGGAAATGTCACCCTACTGACTCCTCTCATCCCTTGAGGCTTTTAGTCAAAAAGTGTGCTCATTCGGATAAAAACTTGTTGTTTATTTCATATATTTAGAGAGGAATATTTTTGTTGTATTTGTATCCAAAATAGGGCAATATGAGCATTATGGAACGCTAAACTCTCACACGCAATTTTTTTTAATAAAGGCTTTCTGAAGCGAAGCCATGTGTTTATGTAAGAAAAATATCCATATTTATAACTTTTTGAACTGCAATCACTAGCTTCCGGTAACGTTAAGCCCAATTTATACTTCTGCGTCGAACTCACGGCGAAGCTACGTCGTAGGCTGTGTGTAGCGCGCGTACCCTTCGGCGTACCCTGTCGTGCACCTCTCCAAAAATGTAACAACGCGTCAACTCTACACGGACGCAAGCGCTGTGATTGGTCTGCTTGGACCACTCCCTCGGGTTTCACATGCTCCCTCTGCAAGTGTAATTGCGCGTCAATGCTGACAACGACGCAGAAGTATAAATGAAAACCAACGCGTTGCCTACAGCGTAGAGGCTCCGGCGTAGGTCCAACGCAGAAGTATAAATCAGCCTTTAGTCCGCGCATTACGAGAGAGTTGAGTTCCTGACGCATAACGTAGGATGTAGGAGTAGCGTAAGCTTAGGTGAGAGTAGACACCTCACCAAACATATAAGGCTGGGCAACAAACTCAAGCTCCTCCCACATTTCTCTTTAAAAATTAGCATTTCTAATTCGTGAGCGGTGTTTTATTTTTCTCTATCTTCTGCGCCTCCTCGTTCCTCAATACATCATGCGTCGAGTCAGGGTTCACTCTTTGGCTGGAACTTCGGAAGCCAGTGATTTTAGTTTATAAAGTTATAAATATGGATATGTTTTATTAATTCATCTTTATTAATCCATCTGAAGCTGTATGGATTACTTTTATGATGGATGGATGCGCTTTTTTGGGCTTTAAAATCTCAGTTACTTTTCTCTCCCATTATAAAGCTGGGTAGAGCCAGGCTGTTTTTTAATATATCTCTGAATGTGTTTGGCTGAAAGAAGAAAGTCATATACACCTAGGATGGCTCGAGGGTTGAGTACATTATGGGATATTCTTCATTTTTGGGTGAACTAACCTCTTTTAAAAATAAAACTGAGGCATGCCGCTTTATACCCTGCTGTTCATATTACGCTTCACATTATTATGGTAAGGAACGCGAGCTGATGCAGAATGATCTGACGGCTGCGCTCTGTAAGTCTAAAGGACCTGTTTGAGACATGCCCAAAACTCATAACATCCGAATCCTCCCAAGATGTCAGTGTTTACCAGGCAAACAATGCATGTGGACTCAACATCACAGGACTGCGATTCAAGAAATGTTTCAAGAAACACGCAACATGTAGGCTACAGTATTTCCTCCATGATGTAAATCACAGCCTTGCACGTGCAATGCCATTTTTATCACTTTAGGCATGATGAAGCAGATATTCAAGCGTGTGTCCTACCGTAGCTCTCCTCATCCATCTTCAGCTGACAGACACTGACGCAGGAACAGTGAAGGAGCGTCAACAATAATGTGGAGGGATCCAGCTACTCTCCTCTGTCTAGCCCATGCAGTCTCTCTCTCTCTCTCTCTCTCTCTCTCTCTCTCTCTCTCTCTCTCTCTCTCTCTCTCTCTCTCTCTCTCTCTGCTGCAGCTCTGCTGCTGTTCAGCCTCAGACCGACTCCTCCTCAACAGATGAGATGACGTCACTCACAGCATGTGCGCGAGAGCACGGCTATCAGACTGTCATACATGTTGAATATCTCCAGTGGTGCTGGAATAAATATTTAGACAACACAATTAGGTGCAAACCAAAGCTTCAGCTCTCGGACTGGGAACCTTCTTGCTGTGAGGAAACTGTCTTGGTCACACTGAGCTGATGTGAACATAATGAGCTCTAAAATATTAGGCTACTTTTAAAACAACTTTAAAATATGAATAATATATTTACATTATGTCCATTCATGAATTAATGTGAGTTGTGTTAAGCAAGTTGTCGGGCTGGTTGGCTGTCCAAAGGTTTTGGTTATACTGTAGTTTATAGCGTAAGAGGGTAGCAACAAACATTATATATATATATATATATATATATATATATATATATATATATATTTGTATAACATATATGACATTTGTAACATGCTATAACATATTTAAAACACTTTTACCGCAAATTTTGCCTTAATGACTTTATAGGTTATTTCAACCTGATCATGAAAAATGGGGGCAAAAACAAAAGTGTTGCGTTCATAATTTTGTTCAGTGTATATACTGGCCCTGATAATCAGCATATTTACTTCCCACTAGCTCCGTTTCAGTAAATCAGTTATGATGAATGAATGACTCTCTCACCCGTTGCTTTGGTCTTTGTCAACAGCCGCTTGCACCTCCTGCTGGTGAGCCGACTAACAGCAGATGGAGTTCATGCATCGGTAATCTACTGCTATTGCTGCAGTTGCCAGATGTGCAATGTTGAATTTCCTTATGAATTTGAACCACTGAATTTGTGGAAGCGAATATTCAGGCAGAATGGACTCCAATAAGTTTTGCCAATATGCTCCCATACACTTTCTCCCTCTTTTTATCACTCCTACTTTATAAAGACTTATAGATGCTCTAAAATAGGGACTCTTTTTATCCATTGGGATTTAATGTACATATTGAAATTACTCAGTTATCAGAATATTGACAGGTATTTTCTCCAGGGTTTGGTCTCTTGTTGACTTTCTTCCTTAATAATACACTGTAATTTAATATTTTATTATATATATATACAGTGAGGAAAATAAGTATTTGAACACCCTGCTATTTTGCAAGTTCTCCCACTTAGAAATCATGCATGGAGGGGTCTGAAATTGTCATCGTAGGTGCATGTCCACTGTGAGAGACATAATCTAAAAGAAAAAAATACAGAAATCACAATGTATGATTTTTTAACTATTTATTTGTATGATACAGCTGCAAATAAGTATTTGAACACCTGAGAAAATCAATGTTAATATTTGGTACAGTAGCCTTTGTTTGCAATTACAGAGGTCAAACGTTTCCTGTAGTTTTTCACCAGGTTTGCACACACTGCAGGAGGGATTTTGGCCCACTCCTCCACACAGATCTTCTCTAGATCAGTCAGGTTTCTGGGCTGTCGCTGAGAAACACGGAGTTTGAGCTCCCTCCAAAGATTCTCTATTGGGTTTAGGTCTGGAGACTGGCTAGGCCACGCCAGAACCTTGATATGCTTCCATCTTCAATGCTCTAACTGAGGGAAGGAGGTTGTTCCCCAAAATCTCGCAATACATGGCCCCGGTCATCCTCTCCTTAATACAGTGCAGTCGCCCTGTCCCATGTGCAGAAAAACACCCCCAAAGCATGATGCTACCACCCCCATGCTTCACAGTAGGGATGGTGTTCTTGGGATGGTACTCATCATTCTTCTTCCTCAAAACATGTTTAGTGGAATTATGACCAAAAAGTTTTATTTTTGGTCTCATCTGACCACACTACTTTCTCCCATGACTCCTCTGGATCATCCAAATGGTCATTGGCAAACTTAAGACGGGCCTTGACATCTTGTAAAACACTTTTTGTTTGTAAAGGCAATATGCGCAAGGGTTGCGCAATGCGTCAACCATTCAACAGCATCATGCATATGTAGTGATTCACACCTGAGGAGACAATGGGGCCCGCATACTTAATGAGCCATTCATTCAGGTGTGTCACCTATAGCCACAAGAAAGAATGCAAGAGCAATATATATACAGTATATATATATATATATATATATATATATATATATATATATATACACTCACCTAAAGGATTATTAGGAACACCTGTTCAATTTCTCATTAATGCAATTATCTAATCAACCAATCACATGGCAGTTGCTTCAATGCATTTAGGGGTGTGGTCCTGGTCAAGACAATCTCCTGAACTCCAAACTGAATGTCAGAATGGGAAAGAAAGGTGATTTAAGCAATTTTGAGCGTGGCATGGTTGTTGGTGCCAGACGGGCCGGTCTGAGTATTTCACAATCTGCTCAGTTACTGGGATTTTCACGCACAACCATTTCTAGGGTTTACAAAAAATGGTGTGAAAAGGGAAAAACATCCAGTATGCGGCAGTCCTGTGGACGAAAATGCCTAGTTGATGCTAGAGGTCAGAGGAGAATGGGCCGACTGATTCAAGCTGATAGAAGAGCAACTTTGACTGAAATAACCACTCGTTACAACCGAGGTATGCAGCAAAGCATTTGTGAAGCCACAACATGCACAACCTTGAGGTGGATGGGCTACAACAGCAGAAGACCCCACCGGGTACCACTCATCTCCACTACAAATAGGAAAAAGAGGCTACAATTTGCACAAGCTCACTAAAATTGGACAGTTGAAGACTGGAAAAATGTTGCCTGGTCTGATGAGTCTCGATTTCTGTTGAGACATTCAGATGGTAGAGTCAGAATTTGGCGTAAACAGAATGAGAACATGGATCCATCATGCCTTGTTACCACTGTGCAGGCTGGTGGTGGTGGTGTAATGGTGTGGGGGATGTTTTCTTGGCACACTTTAGGCCCCTTAGTGCCAATTGGGCATCGTTTAAATGCCACGGCCTACCTGAGCATTGTTTCTGACCATGTCCATCCCTTTATGACCACCATGTACCCATCCTCTGATGGCTACTTCCAGCAGGATAATGCACCATGTCACAAAGCTCGAATCATTTCAAATTGGTTTCTTGAACATGACAATGAGTTCACTGTACTAAAATGGCCCCAACAGTCACCAGATCTCAACCCAATAGAGCATCTTTGGGATGTGGTGGAATGGGAGCTTCGTGCCCTGGATGTGCATCCCACAAATCTCCATCAACTGCAAGATGCTATCCTATCAATATGGGCCAACATTTCTAAAGAATGCTTTCAGCACCTTGTTGAATCAATGCCACATAGAATTAAGGCAGTTCTGAAGGCGAAAGGGGGTCAAACACAGTATTAGTATGGTGTTCCTTATAATCCTTTAGGTGAGTGTATATATATATATATATATATATATATATATATATATATATATATATATATATATATATATGTATATATATATATATATATATATATATATATATATATATATATATATATATATATATGTATATATATATATATTCTACCAAATTGGTTCACAGTTGGAAGCATGTCAATTATTTTTTATTTTTTATTTTTTTTACAAATTTTGCTTGCAAATTGTATAATATCCAAGGAAAACATGTCTATTAATTGTGCAGTTAATTCTCATACTGTATTTTCAGTTTTGGAATATGTATCCTCTCCCCAAATTTGTCAATAATAAAACACAATAAAAATTATTTAAAGAAAATGCTTATATTTACCTTTTAAAATTTGTTTACATCTACCTTGTAAATATATTTTTATTAAAAAGGTTACAATTACAACAACAATTGAAGTGTAATCTTTCTTTGTAAAAACTAAAGTATACATTTTATCATACATATTTCAAAGTTAAGGATTCATTACTTCGAATATAGCCTACATTGACAAAACATACTATATTTAACATATTAGCAAAAATTGGCAAACAAAAGCTTATTTGAGGTGGCAGATATTTTACTGTAAAAATGTGTAATCTATCCAAAACTAATCAACGAAATGTTGTCTTTCATTTGTCTGTAAAATAGGTCTTTCGTTTTTATTATAAGGAATATAAATGTTAATTTGCAGTTTAATACGTTGCTTATACAAATACATTTTATTTCAACATATTTCAATCGATTTTACTCAGTATAGCAAAATAGTTTGCTAAAAGCAGATCATTCATTCACACACAGAAACGCAATTCAAATTTAAACCGTCTTTTTGCGAGTTGTGGTAAACAGCGCATCTCTGCCGTTCATTCATTCACACAGAAACGCGATTTACTTGAGAATGAAAAAAAAAACTTTCTACATTATTCCATCCGTTGCTCCTCGAAATACCAGCACTTCTGAGGTAAGTTTTCCATTATTATTATTCCTCACAGCGCTGCGAGACAGTGTAGACAAGTACACTTATCTGAATAAACTTGATGTGTTTTCTCGAGCTGATATGGGCGTTCACAGTTTGTATGGGATCGTCTCAGTCATTTGCGTTTGAATAGGGCGCGCTCTCCGTGGGCGGGGCCGATTAAAACGTAATGAGATGAGATGAGCTCGACTGGAATCGCTCTTTTAATACAGATTTCACAAGATGAGAATATTTGTTTTTTATATAAATTACTTCATTTAAAAGAAGAGAATTCAAGCTTCATGCCTGTGTGTCTGTATGCCTGTTTGACTGAGTATTCGCTGAGTTATTGTTCATTTTCGGACGCGTTTCAGAATGGACTTCACTGGCAGAGAGAAGGCAGAACTCGCTTCGTGTTTATTTTTCTTTATTTGGCAAAAAGCGCAACACTTTGTTTTTATTGTGAGTATACACAAAAATAATACACATTTAACAGAATCGATTGATGTATGAAACTCCTATGGAAAATCAAAGTCAACAGAGTATTTATGAGTTTCTTTTACATTGATAAAAAAAAAGCGAGCTGGTATCGCCGGCGATACCGTAGACCTCAGGGGGTTAAGCAGGGGAACCTTCCGTGCCATGCATGATTTCAAACCATGATGTCTTAGTGTATTACCAACGGTAACCTTGGAAACGATGGTCCCAGCTCTTTTCAGGTCAGTTCTGGGCTGATTTCTCACCTTTCTTAGGATCATTGAGACCCCACGAGGTGAGATCTTGCATGGAGCCCCAGTCCGAGGGAGATTGATAGTCATGTTTAGCTTCCTTCCATTTTCTAATGATTGCTCCAACAGTGGACCTTTTTTCACCAAGCTGCTTGGCAATTTCCCCGTAGCCCTTTCCAGCATTGTGGAGGTGTACAATTTTGTCTCTAGTGTCTTTGGACAGCTCTTTGGTCTTGGCCATGTTAGTAGTTGGATTCTTACTGATTGTATGGGGTGGACAGGTGTCTTTATGCAGCTAACGATCTCAAACAGGTGCATCTAATTTAGGATAATAAATGGAGTGGAGGTGGACATTTTAAAGGCAGACTAACAGGTCTTTGAGGGTCAGAATTCTAGCTGATAGACAGGTGTTCAAATACTTATTTGCAGCTGTATCATACAAATAAATAGTTAAAAAATCATATATTGTGATTTCTGGATTTTTTTTTTTTGATTATGTCTCTCACAGTGGACATGCACCTACGATGACAATTATATATATATATATATATTTTTTTTTTTTTTACCCCATGTTTAAGCTCCCAATAAATGTGTATGTATCTCATCTAATATGTGATGCATTAAAGAAGCAAGAGGCAAGAAATACAGGGCAAAAGAATATGGGAAGACGGCGGTAATGCACAATCCCAAGGTCCCAGGCCCCACACTCCCCCAGAGCTAACTCCAACTGCAGAGGAAAGGGACTGGGATGCCATGGCCAAGTTGGGTCCAGAAGCAGTATATATATATATATATATATATATATATATATATATATATATATATATATGAAGAGGTCAGATGCAAAAGCCTCTAAGTGCCATCTGAAATTTTCTTCTAGAATGATCATTTTTATAAAGCTTGTTGATTTAAGTTAAATAATTTCACTTAAATGACAATTAATAGGTAATTTGCATTGCCATTTAAGTGAAATTATTGAAATTAAATATACGAGCTTGGTAAAAATTATCATTCTAGAAGAAAATTTCAGATGGCACTTAGAGGCTTTTGCATCTGAACTCTTCATATACACACACACACAGCAAAAACTCAAGTGTTAAATTAACTCTCCTGGAAGTTTGTTTGACTCCATACTCAAGAGTGTTAAATTAATACTGAAGCAGGGTTAAAATGAATTAGATAATTAAGTGATTAATTGAGTGATAACTGAGTATTATTGAAGACACCTGATGTGACAAGCAGAAGTGACTGGTTGGAGTGATTAGCTTGGAGATTTGCTCATCGATGGCCCATTTTATTGGACTGATGATCATGGCTGGAGGGAGGATGGTTTCAGGCAGAGTCATCAGGAGCAGGTTGGTAAAGACACGATAAGGCATCTGCCTTACAGTTCTTATCCCCAGGTCGATATGAAATGGTGAAATTGAACCTGGTGAAGAACAAAGCCCATCGGGCTTGGCGAGGATTGAGTCTCTTAGCTTCTCTCAGGTACTCGAGGTTGCGATGGTCAGTGATGACCTTGAACTTGTGATGTGCTCCCTCCAGCCAGTGTCTCCATTCTTCGAGAGCTAGTTTAATGGTGAGAAGCTCTCGGTTTACGATGTCGTAATTCTGCTCCGCCGGGGAAAGCTTCTTTGAATAGAAGGCACATGGATGGAGTTTGGGAGGATTACACTGCCGCTGCAAGAGGACCACTCCAACCCCAGTGGAAGAGGCATCTACCTCAATGATGAACGGGAGATCAGGATTAGGGTGGACCAGGATCGGAGCGGTTTGGAAGGCCTGTTTGAGTTGTTGGAAGGCTTCTGAGGCTGCTGGGGTCAAGGACAGAGACTTGGGCTGGCCTTTGAGAGCTGAGGTTAATGGACAACTGAGAAGACTGTAGTTTTGGATGAATCGTCTGTAGAAGTTGACCGATCCGAGAAAGCGTTGGAGTTCCTTGATTGTAGTGGGTTGAGGCCAGTTTTGGATGGTATCCACCTTCCTCTGGTCCATCTGGATGCCATGTTGGTTTATGACGTACCCTAGGAAGTGGACAGAGGTAGTGTGGAACTCGCATTTTTCCAGCTTAAGGTAGAGATGGTGATGGTGGAGTTTATCAAGGACCTGTGTTACATGAAGGCAATGTTCGGCCAGGTTCCTGGAGAAGATGAGGATGTCGTTTATGTAGACAACGACGAATCAGTTGAGGAAGTCCCGGAACACCTCATTCATATAGCCTTGGAAGACTGCAGGTGAGTTGGATAGGCCTTACGGCATAACTCGGTATTCATAGTGACCTGAAGGAGTGACAAAATTGTGGGAAAATTGTGTCAAAATTGTGTTATTGTGGGAGAGAGGTGTCAGATTCTACTACGCCCCAGCGGTTTTCCTTGGATGGTGTGGATTCTTAGATCCTGAGAGCAGCGTTTCTTGTGGACATTCAATTTCTGGAGGAGTTGGACTGAGATGAAGTTCCCCGCGGAGCCAGAGTCGATGAGGGCTTGTGCGGAGACACAGATACGGGAGGTTAGAATATGTACAGCTCCGCATCTGTGAGATGATATGAATCCACCTGCATAGGTTCAGGTGCTGGAAGGGCGACTGATGGTGCCGAGGGCGGAGAAAATGCTGCGGGATTTAGGAGAGAACAGGCGGTGAGACGTTGAGAAACCTGGATGGTCTTTTGGATGAAGTTGTCTATTCCCATAGCATCTTCATACACAACCATGAGCTGGCAGATGTTGGCATTGAGTCCCTGACGGAAAGCGGTGAGTAGTGCAGTCTCGTTCCAGCCGCTGGTGGCTGCCAGTGTGCGAAACTGGAGGGCGTAAGCACTGACAGAGTTATTGGCTTGTCGCAGGTTGAACAACTGGTTGTGAACTGACAAATTTGAGGCGGTTTGGCCAAACACTTCTTTAAAGTGACTGAAGAAGGAGGATAGTGAAGAAATGATGGGTGCATTGGACTGCCAAAGAGACTGAGCCCACTAAAGTGCACGTCCAGACAGCAGGGAAATGACAAAGGCTACTCGGGCACGTTCGCTGGTAAACAGGTGAGACTGCATCTCGAAGTATAGTGAGCATTGTAACAGGAACCCCCTGCAATCCTCCACCTCTCCGGTGAATGTCGCTGGTCGGGCCATGGGACTGGCGGGTATAGCGGGTGAAGCAGTGGGTGTGGAGTGCAGGAGAGATTGGCGTGCAGCGTGAAGGACATCGGTGGGAACGGTAGGTGGGTTGTCAGACAAGGTGGGCAGAAGGGAAAGGCGAACTGCATGAACCAATTCTCTGAACGGATCGATGGGTCGATCCGCTGCAGTCTCCGTGGAGACTGACACTCTGCATGTGGTCTCGTCTTCTGTCACGGTACAGAGAGAGGCAGACAGGTAAATAGTGAAATAGATGTTTATTGAACAGAGGCACGGAGTGGAACAGCAGATGAGACTGGTGAGTATGCAGTGGAGAATCAGAACAGGATAATGAACTTAGCTGTCTGTTTGCAGATGGCGGGACAGGATATGGCAGACTGATGACTGGAGACAGAAGACAGAAGACGGATGACGGGCGATCAGAGATTCGAGGGTGAAGTTCAGGTAAGTGGTCTACAGGTGAGTAGAGGAGTCTGTACGTCAACATAAGGACAAGACCAGACAATGAAGTGAAGGGGAAGTGTCTTTATATAGTGTGTGTTGATGATGAAGTGCAGGTGCGGTGAATCAGAACTCCGGGGAGAGTGTACGAGTGGGCGGAGTGTGCAGATCTGGTGACTCCGTGACACCAGTAGATTACCGTAAAATCAAGGAAAAACAGTAATATACTGTAAAACGTAACAGTCAGATTTACTAAACGAAAGAATTTAATTTCACTGAAATATTAGAGAAAGTTCATAGAAAAAAGTTATGCAAAGTCAATAACTGATAAGGAGAGTAAATATTAAACTGAAGTGTTTTATGTGTTTTTGCACAAGAGGATACAGGAGAGATCTGTTAGTTTAATTCATTAGTTTTGTGGGTCACCATTGTGCTGGGGAGTAGAGTCTGTGCTTCAGTCAAAGATGAGCAGAGAAACATTGATGTTATGCTGCCTGTTGCTTTATTTAAAAGCAGTAACTGTGTAGTTGCTGATGCAGTGACCATCTCCTGGCTAAGTATATTAGCACACACATGTTTTCTAATGTTCGCTAAATACGAACTGCAAAGATTTTAGTTACAGTCATGTTTTTAATTAATTCACTATTACACATTAGGTGTTTGTAGTTTTATATCAAGAGATATTAATTTCCAGTGGACTCAAATGAAGTAAGTTCACACTATCAGTATAAATACTAGTTTTTAAACTCAAACTGTTGAAGCAATCGGTTTCCCAAATGATATGAGTTACCTTCCATGGTATTTTTACAGTTACATACAGTAAAAAAGGAGAGCTGTAAATTAACGGTAAAGGGCTGTAAATTAACAGTACATTGCTGGCAACCACAGCTGCCAGTAGATTACTGTTATTTTACAGTGCAATTTTTTTTTACAGTATTTTGTGATTAGAACAGTATTATGTATGTATATATCGCTACTGTAATAGAAGCCTCAATATTGTACTTCCAGACTACTGTACTTGTCATTTCCATGCCATTGTTTATCCATTCCTGTGTTTGTTGTATGTCTTTTATTTCAACGAGATTTTAAAAAGAGGGAGAAAGTGTCTGCATGGGAGCATATTGGCAAAATTTCTTGGAGTCCAGGCAGAATACTCAGAATATTATAGGTTGTGTTTTTAAACAGACAGAATAGTTTGGAATTGAAATCTGAAAAGTGAATATGGATTGTTACATTTTTGATAACTAAAATATGTTTGAAACGTTTTTACCCAAAGCTAAAAATGCAAATCCTAAAAGAACAATGTATTAAATTCAAGCATGGTTAATGCAATGCATATTTTATTAAGCTTGCTAGTTTATTAAGCTCCTCCAGATCTAATTTAAAATAAACTAAACTGGAAAACATAAACAATGAGCTTTTTTTATTATTCTGATTTAAAATGCTAATTTTAATTGTAATATTTTTTTATTATTATTTAAAGATGTGCACTCTCACATATATAGGTGTTTAAGGACAATATGTACTTTTTTTTTCTTTCGGAAACCACATTACAGCTTTTAAACTTGTTGAAAATAGGATAAAAGTTTTTTTAAACCACATGAAACAAGCACGAATACGTGTATATTTCTAAAATGTTTTTTTTTTTTTACAGGTTTTTATATTATTTATTTTTTACTTTAATTATTTGTCACAGACTCATTTACTTTCCTGTTCAACGGTTCTTCTGTATTAGATTCAATCCAAACTCTCTTTTGATGAAGATTCATAAAGTGATTCAGTCAAAACTGGACATTAAAAAGCAAACGTGTAAAAACAGTGAAACTCAGGGCGACAAACGTTTATCATGAATGAAAATAACAGTCAAAGATCAACAACTGAAGAAACATGTTCAGACTGAAACAGGAACAAGCATTTATTGACCACATTTACATGATTAAACTTGAATAAAACATGTCATGTGAATTAACAGCGAAATTCTGGCAGCAAAGGTGACAGTAGTTTAATATTCAATTTACAGTTATCTCTATGATTATACATATGTCATGTTATTAATTTCACATTGATTATAATAATGCTTTGATTCTACAGCATGAGATCCAGCAGTGTTTTTATCAGATAATCTCAAGGTTTTCAAAAACACATTGTGCACAAAAAAGAAAAAGAGACTCACAGAGACATCAAGATTTAATCTATGAATATTAATAAACGGCCAGAGTAGGTTCAGTTTGGCACGGGCGAGGTAAACATGTAGTGTGATCGCTAACAAAGCCAGAGCACAGAACAGCTACTCTTGTGTGCGCTATTGTCATTACTACAACAGCAACATTTTCTGACTATTATAGTACACTTTTCAATTAATTAAATTAATTTGAGTATTTTTAGATTTATAACGGGTCTGGTTCTCACCTTATTGATGAACAGGAATTGTAGTTTGCGAGAAAAGCTGCAAATTCCTCCATCAACTTCAGCTGCCTCTGTAATAATCTTCTAATACGTGCAAATACAATCAAGTTACAATCACTGCACAACATAAATGATAAATCGATTAGGCAGTCTGCTACTGAAAGTGCTTTTCTTCCTGTTTTCTTCAAAACAAAAAGTTGCATAATAAATGACTTAATCGCGGTATGTTGAGTGCAATGTAAATCACAGTGTGAGTACGCCCTAAGAGACCTTGAGAGGTTTAATATCTTCTTTTCTGCTTGTTCAGTGATTCTGCTTGTAATGTCTTCAATAATGTTCAATCATCATTTATTTATATTTATCCATATTTATGGACATCTCAGGTTAAACTTCGTGACATTTAACAAGGCCTGTTTTTTCAGTGATCTGAATATATGTATTTTTAGGGGAATTTAGCAGTTTTATTGTTATCATTTTTCACCAAATCATTGTTAGATTTTACTGCATTTTCTCTGTAAAAATACATTTATTTCCCAACTTTGAGAAAAAAAAAACTTTTTTTATATTTATTTTATGGACATCTCAGGTTAACATTAATGTGTGTTTGTCAGTCATTCAGTCAGTTTGTGTGTGTTGTTTAATGTCACACAAAGACACTGAATAATAAACACTAAATCCAGCATAAAGTGGTTCAGTGAATGTGGTGTTGAATGTGTGTAAGTGTGTGAGTGTGTGTGTGTCAGAGACGCTGTAGAAGGACACAGTGCCGGCCGACACGTCCACAAACACTCCTACTCTCTTACTGCCTAAACCAGGAGAAACAGCAGTGTCTTGCATATTGTGATAGATAGTGAATCTCTGATCAGTGCAGATCATACACCAGGATATCTTATTGTGTCCAAACAAACAGTCATGCCCTCCTTTCCTCTGGATTCCTTTATATGTCACTGATACATCACAATGAAATCCACTCCATTCAGCCTCCCAGTAACAGCGTCCAGTCAGACTCTCTCTTGACAGAACCTGAGGAGGATGCTCAAATCTCTCTGGAAGATCAGGATACGACTGACTCTCTTCCACACGTGTCATCTTTCTGTTATCCTCAGACAGAACGAGATGATTGTTTGCTGTGTTTGGATCCGGTGTGAGATCAACGGCATCTGAACACAAGAACACACATTACAACAGCAACATTTACAACAACAAAACAACAAACACTAAAACTGTGTATTTGGGGAATTACATTTGTGTAGTCTTGATGCCATCCTGAACTCTCCTCCATGATCCACACTAGAAAACACACACACACATTTTTTTTTTTTTTTTCATGTTTTATGGGGAATTTCCATAGACATCATGATTTTTAAACTGTACCTGTCACAGATCAGCCTAATATCCATCCTCTGCACTACATTTCCCATCACTCTCCTCGGTTCCCACCTGCACGTCATTTCCCAGTCACTCACACCTGCACCTCATCATCACCCTCATCACTGCCACTATTTAAGCACACACTTCACCACAGCTCACTGTCTGGTCTCGTTGATGCCAAGTGGACTGTTCATGTGTCTCCCTCAATATCACCCTTTGGACTCTCACTTACCGGCTCACCTCTTCACTGCTCCTTTATTGTTCAATAAACTCACTGTTCACCTTCCATTAGGGATGGGGAAATGAAGCCTTGTGAATAAATGAGGCTTTCCCTGACTGTTCCGGGAAAAGATTCAAAGCTTTGAGAGTGTTGAGAACAGCGCCATCTGGTGCTTATTTAAAATAAAGCAGCCATAAGCCTGTGTTAGAAGCTCTGGCAGATGAAGCAACCACAACACACTCCATAGTTTCAATGTTATGTGTACAAATAAAAGCCTTGCATGTTTGTGTTTTATTTGTTCATTAAATAAATTAATTTTCTCTCCTCACAAACCCATCAACCAGACTGAGCCAACAATGACTCGTTAAATAAGATCTGGGGTTCGATCCTTCAATTACCCAAAGCGAAACGTGTTTACTGACTCTAGTAAACCAATACACACCCCGATACAGGGCTTCACTAGAAATTGTGTCCCATGTGTGATACGCACATCGAATCTTCAGTGTCATATGTAACTTCACTACCTTCCATCTTCCTCTCAGTGTCTGCATTATGTAACAGAAGACCGGACCAACACAGAAAATGGATCCAGCAATGCTCTTACTTTGCCTGGACCAAGACCAGCATTCCCTCGAGGCCCACACCACGGCGTTCCTCGACCTGGCGTGACTTACCTCCTTCCCCAACCGATCATTAAGTGTTTTTTTACCATACAAGCCTAAATGCGGAGAGGAAGGCACGCCTGCCCGGTGTGGGACCTCGGGAGAATTTTGAGGCTTTTGTAGAGTGGGTATTATCCCACTGTGGTTCTCAGTTCACCATCGGCCTTTCCAACAGAGGTGAACTTGAGACCATTCAAGAGTCTCGTACCATCATGGCCGCCATTCCATTCGCATCTACCCTTACTGCCGGCTCCGCCCTGGCCGTCTGAATGGATGGCTCCGCCTTGGCCGCCTGAACCAGCACCGCCCTGGGGCTGACGAGGGCATGGCCTATTTGGAGCAAGTAACAGCTTTAAATTGCTTGTCTCCCATTTTAATGCATGGGACGTGACAGTTCAGTTCTTTACGTCCTGTTTGTGTTCCTTCTTGGGACCGTCGTGGGCTCACTGGGCCTCCATTTGAGCCATGAAGTCAGTCCCTGAGAGTCTTAAGAACCTTTTGAAGTTGTTGATGTTTCTAGGTGTTTGAACTCATTCTACTAGAAATGTAGCTTCATCTCAGGCTCTAAGGGTGTGTCTTTGAAAGACATTTGTGCAGTGGCAGGCTGGGCCTCTCCACACTCTTTTATTAGGTTGTATAACAACCTAATAATGTTAATGTTTAAATGGATTCAGCTGAGTCTTAAGTTGGTTTGTGGCACTGGCTAGCTAAATGGTCTCTCAGTAACATGGCATGATTGGATAGGATTCCCATAGTGCCATTTACTGACGCAGAATTTAAGTAAACCTATGAAAGGGAACGTCTTGGGAAACATTTGGGTTTGTGTGTGTGTGTGTGTGTGTGTGTGTGTGTGTGTGTGTGTGTGTGTGTGTGTGTGTGTGTGTGTGTGTGTGTGTGTGTGTGTGTGTGTGTGTGTGTGTGTGTGAGACAGAGAAATTTTGACCTGGGGATCGTTTGCTTTGTTCTAAAATGGACTTACATTGTTACAATGTTTTTGTTTTTCTCTCTGGATTCAGTTTACTTTCACAAGACAACATTTCAAAGCATACAAAAATGTGTTTATGTAAGTGCATGTAAGAAACACTACCCTTTCATTTGTCAGAGTCCACCAGTTTTTGTTCCGCAGTTTTTGTTGTTCGAACAAGATCTGCAGACTAGCATATAATTTATCAGTAAGAGTGTGAATTTAGGCTTCAACGGCACGGCATAATGCTCTCATAGACACCCAGTAAAGCACAATGTTTGGACGGAACCTGACAGTGATGTTTAGAGCCTCTTGTTCAATGACCATGGATCTTTACTCCATTAAAATCAATTGAAAGGTAATCTGATTAAGACTCCTATGGGCTGTTTGCCAAATTTTTCTTAAAATCCACAAAAACAATTACAACAGAGAGGTTAATTCTTATGGGTCAACATACTTGAGTTTGTCCAGATGGCTGAGTGCTTCGGAGAGCAGCTTTTGTCCTGATTCTCCTGGGTGATTGTAGCTCAGATCCAGCTCTCTCAGGTGTGAAGGGTTTGAACTCAGAGCTGAAGCCAGAGCAGCACAACCTTCTTCTGTCACCATACAGCCAGATAATCTGCGACAACAGTAAGTGTTCATTTGTAGAGATGGGAATTGAGAATCAAATACTTGAGATCAGGAGTAGGATAACATTTTGAGTCCTTTTGTGTGCATTTTAATGACTTTAAACAATTAAAGCGCTAGACCCGCATGTTGTTTTCTGTGCTGAACACACACCCAAAGCACGCTCAGAGAAAAAGTGATTTAATGGGATTTTAAACCATTCACGTGCAAGAAGACTCGTGCGCTGTATTAAGACCAACAATTAATTTGCCTTGCCTAATTTCATAATGGCATCATCATATAACCACACTTACCACGGACATGCACGGACTCCTCGATGAAAATGTTATTCAAAACAGACTACAAAACTAGGTGATCTATTCACAAATTGTCAAGACTGCTTGTTATAAATCTTTTTTCATCATTCTGATAAGTATAGTTGTTGTTTGAGCCATGGCGAAAACGGCATCGTTGTTCGTCAGCATTTTCTTTTGTTTCCATAGCATATTAAAAAAACATTATTGTTATTAATGTTATTGTTGTTATTATAATTACAACAATTATATAGGCCTAATAACATTCTTTAGGTCAGAACACAGCATAATCAGTCATAGACGACAATAAAAACCAGCTTCATACGAAGACTTAAAAAAAAAAACTTTTAGCAAGAAATATTGATTCTTCAAATTTTTTCATTATCATTAATGTATGGTCCACAAGAGAAACATTAAGCCAATAAATTAAGATAATTGATATACCATTATCAGTATATGTTGAGGTAGATTCAGCACTCATCTGAGAGAATTGATGCGCCGTGCAGCGTCAGATGCCA
This sequence comes from Leuciscus leuciscus, assembly GCF_965113295.1. Classification (NCBI taxonomy): domain Eukaryota; kingdom Metazoa; phylum Chordata; class Actinopteri; order Cypriniformes; family Leuciscidae; genus Leuciscus; species Leuciscus leuciscus. The sequence continues at coordinate 76,160,731 of NC_138725.1, read as the reverse complement.
AAATTATGCCAGACATTCAAATTTTTCGAGTTCACTTTTGGTGAATAATTTATAATATTACCCAACACTAATGCAACACTAATACTGCGAGTTACAGTAGGTGTGGAAAGTATTCAGACCCCCGGTAAATATGATCAAAAATGGCTGTAAAAAATAAATCTTTCATTCCAAAAATGTGATCTTTCGTTCAAAAACTTGGCAAAAATCTAACCTTTCATTGAAGTAAAAGAATTCAAATTGGGGGGGAAATCACATTATGAAATAAATGTTTTTCTCCAAAACACGTTGGCCACAATTATTCATACCCCTAGAATGTTTTATGAATAAAATATATTTTTTAGCACACCAGGGGGACTAGGAACATGAAATTGTCCAGCCATGACTTCTTGTTTCACAGGATTTTAAATATGAGGAAACTCAAAGGCCAAATTCCCTTAATCATCCATCACAATGTGTAAAACCAAATAATACAGTTCTGATTTGCAGCAAAAGATTGTTGAGCATCACAAAATAGAAAGTGGCTGTAAGAAAATAGCTAAATAATTGAAAATACCCATTTTGACCATCAGGGCAATAATTAATAAGTTATAATCAAGTAAAAATGTTACAAATCTGCCAGGAAGAGGACGTGTGTCTATATTGTCTTAAAGGGGTGGTTTGGGATTTTTGACATCGGACCTAATTTTTAAGTCAGCCTGGTTGTTATTCATCAGTGGAGACATTTTTTTAAAAAAATTATCCTGTACTTATATTTGGATAATTAGCCGATGCTAGGCTAGCGCGAGTCAATGGTATATGTGTTAGCCAGCCATTAAAAACCGTTTTACCCACTCCACAGTGCACCAAACGCAAATCAATGATAACACTAGACTATCGATGTATATGTCCGTTGAGAGAATAATGTTAGAAATCAAACTTACCTTTCATCTCAATGATCCCAAAGGAACTAGTTTCTCAGCAGCTGCGGAATTTTACTTTGCTCCGGTTAGTAATGCGGCAAAAAGTAAACACAGAACAGAAGCGCACTTGCGTCATGTGTGTACCGGCTCACTCGGTTGCCTAGGTAATCAATATCACTCCGCTGCTGCTGTAGACAAGGCTTATGATTACAGGGAACAAATTATAACTAATGCAATGTGATGAAAGGTAAGTTTGATTTCTAACATTATTCTCTCAACGGACATATACATCGATAGTCTAGTGTTATAATTGATTTGTGTTTGGTGCACTGTGGAGTGGGTAAAACGGTTTTTAATGGCTGGCTAACACATCTACCATTGATTCGCGCTAGCCTAGCATCGGCTAACTATCCAAATATAAGGACTGGATAATTAAAAAAAAAAAATGTCTCCACTGATGAATAACAACCAGGCTGACTTAAAAATGAGGTCCGATGTCAAAAATCCCGAACCACCCCTTTAATGCACGGTGAGGAGGATGGTTTGAGTGGCCAAAGACTCTTCAAGGATCAAAGATGGAGAATTGCAGAGATTAGTTGAGTCTTGGGGTCAGAAAGCCTATTAAAAAAAAATCAAACAACCCCTACATCCCCACATGTTGTTTGGGAGGGTTTCAAGAAAAATGCTCCTCACTCCTCCAAAAACTAACTCCAGCATATTCAGTGGTCAGACACGACTGGAACTTCAAACAACACAGGGTTCTGTGGTCAGATGAAACTAAAAAAAGAGCTTTTGGGCAGCAAACACGCTAGATGGGTTTGGTGCACACAAGGATAAAAAGTACCCCATGTGTACAATTTAATATACCACTGGATCTTTAATGTTGTGGGCCTATTTTTCTGCTGGAGGTCCTGGACTTCTTGTTCAGATACATGGCATCGTGGATTCTATCAAGTATCAACGGATAAAAAAATCCAAACCGGGCGGCTTCTGCTAGAAATCTTATAATGGGCCATGGTTGGATCTTCCATCAGGACAACGATCCAAAACAAACATCAAAATCAACACAAAAATGTGTTAGGGAGCACAAAATGAAGCTTCTGCCATGACCGTCCCAGTTCCCTGACCTGATGAGTGGAGTGAACTGAAGAGAAGAAGCACCAACATGGATCTGGGAATCTGAAGGATCTGGAGAGATTCTGTATGAAGGAATGATCACTAATCTCTTGTCAGGTGTTCTCCAAACTCATCAGGCATTATAGGAGAAGACTCAGAGCAGTTATCTTGGCAAAAGGAGATTGCAAAAAAGTATTTACTAAAAGGGTAAGAATAATTGTGGCCAACGTGTTTTGGAGAAAAACATTTATTTCATAATGTGATTTACCCCCCAATTTGAATTCTTTTACTTCAATGAAAGGTTAGAATTTTGCAAATTTTTTGAACGAAAGATCACATTTTTTGAATGAAAGATTTATTTTTTACAGCCATTTTTTATCATATTTACCGGGGGTCTGAATACTTTCCGTACCCACTGTATCCAAAGATCTAACTTTAAATGTTCACTTCAAAATACAAACTCAATTTTTACCCAACAAATTTGTCCACAAATTCCCTGTTAACAAATAGAACATTTATATCCAATATAAGTGTGATGGTGTGCGTAGAAAAAATACGTCATTGCAGTGTGGGCGGTCATGCATGTTGAGTGCACTGGCCCCCATTTCGTGTAGCAGTATGCACGGCATTTTTTGTAACTCTGAAGATGCATCACTAGGCCAGGGTCCAGACTCCGTTGAAAAATCAACTGTATCGAGTTGCTGACTGTATTTCTGGCCCTGCAATGGTTTTGACCATAGATCCAGGGCAAGCATGTGGTTGGATGAACAAAACAACAGCGGTGGCATATACACATTGCCAAGGTGGTATCTGCTCCAGTACCACAAGGGTACTGGGGAACGGTGCTTCCCTGACAGACATCTGCAGAGAGGCAGGCTGGGCTACATCCAATATCTATGCTATATTTTATAATCTCAGAATTGATGCAGTTTCGTCTTAAGTGTTAGTGGGCACAAATAGGTAATATTCAGTCAACCAGTTGGGTGTATCGCTTGCACTCAGCGCCTTTCCCCTCTCTGAGGTGATAATGTGCACTTTTTTGTCCATGTTTTTTGGTCCTATTCTCCAGCACTCATTGGTAGCTGAATCTGGTGGATGAATTCGCTACCAGGCCCATAAGTCATGGCATGCCCCTTTTCAGGTGAGCCTGTGTACTTGGGTTAAGTGCTCCAGATGTGCTGATTCCCTAACAGTAATCTCATTTGATGCATTTTCACTTTTTGTTAGTCTCTGTTAGTAAACCCTGTCTTGGTAGAGCCTCACTCTGCCACCAGTCACCGTGGCTGTAGAGTTTCTCCCTACTCAGGCAGAACCCACCACAAAGACATCTTTCCATGTGAAGCACTTCCCACTAGGGAAGTCCATGTGATGTATTCTCCACATGTTAACCTCCCTTCAGGCATGATATCTCTGTGGTGTTCTTTTTTCTGCACAAGAAAAATAACACATTCCCCAGCGCAAACTTCTGGTCTGCACAGCTGGATGTTTTTATTTTTTAATCAACAAAAAAATCAAAGGGCTTGTTTTATTTTATTTTTTGAAAATTACTTATTTCCATTTTTAAGTATGGTCCTGTATCACCCCCCTTGTGGTACGGGGGCTACGGCAAAATTGAGGCGTTGGGAAGGTTATGATGTGGCCTGGGTGCACTTGTCATTAGGCAATTCAATGCAAATTCCACTCATTCATTTTCATTGGCCTTTTCTGAAGTATCAGAGGTGTTTAGAGCTCTCAAAGGCATCCCCTAGTGCCACTACATCAACACGTCTCGTTCCCTTCATCAGGAAACAGAGGTTACAATAGTAATCAAGATGTTAGTTGACATGTAGTTGCAAAGTAACCTATATTTAGTAGAATATCTAAAGTGGACCATTGAAATAAAGTGTAACATTTATTATTACAGTGAGGACTATGCAGTGTTTTATTTAACATTTCATTATTCAGTATTTGTATTTCTAACTTGAATGCTCAAGTTTGATGGACCTGCTTTTGTTCTTATTTTATTACTAACCTGTTATCAATAATTACTTGAGAACTTTTTACTTATGTAAGTTTGGTTAGTATTTGTTTTTTCTGTGGTATTAAAATTGGTACAGAGAATTGTTAAATTTCACTTGTATCTAAAATGTTGGTATTTGGAATTGTATTTCCAGCAGAAAAAAGTCAGAAATCAGTTTTATTCTAGCTTTATGCATTCTTTTTATCAACATTTGAATGTGGGTAAGTTTCATCCAAAAAGCAACATTTTGAGCAAAAATCTGAGAAAATAAAGTTTTTGTCAAAGACTACATCTGGATCAGATTCAGAACGATGATCAAAACATAGATGGAGTAGATTGAGTCCATTAACACCCCTAATGCTTGTACAGTCCAATAGCTCGTCCTGGGTCGACATTTCATTTAATAACGTTAGGCAGTTTTGCAGTTTAATGTTGATGATCGTGTTATTTTATATATGCATATGACTACATACTGTATATCACTTGTTTTTGCATCTCCTTTGCATGTGTTTTGATCGGGAGATTCAGTACTCTTTCAGAAGATGCCTAATAGCGTGTGTAAAAACGAAAACAAGGAAATCCGGAAATTTCCGTCAATGGCGGGAAAGAGTTAAAAATAAAGAAAAGCATCACACACAAAAACAAAAACATTTCATTTTTTGTAAAAAAAATTGGTTGTAACTGGATATAATAACTGTTAGCCTAACATGTGTTAGAATAGTCAGTTAATTAATCATTGCATTTATTGCCTGAATAGTTGATTAATCATTCTAAAAGTCATTAGTCTATTATCAAAATACATACCTCAGTATATTGAGTACACAGTTTGGACTCTTCAGTCCAGCACAGAGCAGCTTCACTCCTGAATCCTGTAGGTCATTGCTACTGAGGTCCAGCTCTCTCAGGGAGGAGTTTGATGATTGTAGAGCTGAAGCCACATTTTCACAGCACTGATCGGTGAGATTACAGAAGACCAATCTAAACAGGGTAATGAGATAAAATCTATTAGATATGCACCATATAGATACAAACTAATGTTTGAGGGAACTGTATGCACTCATAGTCAGCATAGTATGGAAAGGCTTACATCTCACTGTGATGCTCACAGTTATCATGTAATAATGACAACATCACATATGGATTAAATAATAAATAAGTAAATTGCAGATTAAGGAAAATGTATCCATGTGTAAGACAAAATACATATATGTAATAATCTTCTATATTTTTTTTACTGCTATATAATTTAATTACTGCAGATACTAAATTTGCCATCGGCTTTGACTTGGTTTTGAATTATTTTATTTTTTTTACAGTTTTCATTCACAAATGCTAGGACACATTTATCAATACCTGGGTCGCTTTTTCCAAAACTCTTCAAACAGTAAGCACAACACCAGTATATGGGCCAGATTTACCAACAGCCAAGAGCAAACCCTCTTTGGGTGTTAAAAAACTACTGTCAGGATTTACTAAAGACACGCAGTGAAAAAATAGTGCTGGAAAGGTGTGGACAGTTGTTTTGCAGCAGCTGACCTTGTTTCATATGCATTTGTAGGAATTTCCCTTTCAGATGCAAAATGTATGGGAGAAGAGTATTTAAATGAATCACTCAAGGTGATTTACTAAGGTTTGCGCCTTTCAATTTGCTGTTATTTGCGGCATTGTTTACCGCCCAAAAAAAGCATGTCTTAAACCAGACGCTAATTTGTGCTGCTCCTGGTAGAAATAGTACAAGGCATCAGTTTACTGTCAGGGATTTTGTGTTGTATCGCCTCGTTCGTGTCCAGTGTAGACAGTATTAGTTAAACTGAAACATTAAAAATATAAACAAATTTATATTTATTTATAAATTACCAAATTTTGTGTAACGACTAAGCCTGTTTTTGATTCACTTTAACCATTTTATTATCTCTGGTACTTTTGATTTTTACAAGCCATCCGTTCATTTTGTTTTTAGCTCAAATACAGTTCTGAATTAACAGGTGCTCACACCCCCCTAGGGTGCCCCACAGGTTGAAAACCTCTGCTGTAGCCCATGAAAAAAGTTACTTGAATAACCTATACTGTTATATAACTATACACAGCCAAGATGGCTGACACGCCTGAGCCCTCAGCCAAGATGGCCGACCACGCCTGAGCCCGTTACTGAGAGAAAGTTTCCCGAGCCAGAGTCCAGTGAAGGCTCCTGCCCCTGACCAGAGTCCTGTAATGGCTTAAGCCCCTGACCAGCCCCAGAGTTCAGCACAGAGCTCCGCTCAGTGCACGCTCCAGCCGCTGAGTTCGCTCCAACACATGAGCCCGTTCCAACCCGAGTCCAATCGTTCTTGACTGAATAACTTTTGTAACTATATTTGTAATGTATATTTTATTTATAAAGTGCAGTGTTATTTTACATTTGATTACAGTTTCTGTACTTGAATACTTGAAAATCTTAAAACTGTTTATTTCAATCGTATCTTTGTTCAATTGTATTTATTTGCTGCGATTGTTAATTTTTTATTTGTTCTTTTTTTAATTAATGAGTGTTTACTTGTCTTTAATAATGCTTGAAATTTATATTAGTTAGGATAGTTGTTTTTCTATGGTATTTCAAAAACCACAGGCAAACGTTCCTTGAGTAAGTGTTCTTTAGCCTGTTGATTTTTGTTCATGATATTCAGCTACAATTAAATGTTTTGCAATAAGACTAAAGTTTTAAAGTTTTATCTAATCGTTCAAATTCAAACGAAGGTAAAACTGAAGATTATACCAGCACTAGAACCACCAAACGCAATGGTTAATTAATAATACATATATTTCCCTTTGAGCTAATTGCTACACAATGTGAAACTCAAACCTCAGTATGTTGAGTTGACCGTTTGGACTCTTCAGTCCAGTAGAGAGCAGGTTCACTCCAGAATCCCGAAGGTCATTGTTACTCAGGTCCAGCTCTCTCAGGGAGTTTGATGACTGTAGGACTGAAGCCACAACTTCACAGTACTGATCAGTGAGATTACATTGTGCCAATCTGAAAAAATTGAGGACTCTGGTTAAAGAGGTATACTGGTGTGCTGATATCCCCACCAGATTGCAAGATTTCCTTGATTAACCAATTTTTAGCATAAAGATAAAGATGATTTTTCACTCTCTGGTCTTTACAGCAGAAGGATCCAACAATTAAAATAATTACAGTATGTGACATTTTATGAATATTATGTCACATGTTATGTGTAAGCTTCAAAAAAACTTTCATTAATTTAAAACTTTATTGTAAAAAGTATTTTTAGATGAATTCTGTCATTACATGTTTTTAATAGACGTTTTCTTAATATCAGAAACTTGTAATTGGCTGTGATTTTTTTTGTGATGTATTAATCAATAATTGGTTTGAAAATGAAAACAACACTTAACTACAGTAATTTGTGTTTTATGACTGTGAACAAAATTCCAGAAAACATTTATCAAACCTTCATTACAACTTTTGTTAAACGTAACTGTGTTCATATTGTAATATCATTAGATCATCACACTCACAAAGCTTTTCGGCAGTTCCTCACAGCAGGTAACAGTCTCTTTCGACCTTCTTTTGATTTGAATGCATAATTTTTAAGGTCAAATTCATCCATCACCTCCTCTGACATCAGGATCATGTTTACCAAAGTTGAACATTGTGCAAGAGAAAGGTTTTTGTTTTTTGTTTCAGATTTGAAAAATGACTGCATTTTTTCAACAACAGAATTTTTCTTCATCTCAATCAAGCAGTATGACAGATTCATCCATCTTTCAGGACTGATATTGTTTTTTTGACCTCGTTTGAGGTTTTGGATTATTTTCTTGATGCTCTCTGGGTTGTTCTCTGTGTGAATCAGGAGATCCTGTAAGAGTCTCTGACTGGACTCCAGTGAGATGCCATGAAGGAATCGAAGGAAAAGATCCAGGTGTCCGTTTTTACTTGTCAAGGCTTTATTCATTGCTCCTTTAAGAAACACATCCAGTGGAACATTCCCAGACTGAGTTCTGGACTTTCCTGTAAGGAATATTTTCAGAACTTCATTGTTTTTGTGTAAATAGCAGAAAAACACATACAGTGCAGCAAAAAACTCCTGAAAGCTCAAATGTACAAAGCTGTAAACCTTCCTGTGATAAATCACAGATTCCTCCCTTAAGATCTCAGTGCAAATCCCAGAATACAGTGAGACGTCCGTGACGCCTATGCTGCTCTCTCTCAGGTCCTCCTCATAGAACATCACATTGCCCTTCATCAGCTGATTGAAAGCCAGTTCAGCAAGTTTCACAATCACTTCTCTGTTGGACTGCAGGAGTTTCTCTGGATCTCTCTCTTCATTCTTCTGGTTCCTCATACTAGTTTGAATGAGGAGGAAGTGTATGTACATTTCAGTCAGAGTTTGAGGGATTTCTGCACTGAGATCTTGTTTCAGGATGTTTTGAAGCACAGTGGATGAGATCCAGCAGAAGACGGGTATGCGACACATGATGTGGAGGCTTCTTGCTTTTGTGATGTGTGAGATGATTCTACTGGCTTGATCCTCATCACTGATTCTCTTCCTGAAATATTCCTCCTTCTGAGGGACATTGAATCCCTGAATTTCTGTCACACGGTTGATGTAGTTTGAGGGGATCTGATTGGCTGCTGCTGGTCTGGTGGTGATCCAGATGAGAGCAGAGGGAAGCAGATCTCCTTTCATGAGGTTTGACATCAACACACCCACTGATGAAGACTCAGTCACATCAGAAACTTTCTCACTGTCTGAAAATATCAGTGTAATTCTGCTTTCATCCAGACCATCAAAGATCAACACAACTGTACATTCATCATAAATCTTTGGGTCCAGATCTTGAAGTTCAGGATGAAAGTCTAGCAGAAGTCTGTGAAGACTGTACTGATGATCTCGAATCAAGTTCAGCTCTCTAAATGGCAGCACAAACATGAAATCTACATCCTGATTGGCTTTTCCCTCGGCCCAGTCCAGAATGAACTTCTGCACAGAGACGGTTTTTCCAATTCCAGCGATGCCTTTAGTAAGAACAGTCTTGATTTTGTCTTTCTTCTCTCTTCTCTTCTCCTCATATCCTAGTTCAGGTGAAGGATCAAAGATGTCATTGCAGTTGATTGGAGTGTCTTGGAGTGTCTTGTAACTTTTCTCCATCTGTAACACCTCATGTTCTTCATTCACTCCTTCACTCTCTCCCTCTATGATGTACAGCTGTGTGTAAATCCTGTTCAGGAGGGTCTGATTCTCTTGTAGGTTGAGTCCCTCAAATAAGCTCTCATACTTGTTCTTCATGCTGGTTTTGTGCTGGTCTTTGACTCTCTGCAGATCATCATGCACTGGCTGGTGAGAATCGAGCTGCAGGGCTGCTTCTGTGTCATGATGACTGATGTGTTTCTGACAGGAGGAGGATGTACTGGTCTGACAGGACACATCTCTGATCTGGTCAGCTCTCACACCACTGAAAACACATTAAGAAGAACAGAGAGACAAAAACAAACAGAAAAGAATAGAGACATGTATTACATATTTAATATGACATTTCTGATTTGAAATCATACCACATCTAGAAAGAAGTGTTTATTAATGAGTCTCCTTTTAAATATAACATGATTTCTATTTATTATAGCCAAATAATTTCTTGACATCCCATATAGAGTTTCCTCAAGGTTATCTTTAGGACCGATGGTAAGTTAGTAAGATACATTTTGCCCCCATTTGGGGTAGATAATGACCAGCATATTTAAAGGATTGTTTGAATATGATATTGATGCATCTAAGGTGACAAAAATAATTTCTGTGTAAATAAACATGTAACAGAGAAATTATAGAAAGAAGCATAGAGCCCATTTTACACTAGAAGCGCAGCAGAGCAGAAGCAGAAGCAGCACAAAAGTTGTGCGTATGCAGAGATTAATTGCTGCATTCACACTGTAATTTCAGGACTAATCACAGCATTTCTAGAGCCAGCTGCAGCTGATGGTGTTGGTAATCCATTTTCATTTTGATCATGAAAAATGCACTGTTGCTTTAAGTGAGCGTGAACAGCACAGCAAATAAATAGACTCGACACAGAATCGTACACAGCACCACTGCTTCTGCTATGCGTTGTTGTGCGCCTCATCGTGCCGTGTGAAAGTTATAATCTGTTAACATGGACCGCTGAAAATAATATGCACTGTTTACCATTCTGGTGTCAAACAGACCTAAGAAAGCACACATATGCACATAACAACAACAATATAATTAGTTTGTCAATAAATGACAATATTTATTTGTGATTAATCTAATACTGAATCAGTTCCTATAACTATAATTATTATTATTAATTATCAGGGGTGTAGTGGTGCACAGAATGCACTCTTGCTTAGGTCATATTTTTTGTAGGACTGATAAAAACAAACAAAAGGTAATTGGTCATAATCAGCTACAAAACTGAAAAGCACTTCTTGTGTTAAGTACAAAATAAACAGAATAATGAAAAAAAAAAACTTTTGCAGAGATTAGTTTGCTTTGTGTATGAGAGTTCATTAACATGCAGTGACAATGGTGGATGCACAAACAAAATCACAGAAAGATGAGTGAGAAGGAGAATATGTGCCATCTACATCTGAGCCTACTTCACCTTTCCACAAGAAGGCGGCAAATTAAGTGACAACTGAGTCTTCCCGTTTCAAGAACATGCATGTTTCATCACAGGACTGTAGTGAGACTTCCCCGAGTCACAACACAAATCGGCACAATGCCAAATGATTGTGTGTCATTATAACAGCGGAAACTACTTAAAATACCCTGTCATTTAAGGTCATACTGATAAGAGTAAGTAATTTTATTGTACACTCACAATAAAAAATTGTTTTTCTTTTGTAAAATAAAAAAAAGACAAACAGGATGGTGCTTTCTGCCTCATAAAGGTCTTTCTCTATCCTTTACAGTAGTGTTCAACCAGTGCTCTGCTAGAAACTTTCGTCAGTGTGTGTGAACAAGGACTCTCTGTGGTTCTGATCAGTTCTAATCACCTGTGAAGATTTTTTGAACATTAAATGTGTAAACGAAATGTACTAAAATTATTTTAATCAGACGAGTAAACAGTTTAACTTTTAGAACCCTATAAAAAATTTTCACATCTAAGAATAACTTCCTCATCAGCTCTCAGTACTGATTATCAAATGACTGGTGTTTATCTCAACAGATCTCTTCTGAGGATAGAAATTGGATGAATATTTATTGAGGCCGAAATGTGTTGAAGCCGGGGACTTTGGCACAGTGCAGTCCACATAGGTCTTGTTTTCAATGATTCACTGAGTACTCAGCAATAAAAATGTAAAACAGGGCAGGGCTGTGCGATAAAGTTTTGCATGTGTGTGTGAGACAGAACCACTTGTTTGTGTGAAGTGAGAGTTTGTTGTGTGTTTGTCTGTATGTGAGGTTAATCTAGGTCTGTACGATTAACCGAGATTTGGCTTAGTGCAATTATAGAATTAATTAATTAATGACTTATTAAATTAAATACAATTTCATGGTGAATCACAGCACTGTGATCAAAGCGGATCGATCAGTAAATGCTGTTCCATCTCTACAAGCGCTGTGAATTTAAGTCACTTTTAACATGCATTTGAAAAAGCAACACGCGCCAAACATCTTCCCAAACTTGTGATGAGTAGTTTTACAAACCTTTTGTCCAACAAAAGAGAACATTTATGTTAAACATTTGGTTTGACATAACTTCCTTTTGTGGTCTGACGATGCTTCATATCACAGAATGAGGCAGAATACTATTATTTTATAGTATTCTATACAGTAGGGGTGTAACAGTACACAGAAGTCACAGTTCGGTACGTACCTCGGTTTTGGTGTCACGGTTCAATGTGAGTTCATTACTTTTACATGTCCGGCCCCCAGTGTTGTGTGTAACGCGTTACAAAGTAACGCGTTACAGTAACGTAACTACTTTTTTGGGTAAAAAGTAGTGTAACGCGTTACTACAAAAAATTTGGTAACGAAACGTAGTTCCTTTTTCAATTCGGCGCAACGTTACTTTTCCCATGGATATATTTGACAGCGACACTGCCTCAGGTGCGCGCTTGAGAGAAGAGAACTGTTGAGAACTGAAGAAAACGATTTAGTTTCATATTTATGTTTAAATTAAATTAAATAAAAAAATTGCGCAATATATCGGGAGACAAATGGAGTGTGGAGACATGATTTTGACCACTTTATTAAGTTTGTTTTTGTAGAAAACCTGTATTTAAAGTGAATTTCGTTTTGTATTAATTGTATCTTAATTTTAATCAATGTTTTATCAACCAATTGGCTGAATTTAATAAGAAGTAAATTAAAGAAAACTATTTAGTTTCATATTTATGTTTAAATAAAATAAATAAATAAATAATTGAATCTATGTTGATTATATGAAAAGTGAAAAGCGTGAGTAAGATCATAATTTTGTGCAATATATCGGGAGATAAATGGAGTGGGCAGACATGATTTAGACCACTTTATTAAGTTTGTTTTTGTAGAAAGACTTTCTTTAAAACGAATTTCGTTTTGTATTAATTGTATCTTAATTTTAATCAATGTTTTACCAACCAATTAATTGCCTGAATTTAATAAATAAGTAAATATGGCATGCAAAATAATCATGACGGCACCAGCGCGTGAACTGGAGCTCCTCTCCATACTGTAAATGAACCGAAACTCATAAGCTACTTGTCTCACAGACCTGAGAAATATATAGAAAGCTTGAATATGTGTACTTTTAAACAAAATATTTTTTTTTCTCTCAAAATCTCTTTTTTTTCTCCTACTCCCTTGATAGAGTGAGTCGTATGTCTGAAAACTAAGCTTATGTCTTCTATATCATTTTGTCCTATGTTATCAAGACGCGATTCGCACCGGTGTTAGAGAGCAGGGAAGCTTTATTGGCTGTTGCCGAAATTTAAAGTTCGGTGGATAGGGGAAGCGGAGCGGAGAGAAGTGGCGCGAGCACGCGGCTCATCGCGGAGTGTCGCACTCTACCCCATGATGCAGAGCCGGCTGAGAATAAAAGTTGCCGCACACAGCAGCGCCAATGAGAAGGACTTTTTTTCTTTTGAAATTGATACTATTTTTTATAATAAAGAGCACAAAATAATTACCTGTTATGTCCTCCATTGTATAACTTTATGTCTACATATTTAGGAACAGATATTGGGTTCTGCCCAAAGTCAAGCAACATAAAAGTAACGTAAAAGTAACGAGTAACGTAAAAAGTTACTTTCCAAACGGGGTAACTAAGTAAAGTAACGGATTACTTTTTTTAAAAGTAACGAGTAACGAGCAAACACTACTTTTTAAAAGTAACTTCCCCAACACTGCCGGCCCCCAAGATTCCAGCTTGCTTAAAATAAAAAAAAATCAAGGAATTGTTGATTTGTTACTCTAACTGATAGATTGACTAATGCTGTGGGGTAAAATGCAATGGCTGTTTTCAAACTTGTTGGTTTGATTAATGTGTTGCGCGTAGTCTACGCTGTCATTTTCTTTACGTGTGAGAGTTAATTAACATGCGGATGAGCAAGACGGTGAAAAGGAGCCTACCTCACCTTTCCACAAAGACGGGAATATGCCTCATTCGCGCGAATGGCACAAATTGAGCGTCTGGCGCGTTACGCACTAATTATTTTATGTAGTGCTTTTTGTGCATTCACGCGTTTGATGCGAATTCGCGTCTGCCACCCGAGTTGAAAAATCTGAACTTCTGCGTCAATTCGCGCCGTGTTAACCAATCAGGAGCCTGCTTGCTGCTGTCACGTGGTGAAGTAAAAACAAAGTAAATCTTTTATCACATAAAAACTTGATTTCAACATACGAGACATATTTTTCATTTTGTATTGAATGCTATTTATTCCATCTCTAAATCCAGATTATATGAAACATTTTTATTCTAATGTAAAGACAACCAATATACTTTAGTGTATAAGAATAGTTTGTGTCTGGACAGTGTTGTGTGAGAAAAAGAAAAAAAATCACAGGACAGGTTAATTACTTTTGGAGGCTGGCTCCATTTATCATCAATACAAAAATAAATGACAGATTATGTGGGTGAGGACGAGGGTGATCCTCGCTCCGATGTGGGACAACAGGTCATTAAACTGGGCGTGGGACAGGCAGAAGCACCGCTGATAGCGGCCGTCATCCAGGCGCAGCTCCTGGAGCAAATGGTGAAACTCGCCAAAACTGGGTTCGCCTCCGAAGCGTCTGGTGGACCCAAATACGGCGACAATGATCCCTATGCCGCTGTTCTGCTCTCCAGAGCAAATACAGAGCGGTGACTCTCTCGATAAATGATCGATCAACATCAGACATCTTGTAAAAAGATGGCCGCCAACGGGTTTCGAAACTTTTGAAACTTTCGCCTCTGACGCGCGTAAATTTCGCTTCAAACTTTTGTTTTTACGCGCGTCAATTTCGCTCTTGACACGCGAATGGACACAAAGCGGTCAAGCGTATAACTAGACGTGGCAGGCGCGAATTTGACGCGCTATTCGCGTCCAGTGTGAACGCACAGTAAGGCTCCAGCTTGTAATGACTCTCCCTGCCTGTAGTTGGTGCTGACCTGTAATGACTCTCCTAGCCCCTAGGTGGCCCCAGCTTCTGTAAAAATAGCTTCAGGAAACAATTCAGTGATAAAGGCTATGCCGATTAGCATTACATTACATATATAAATATACTTTATTCTTATGAAGAGATGTCTACAAGAACACAGATAAACCATATATTTTTTGCAATCATATATATATTGTCTTCATGTTTCATTAGTCAAAACTTCTCTATCTGTGTTTAATTCTGCTACAGCGACAGCTGGATGACTTTGTCCATATAAGGGATTTCCTGGAATGTCAAGAAGATTTACGACTTCTATGAATCTCACTTGTGGACTTTCTGCATTAGAAATGCAGAGTATGAATGAAGCAGACTTTACATTACATGCATGAACTCACTAATGCTCAAAAGACCCTATTGTGGGTAAAACAAAAACAAAATTATTGTGGCTGTTTTCAGAGATTGAAACAGACATTTTATACTTGTGCTAAAATTGTGTGGCCTGTGCTACAAAACATTTAACCTCTGTAGCATCAGTGCTAGGTGCAAAAAAAAGTTAGTGTACAGCCTTGCATGGACTTAAAACATTTTGATATTAGATCATTGAAACACATGTGACCACATCACATTTCTATTGGAAACGATATCCATCCTGAATGTTTCACAGTGAAACACCACCTACTCGTCGCACGCTCACCTAACACATGAGTTATGATCAATCACAGATGATTCCTCTTTATCCTTATCACTCGCTTCCTTACACTTTCACACATTATTATCTACATGATAATACTCACACAGGGTCAATGTTCACTGCACTATCACTGAGATTACGGGGATCAATCATGGATCTGTTACTCTTCATGGACACACAGTCGGATACTTGAGCAGCTGCTCTCTTTCTCTTCCTTTTGATGATACTGAGAAAAAGACAGAAATATTTCAGATGGATGCAAATTTTCTGTCTGCACTGTAAAACCGAACAGTTTATTAATATAGACAAAATATGCCATTATGGGCTTTGTTGTTGATACCCAGCTAACAGGGAACGTTCCCAGAACTTTCACTAACGTTCCTTAAAAGTTGTGTAAATGTTAGCACAAAACGTTACTAAAATAATGTTTTTGGAACGTTCATACAACGTTATTAACGTTCTTGTAACGTTGAGTAAAAAAACGTTCTTAGAACAACGTTCTTGGAACGTCTTTATGACGTTATTTGTGATTGATGAACGTTCTCATAACGTTGATAGAAAACGTTCTTAGAAAAAGGTTCTTGGAACTTCTTTTTGACGTTATTTCTGATTGATGAACGTTCTCATAACGTTGATAGAAAACGTTCTTAGAACAAGGTTCTTGGAACGTCTTTTTGACGTTATTTGTGATTGATGAATGTTCTCATAACGTTGATAGAAAACGTTCTTAGAACAAGGTTCTTGGAACATCTTTTTGACGTTATTTCTGATTGATGAACGTTCTCATAACGTTGATACATAATGTTCTTAGAACAAGGTTCTTGGAACGTCTTTTTGACGTTATTTCTGATTGATGAACGTTCTCATAACGTTGACAGAAAACGTTCTTAGAACAAGGTTCTTGGAACGTCTTTTTGACGTTATTTGTGATTAATGAAAGTTCTCATAACGTTGATAGAAAACGTTCTTAGAACAAGGTTCTTGGAACATCTTTATGACGTTATTTGTGATTGATGAACGTTCCCATAACGTTGATAGAAAATGTTCTTAGAACAAGGTTCTTGGAACGTCTTTTTGACGTTATTTCTGATTGAAGAAAGTTCTCATAACGTTGATAGAAAACGTTCTTAGAACAACGTTCTTGGAACATCTTTATGACGTTATTTGTGATTGATGAAAGTTATCATAACGTTGATAGAAAACGTTCTTAGAACAAGGTTCTTGGAACGTCTTTTTGACGTTATTTGTGATTGATGAAAGTTCTCATAACGTTGATAGAAAACGTTCTTAGAACAAGGTTCTTGGAACGTCTTTTTGACGTTATTTGTGATTGATGAAAGTTCTCATAACGTTGACAGAAAACGTTCTTAGAACAAGGTTCTTGGAACGTCTTTATGACGTTATTTGTGATGGATGAAAGTTATCATAACGTTGATAGAAAACGTTCTTAGAACAAGGTTCTTGGAACATCTTTATGACGTTATTTGTGATTGATGAACGTTCTCATAACGCTGATAGAAAACGTTCTTAGAACAATGTTCTTGGAACGTCTTTTTGACGTTATTTTGTGATTGATGAAAGTTCTCATAACGTTGATAGAAAACGTTCTTAGAACAAGGTTCTTGGAACGTTTATGACATTATTTGTGATTGATGAAAGTTCTCATAACGTTGATAGAGAACGTTCTTAGAACAACGTTCTTGGAACGTCTTTTTGACGTTATTTTGTGATTGATGAAAGTTCTCATAACGTTGATAGAAAACGTTCTTAGAACAAGGTTCTTGGAACGTCTTTTTGACGTTATTTTGTGATTGATGAAAGTTCTCATAACGTTGATAGAAAACGTTCTTAGAACAACGTTCTTGGAACGTCTTTTTGACGTTATTTTGTGATTGATGAAAGTTCTCATTACGTTGATAGAAAACGTTCTTAGAACAAGGTTCTTGGAACGTCTTTATGACATTATTTGTGATTGATGAAAGTTCTCATAACGTTGATAGAGAACGTTCTTAGAACAACGTTCTTGGAACGTCTTTTTGACGTTATTTTGTGATTGATGAAAGTTCTCATAACGTTGATAGAAAACGTTCTTAGAACAAGGTTCTTGGAACGTCTTTATGACATTATTTGTGATTGATGAAAGTTCTCATAACGTTGATAGAAAACGTTCTTAGAACAACGTTCTTGGAATGTCTTTATGACGTTATTTGTGATTGATGAATGTTCTCATAATGTTGATAGAAAACGTTCTTAGAACAACATTCTCAGAACGTCTTTATAATGTTATTAGTATTTTCTGAATGTTATATTTAGGCTATCATAAAATGTTCTGGGAACATGTTGTTTGCTTCTTAACAGTTTACAATCACTAGATTTGTATAATATGACTATATATATCCATATAAACATTTTAAACATCACAGTAGTTTATAACACCACCCCAATAAACCAGCACTATATAGCCTATTAATAAATTAATATTAACTAGTGCAAAATCAGTTTTTTGTGTGTGTGTTTTTAGTAATTGTTGGTTTGGTGTGTTTGAGTGCTCATTGTTACAATTACACAGCAAAAGTTCAGTGACATTTTTATTTTGTGTACAGTAGAAAGCAAATACTGATCCTGAAATAATGACATAAAATAAATGTGGAAAATTGAACTACACGATGCAGGGAGCAGACTACACAGTGAACTCAGAGAAAATGCTACGCTTGAGTAAAAACAGTTTGTGAATAGGCTACTACAAATGATGCCCGTGAAAGAGATTGTGAACGCATTGAATAGGATATGTTTTGTTGGTTAATAGCATGCTACTATTACACAGTAGTGATAGTGTTAAGCACCAGAATGAAATATAATATTCAGAAGTAAACAGCATAGCTGACTTACAGATTCGGTTAACATGCACAAATGAGTAAGCGTGACGATTCAGGGAGCAGGCTACACAGTGAACTCAGAGAAAACGCTACGCTTGAGCAAAACAGTGTGATACTACCAGTGGTGTAGTCTAGTTTTTTGTAGTGAGTATACTGTAATATACCCCCCCCCCCCCCCCCCGCCCCCGCCCCCGCCTCATACTCACCCATCCCAGAGCGTCACCCCATAAGCACCACCACACTCACTAATGCATACATATGCATCGACATGTAATTGAGAGCATTATGAAATATTAAGTGTTATCAACATGTCAATTTATTATAAGCAACACAAGACTTTAACAGCCAATGACATTTACAGCTGGGAGACTGAACTGATTTTATACTGTTTAGTGTTAATCACCATCTAACTCAGCCAGTTAAGAGAGCCTTTAGCCTTAGATGTTATATGAATATGGTCCCTGAAGCACAGGTTTTACCAGCTGACAATTAAAAAATATATATATATATTTTTTTTTTAAAACATAGGCACAAATACAAATTTACTTTTAGAAATGGTGTTTTTGAATAAAAATGGTGTTATTGTTTGGGCAAGTTTACTGTTTAAATTAAAACTTGTACGAAAACGTGTGTGATATTCCCTTAAAATAACGTTTTAATAGATTTTATTATTATTATTATTATTATTTTAAAATTCATTTTACTGTGCAATTTCTAATTTCTTTGAGTTAGACCGAACTTTTATTTTGGTGGGTTGTAGACATTTGAGTTTCTGTGTGTTTTAATAAACTATTATTATTATTAGGCCTACTTGAAGTATACTCTACTGTGCAATAGTAATATATTTCTGTTATCATTTCTTCAAGTTATACCGAACTTTTATTATGACAGGTTGTCGTAAAGACATAACAGTTTCTGTCTGTATATGATACGAATGAATGAAGATAGTTTTATCAAATGAAATGGTGAAATCCTCGTGAAGTGAGTGACTCTCATAGCAGCTCTGTGATGAAGTGCACATGTGTAGCCTACATGCGTGAGTCACGCGTGCTTCAGTGTGTGTGTGTGTGTGTGTGTGTGTGTGTGTGTGTGTGTGTGTGTGTGTGTGTGTGTGTGTGTGTGTAGTGGAGCACTCATTGAGCGCTCATTCCCAGAGACACGTAGAACAATTGCAGTCTCTTTTAACTTTAATATTCACAGACACTAGTCCATATCGAGATTTGATTCATTGTACAGCCCTACTTTTGATTTATTCATTCAAAAATAGCCAAATTCCGTGACGTTCTGCTTAGCAAGCTCCATTTGTGACTGGATTCCGCGATTCGATCCGTGTCGCTTCGCAAACACAGACGGGGTGAATTTATGAATGAAAGTGAAAGTTCTGACACAAAACGAAGTTGTTACGTATCCTCACGATTTTTTAAGTGGGTATACGGAAATCCTTGGCCTTTTCTAGTGGGTATACGCCGTATACCTGCGTATCACGTAGACTACACCACTGGATACTACAAATGATGGCAAACTGCCCGTGCAAAATCGTTTTTTGTGTGTGTTTTTAATAATTTTTGTTTTGGTGTGTTTGAGTGCTCATTGTTACAATTACACAGCAAAAGTTCAGTGACATTTTTATTTATGCATGGAAGAAAGCACCAAGGAAAATTTAACTACACAATTCAGAGAGCAGGCTACACAGTGAACTCCGAGAAAAGCTGTGAATAAAATACAATATTCAGAAGTAAACAGTGTAGCTGACAGAGTGTTTATGCCAGAATGTTTAAACAATTACCTTCTTTTACTAATATATTTAACAATATCTTTTGTATTTCTAATCCAAACAACGTCAAACTTTACACTGCACTTACTTGTGCCCATAGCAAAAAATCTGTCAAGTTTGAAAATGTTGTTAACAGACAGACATACAGACACATAGACAGACAGACAGACAGACAGACAGACCTTCCTATAATTCATAGATAGATGTATAGATAGATATGCTATTCACATTTGTGAAGCACTGTTAAATAATATATAGTGAAATACATTTTGAAAATATATTATTTCAAAAATACATTGAACATACATCTTTTAAATTGTTCCTCATGTTACATCTGTAAATATGTGTACATATTGTCTATATTTCACAAAATATATTCATGCCTTAGCCTATATCATGTTTAGTTTTTAATAAATGTTTTTGCAATTTTATTTCTACACCACATTAACCATTTATAAAGCTATATAATATTATAGGCTATTACATATTACATTATATTATAGCCTATTATAACCTATGATTTTGTAAACATACACTCATGCTTCATATACTCATTCCGTTTACAGTTTGGTGATGGCCACTAGCCTATACACTTAAAAATGTTAACCTCACATTTCAGGATATTTTAACTGATTATTAAATAATTCCCTCCATCAATTCTTCTTTTATGTAAATTCTGCGTGACTTCTAACGTTACGTCTTTTAATTGGCGCGCGCACTCCAGTTACATTTGAACCAGATTTGAACTGAGTTACCATGGAAACGGGCGGGGAGCTCAACTGACGACAAGCAGGAACTCCGTCTTTCACTGTTGCATTCGCTAATTTCAGGTAAGTTGTTTAGTGAGTTTTGTCATCAACATACACAAATAGTACATAAAAATGTTTCTAACACATTCTTTCATGTAAATGACACGCTTCCGTTGAATATTTACTTTATAGAAATGGTTTAGTGTCTTCGGGAAGAGTCCGTTAGCATCTCAACTTTTAGGCTAACGTTAGAGGTGAGGTTAGGTTGATTAGACTTTAGCTGTAAGTTTAGGCTTTAGGCTTTTAATCTTATGTGTTGATTTGAGGTTTTGTAAAAGTTTTGCTGGCAATTTTTCAATGTGAATGGATGTAAACTAAAAAGTATTCTGGATGGTTAATTCATAGTTTTCACGTGACGGAATGCCCACCTGGAGGGCAAATTGGGGTTTTATAATGCCATCATGCCTAGTATTAACATGAATGTCACGCAACCGCTTAATTCGAAAGTAAGTCAGTTGAATCACCGTTTTATATTAATGTGCTCTTTTAATTTAAGCATAACTTACAGCCGCACACACACACATACGTTACACACAGATTAATAACCTTACTTAAAAAAAATGATATATTCCTGGACAAGCTACTTTTTTTTTTTTTTTTACAAGTGAATGAACGATTTATTTGTCCAAAGGACAAGTTACAAGACCAGGGTTAATGCCAAGCCCTGGTTTATACATTTTTATAATTTTATTATAAAAGCTTCAGAAGACCTTTCTCAATGCTGCTATTGTCATACAATGAAAGTATTATATTCCTACTTCCATAGTATGGCAAATTAGTACAAATTAGAAAAGTTTAGCAGGTACATAATTTTGATGCACGTTATCTTATTTTCCCCTCAATTATGGAAGTTTTCATTTTCAGGTGTAGCTAATCCTTTACAATGTGTTATAAAACCTTTCCATTGTATAACATTTGTAACCTACATTTTAATCTTGTGTGTTTAATATATAGTACTCAAAGCACAGCCTAAATAACTTAAGGGTTAACATTTATGGAGTAGTCACACTGTTATTATTAAATGTTTATGAAATAATAAATCACCATTAGTAACATCAGTCAATCTGTTCACTTTACAGACAGGGCATGAAGAGACTGGACCACAGACTGGACCCAAGCATGAAGAGACTGGACCACAGTGCTAGTTTGGCACCCCCACACTACTTATATTTAAGGGTTAGTTCACCCAAAAATGTATATTCTGTCAGTAATTATACACCCTCATGTTGTTCCAACCCCTTAAAGGAACACTCCACCCATTTGCATTAAGCTTTGCAATGTTAGAAACACAGTCATACTATTGAATGGTCGTGCAACATTTTCTCATTTTCCCCTGAGAAGAGAGAAATCTGTATTTACCTCTTTACACTTCCTCCTACAATGACGCAAAAATCGTCATTTTGCGTCATTGTAGGAGGAAGTGTAAGAGGGGGGGATTTCTGTTAAGACTACAAGCACTAGTTCCCACCTTTTCAAACCCGCCCATAGGGGGTTGGACCTAATGTGCTAACAGACCTATCACAGATCAGTGCCAGTGCGTTTGATTTCACCAGCAGAAACCTGCATGTCCGGCCGTCGAGATCGTCCAAAATGTCCGGGATTCGGCTTTGCTTTCTACGGTCGCCATTCATTGTTTACATGCACACCTTTTGTTTCAATCTAACTGAATTCATTCCGATTGGTGAATCTGAATGTAGTGTTTACATGAATGCTAAAAAAGTGATTGGTTGATGTGCATTTTACCATTGCTAAAAAAATACCCGCTCCTCCGTGAGAGATAGCCCACTAGACCGGCGCCGCTCATCAGTAATCACGCCATCGCTTTTGCGTTCTACAGTCGCCATTCATCATGTTTACTGTGGCGAGCAGGACGAGGCTAGGGCCGCGGGAGAAAGACGCGAGGCCGGTGGCGTGATCGGTTGATGTGCGTTTTACCACTGCTAAGAAAATACCCGCTCCTCCGTGAGAGATACGAGCCAGTGCCTCACAGGTGTCGGTCATCAGTAATCAAGCCACCGGCCTCGCGTCGTTCTCCTGTGGCCCTAGTCTCGTCCTGCTCGTCACAGTAAACACAATAAATGGCGACTGTAGAACGCAAAAGTCGAATCCCGGACATTTTGTGCCCGGGCAGACTCACAGAGACTAGTAACTTAGCTTAGCTTTATTATTTACAACGGCTCTCTAACCGGTACGCGTGGCTTGGGAGTGGCCTCGTAGAGCAGCGAAGCAAGTGCATTCTGGGAGTTGTTGTCTTTCATCCACATAAGCCAAAAATACATTTTCTGGCTTTTCTCAGTCTAGAAAGCTCCAAATTCAAAAATAATTTCACATTTCTTCTACATAAATGACCCAATTTAAATACACATTCATCTTTCCAGAGGTGGAGTGTCCCTTTAAAGGATAATTCTGGTATTTAGCACTTTGAGTCTCTTTTCTGGTTTGTTTTGGATGAACTAGAGTGGTGGACACAGAAATGTTGACGATGGGTCCTGTCTCGACTTTTAGACTTGTTTAGAATCGCCTTTGACCACTTCAAAGTGGCTGTCTATGGGCATGCACGAACATGTCCTTAAAACAACCCTAATAACTTTCGTTTTCAAAACTATGCAACTCACCGAGTGGTTAGTGGTGTTCGTTGATGATTAAAAACAAATATATCGGCACAATGTATGATTTCAATCTGTGTTATTTGCTATATATTTACTAATATACTATTTTTTCAGATACCTCACAACAAAGTATAAACTTCCGCTCGATATTTGAGTCTGAAGCATCTTTTCCGTTCCCGGTAGCGCAGTAATATCAACGAGCAATGAGTCCTCCAACAGAAATCAATGGGATTTTACAAAATGGCAAATAAAACACAACAGAAACTGTATTTCGCTACGCTACTTGTTTTTAATCATCAACGAACACCACTAACCACTCGGTGAGTTGCACAGTTTTGAAAACGAACGTTAAGGGTTGTTTTAATGACATTTTCGTGCATGCCCATAGACAGCCACTCTGAAGCCGTCAAAGGCGATTCTAGACGAGTCAAAAAGTCGAGACAGGACCCATCGTCAAAATTTCTGTGTCCACCACTCTAG
Organism: Leuciscus leuciscus; assembly: GCF_965113295.1. NCBI lineage: Eukaryota > Metazoa > Chordata > Actinopteri > Cypriniformes > Leuciscidae > Leuciscus > Leuciscus leuciscus. The sequence continues at coordinate 76,136,898 of NC_138725.1, read as the reverse complement.
TTCATCCAAAACAAACCAGAAAAGAGACTCAAAGTGCTAAATACCAGAATTATCCTTCAAGACTTCGTTCATCTTCAGAACACAAATTAAGATATTTTTGATGAAATATGAGAGCTGGCTCACTCCTCCATAGTCTTCTAGGCAATTTTATTCTGCCCAGAAAGTTAGTAAAGACATTGTTAAAATAGTCCAAGTGACTGGCTCAACCTTAAGTTCATCAAGCGACGACAATTATTTTTGTGTGCACAAATAACAACTTTATTCAACTATTCATTTTCTTATGTGTGGGCCTCTGAGTGAGTTCCCAAAAGTGAAAACTACATCGAGTCCCATCTGCGTCATCTTCTCAGTTCTCGCTGCTCTCGTGAACTCTAGGGCTGGGAGGATACAACTATCTCCCGATTCGATACTATCACGATACTTGGGTGCTGATACTGCTGGTATTACCTTTTTTTTTAAAGAATTGCGATTCGATATTGCGATTTTTATTTTATTTTTAACACTAGACCATCAGAAAATGTTAAATCACACTTTTACAGACTGTATAGGCTACATGATGTATAAGATGAGTCATATTTACAAAAACAATTCATCACATCTTTCTGACTTATTTCAGAAGCATCATACAGTTAGTACTACATTAAATGATTCAATAACAAATACATTTTGTAACAGTCACTTGTGTTTATGCGCCCCAGGTGCCTCGCGTTTAACCGCCGGCTGCGCCTCACGTTTTTGGAGTTGATTTTAATGAATAGAGAGGCGGGTCTTCCGTTGTAGTGATGAAAGCTACAGTTGTTTTGGACGCCAGAGAGTGCGATGATGGAGGATAAACTTGTGGTGCTCTCGCGGGTTACCAGGAGCTTAACGACTTAACGAATCGTAACTATCACAATGTTAACAGAAAATAAACAAAGTTAATAAAAGTCTGATTTGACATTTACTTGACTGACAGGACAGCTGTTTCTGTGTTTGCCTAGCAACAAAAAACGCAGTTCACTGCTCGTTCTGTGTGATTGGGGCAGTGCTGTGCGCCTCGCGTTTTCGAACCGAAAAAACGCGTTAGGTGTGATCGGGGCTTTACTCTATCTTGATCGCTATCATAAACATCAGTGTTTATATTTGAAATTTAAACTTTTATCCTAGTACTTCTATGATAATTTGAACTAGCCTATTGTATCACAGAAATAATGATACTATGAGGTTGAAAAGACTGATTGTGAAGCTGTTTCATGACGACTCTCTCCGGGTCAGCACAGCTTTAAATGTTGCGATATGATTTTGTCAAGGGTTTAATAGACAGACGAAATGGAAGCAGATCGTGTGGGTGTTTGAATCGAGATCACATTTTTTTAAAGATGAATCGTGCAGCTCTACTGTCTTATCTCTCTCCCAGTATATGAGTAGCGTGATGGCTTATCAATGCATTCAATCTCTCGTCGCTTTTACGCGTCCACTTGAAAGGGATATTAAGTTACTTGACACATTTCATCCTTTGTTGGAACGAAAGTGACTTACTTCGGTCAACCTCGTCTCTAAGCACGGACAAAAATAAAGCAATTTAATTTGAATTAATATCGATTCTGTAATAAAAAAATAATCCATTTTAAGATCGTTTAAAAAACAACACGATACCTAGGTGAATCGATTTTTTCTCCCAGCACTAGTGAAGTCACTCAGAAGCCAATACGGAAGAAAATGAATAGTTGAATAAAGTCTTTATTTTGTTTTTTTGTGCATAAAAATGATTGTCGTCACTTGATAAACTCGCCAGAATAAAATTGCCTAGAAGCCTATTGAGGAGTGAGCCAGCTCTCAGATTTCATCAAAAATATCTTAATTTGTGTTCTGAAGAGTCTTACGGGGTTGGAATAACATGAGGGTGAGTGATTAATGACAGAATTTTTTGGTGAACTAACCCTTAAACACCGTTTTCATTACATTTAAATATGAAAATATTTGTTGTTGTTTTTTTAAGCTATAATGTAGGGTTTAAAATGTATGATAATCATATGAAATGTTCTACTTTTTGATGTGCTGTAAAAGTGTGCGCTTATAATTCACATGGTTGTGTTAATAAAAAATAAAGTTGTACAAATTCTGCAGAATTTTTTTTCTAACCTTAAAATAACATTTTAACTTGAAAGAAAGTGGACATTTTAATGTTCTTTGAATGTTGTATTGTTAATAACATTTTGGGGGAAAGAACGTTGCAGGAATGTTATGCTTACCTTAAGATGATGTTCCAGCAACGTTATGCCAATGTTCCGGCAATGTTATACTAACCTTAAGATAACGTTGCATGAACGTTATGCTAACCTTAAGGTAACGTTGCATGTACGTTATGCTAACCTTAAGATAACGTTCCATTAACGTAATGCTAACCGTAAGAATGTTCCAGCAATGTTGTGCTAATGTTCCAGCAACGTTATGCTAACCTTAAGATAATGTTCCAGCAACATTATGCAAACCTTAAGATAACATTCCATGAACATTATGCTAACCTTAAGATAACATTCCATGAACGTTATGCTAACCTTAAGAATATTCCAGCAATGTTGTGCTAACGTTCCAGCAACATTAGCTAACCTTAAGATAACGTTCCATGAATATTATGCTAACCTTAAGATAACGTTCCATGAATATTATGCTAACCTTAAGATAACATTCCATGAACGTTATGCTAACCTTAAGAATGTTCCAGCAATGTTGTGCTAACGTTCCAGCAACGTTATGCAAACCTTAAGATAATGTTCCAGCAATGTTGTGCTAACATTCCAGCAATGTTATGCTAACCTTAAGATAACGTTCCAGCAACATTATGCAAACCTTAAGATAATGTTCCAGCAATGTTGTGCTAACGTTCCAGCAACGTTATGCTAACCTTAAGATAACGTTCCAGCAACGTTATGCAAACCTTAAGACAATGTTCCAGCAACGTTATGCTAACATTCCGGCAACGTTATGCTAACCTTAAGATAACGTTCCAGCAACATTATGCTAACGTTCCAGCAATGTTTTTCTAACATTAAGATACCATTCCAGCAACGTTATGCAAACTGGACATTTCAACATTTTTAGAACGTTTCAAGTCAACGTTCCCACAACGTTCTTAGGACATATTTTTGTTAGCTGGGTAGTTGGGTACTTACTGTAAAGATTGGAAATCTCAGGCATCTAAGAGTTAAGGGAAAAGCTCAAATGTATTTCCTCCTTTTTTGAAGATAATACAAATATAAATTTAGTCTTATCATGGTCCCATTTAGTGCTGCATGAGTGAATCGTCACTGACTTCAGCTGCTTTACAGCAGAATTGAACTCTGTTTACATCACTGAATCCTTATTTTCCTGTTTATACCTGTAAATCTGCTTTGAAACAATCTTTATTGTATAAAGCTCTACATAAATAAGGGTGACTTAACTTGACCAGCACTAGGGTGTTGTCGCAGATACCCGAGCCTCAAAATACCGGCTATACCACAGTATTTACCATATGGAAGTAAATATTCTCACATGTAATGCAAGAGCTGAATTCAGTTGCGGCTGGAAGTTGCAGAATAAAACGAAACACGGGTTATAATGCGATTTAGTGTCACTGTGATACTTTAGCAGGTGTAACCCTTACAAAAGCAGGTGTATACCTTAAAATCCCTTTGATTGAGCATCTCTCATTACTGAGCATTATATCTCTTTGTCTCGTATTGTTACTATCCATATTAACTCCTTGTGAGACGTCCTTTTCTATTGGGCCCTTTGGTATAATATATGTAAGTGTGTGAAGTAAAAACATATCTGTGTATGAGGTTCAAAGGGTTCTGAGCTTATTGGGTTTATTAAAGGGGTCATATAATGGTACATGCACTTTGACAAGTTGATTGTACTGAAATGTGTGTTGGCAGTGCCTGTACACAACCATCATAAAATGATACAAATCCATCCAGTGTTTTTTTTTTTAAATCTCCTTATATGTTTCCCCCCCCACCTCTCAAATCAAGCCGTTCGACCGTGTGACGTCACACGGTCGGACGCCCCTCCCACGATTGTTGATTGACAGCAGCGTTTCAACACAGACCTGCCCTCGCTCGTGAGCGAGCTGTCAATCATAGTCCGCGCGTCATTGTTGATACGCTGGAGCACTGTCTATGAGCAGAATGGTGTCTAAGCGATTGTGGTGTTCTGTTCTCGGGTGTAATAACGGACACAGCAGTCATTTTGATGTTCCTAAATCCGAACCGCTGAAGACGCAGTGGCTGAGTTTGTTTTCGAAGGGAATATTCCCCACGATCAACAGCAATGCTTTCATGTTTGCGCGAATCATTTCACACACCAGACTGCTATACAAACGAGGGTCAGTATAAAGCTGGTTTTGCTAAGAAGCTGCTCCTGAAAAAAGGATCAGTACCAACTATTCGTGTTCCTGCTGCACCTCCAGAAGAACTGAAGTGAGTGTAACGTTTTATTAACCTTTATATTAATCTTTATATTAATCTTTGCAAATCGCTAGCACGCTTCACGATGAATGCGTCTAAGGTTTACACTCAGGTACATTACGGCATGTACAACGTTCTCAATATAATTCATAATCCCAAGTTTATAATGAACAACGCGTTATGGTTATTGTGTTATGGTTATAACAAACAGTGTGCGCACAGAACAGAGGGGCGGGGTGAGCAAAGCTCATTATCATTTAAAGATGCATGCACTTAAACGGCGTGCTGAAAACAGAGCTGTTTTTGACCAGGTAAAATTTGTGTTTTCTTACAATACTAATGAGAATTTTTTATTAAAGTATATTACAAACTTTTAATTTAGACCCTAAAGAATCATATTAGCTTGTACAAAAATGGCATTATATGACCCCTTTAAAGGAACACTCCACCGTTTTTTGAAATAGGGCTTATTCACCTTCTTTCCTACATTTAGATAGGTGGGCAAATGCATTTTTGTCTCAGTGCATGCATTGTTTTAGTTTGACAGGGTCGGCGCTAGCATAGCTTAGCTTAATGAATGGAATCCTTTGTTGCCAGCTAGCATGTCATGAGTAAAAGTGATAAAAAAAAAAATAAAAAAAACCCACCTAATTACTTCTTGTGGCCTGCGTATTCACAACGAGTACAAATAGTGATTCAAAGATTAACACTAGGCGATTTCCTAGGCAGATATTGACTTGGGACTATATTAGGGGGAAGCACAGGCGAAGCACTGCTACTTGGGCGCAGAGATATCACGCAACACATGAAATCCCACGACTTCCGTCAACATACCGGCGTGAATAGTAGCTGGCTATTTTTCCTACAGTACATGAATGGCAATGAACATGGCTAATTTTGTGAGAGACAAAGAGGGTGACTTCTTACACAGTCAAGAGCCAGAACCATACAGTTTTCAGAAGATGAGCTGCGTGCTTTGGAAATAGAACGACAGGTTGCGATCGCTCAACAGCCTGAGGATGTGAGGATGAGAGCCAACACGGACTGGTGGTGTGAATGTGGGGGAATATGCCAATCTATGCCGACTGAAATATAGTGTCTGTGCTGTGGCGAGTGGGACAAGTTACTGCCATCGATGACCAGGCTCAACGCGTCAGATCAAGTTGAGCGTGCCCGCAGTTGTGTCACAGCTACCAAGGATTTCACGGCGTTCCATCCTGCAGTAATCAAATTTTTTTTCCGGTGTGATAAAGTGAACTGGAAAAAACGCCCCACGCCGAATGGACCAAATGGACAGCTGTCCAGTAAGTGATTATTTTAAACATGACGCATGTATAGATCGACCCATATTATACCTGTATTCACATTCACATATTATACCACATATTAACATTTCATGTGTTGCGTGATATCTCTACGCCCAAGTAGCAGTGCTTCGCCTAAGCAGCAGTGCTTCGCCTGTGCTTCCCCCTGATATAGTCCCAAGTCAATATCTGCCTAGGAAATCGCCTAGTGTTAATCTGCATCGCTATTTGTACTCGTTGTGAATACGCAGGCCACAAGAAGTAATTAGGTGGTTTGTTTATTATTTTTTATCACTTTTACTCAGGACATGCTAGCTGGCAACAAAGGATTCCATTCATTAAGCTAAGCTAAGCTAGCGCCAACCCTGTCAAACTAAAACAATGCATGCACTGAGACAAAAATGCATTTGCCCACCTATCTAAATGTAGGAAAGAAGGTGAATAAGCCCTATTTAAAAAAACGGTGGAGTGTTCCTTTAAGAACAATATGTATCAATGGAGCTGTTCCCTACAAACCCACGATTATAATTACAGAGTGACCATTCAATGTCATTGTTACTCTAGGATTCCTAAATACTTTTATTTAATATTTTTTGTTGTTGCATACAGTATCTTTTCAAATGCAGAATATTGCTTAAAACTGGCAACAAAATAAACCAGGCTACATTTCATTTACTAACTATACTATAAAAAGTGCATGTTTGGGGGGTGTTTCAAATATTTACAGACCTTAATATTTTCTTCATTTTTTTTATTTTTTTTTATTTACTATTGTCCACATTTCAGAGAAAGTTACTTCTATAAGTGATTCACCACGTTAAGTAATTTCACATCCAAGTTTCACTATAGTAGATAGTTCAGCAGTTTCACGATACTCACACAGGGTCAGAGGTCACAGCAGGTCCATCACTGAGATCAGGGAGGAGATCCACCTCCTCCTCTCGCTCCTCACACACACTCATTTCACAGGTCCGGTTCTCCTCCTCTCTCTCCTCAAACACACGCATTTTACAGGAAGTTTGCTTCTTCTCTTCCTCCATGATGTGAGACTTGATTTCAGACCTGTGTGTGGACACAGAGGACATACATAATTCACAACTGAAGTAAATTAAATTGTTTTGTTTTTTAAAATTAAATTAAATCCCAATATATTGAGATTTGAGAATTCAAAAACGAATGCGAAAAAAACATGTGTGTGCGCTGATGTGAGTAATGTGTGACACCCAGTCAAAACTTTCACTGATTCTTGAGATAAGGGGCAAAAAATGTTTTAGAAGTTAGTTTTTATTATTTAATAATACATTATTAATAATTTATATACTTGTAGACAAAGGTCTCAGCTAATGAACCATGTAAGGGAACAGGTTTTTCTAAAAATTTACATTTATTCATTTCATAACTTAATTTGTCAACTCCATCAGATGCAATAAAAGCAAGTTATTTTCATTTGATTCACCCAACAACAGTCTAAAGTCTTCAATTATCTAATAATGGTTTTCAGTAAAGGAGCTAAGTGATAAACTACATTCTCTAAAATAGTTTTATAAAATTAATTAAAAAAAAATTCCCTGGGTTAGGGTTATAATGAACAATCCAGTTCCTAATTCCTTAATACTCCTCCTTTTTTAATATTAAATATATATATATAACCTAACCCTTAGGTAAATCACACATAATATCATGTAGTTCAGTTGATGTTTTAACACAATAAATTGAAAAAATAATAAAATATTTCTTTCAAAATTAACAGAAACGTTCATCTGATATTGTTAAACTGACAAAGTGTTGACAAAGGTCCAACTGAGGTTACAACTGATTGACAAGATAACAAATTAAGACAACTAACTACTTTTTAAACTAATATTTAATTTAATACAACAGTCCTTCCAGTGGTTTGTTTTTCTCCTTTTAGCGGTATAGTACGTCTCATTCTGGGTCTCCAGTAGCTCACAGAATACAAGCGTATGTTAGGTTGAATGTAATAGTAAGCATTATTATGTGCAGCAACAGAAATGTTCCCAAAGTGAATCCAAAGGATCTGTAGCCTGACTTTAAACCGGATCAGTTATTTGTGCCTGACCTGCATGACTTAAGCAGTGAGAAACTGCCGTCGGACATGTTCGCTCTCTGTGAAGTCCATTACATCAGGGTTTGCTATTGCTGTGATCTCATGTGAGTCACAGGTTGTAAAAAGTTATGTGCACAAATTAATTATTTATAATAAGAACTGCAATATTCCTTAAAATTAGAATTATAAATTTAGATTTCAAAGTGATGCTAAAGGCATGTAATTAAAAAAAAAAAAAAAAAATTATATATAGGCCTATATATATATATATATAATATGCATACTAGAAAACTATTACACCAGGATGAAGGAGTTGTCATGTTAAAGCTGTGACTGCAGAGACTTCAACATTGTTTGTATAAAATATAAAAAAAATATAAAACTTTCAGGACTATGTGTCCTACTGTGAGATCCACAATGATTAGGAAATAGGAAAGGGGTCTTCAGGGTAAGATGCCCATGATGACATTGCCTGATTTATGCAGAATTATATATATAAAAAAAAAAAAAAAATGGAAAAAAAATTCATTGATTCACATTGAGGACATAACTTAGAAAATATAATTCAATATTTACTTTTTGTATTGTTTGATATGACATATCTCTGTTTTTCGATTTAAATGTATATTTTTTTATTTGTTGCTTGTTGCATTTTTGAACACTTTGTTTGGCAGTTTTAAAGTGTGACCTTATGCCGAAGACAGGTTAAATTACATTTATTTTCCAAGTATAGCATGTATTTAAAATAATACTAAAGAAATTGTTTAAAAATAAAAGCAATGAATGTCCTTAGTATCCAGATTTCCTTTAGATGCAAGTTGCAACTTTTTAAGTATTTGTATTTTGATGAATTGTTGTTTATTTTTAACATAAAGAGTGCGTTTGTGTGCAGGACATGTTTTGTCCTTTATCTCGAGACTAGAATAAACTTCACTAGAATAAATCAAGGCAGTCACTAATGCAAAAAAAAAAAAATACAAATTGTGCATTCCAAAGTGTGATTCGACTTTTCCCAGTTTTGTCAATTAATAAAACAGTTCGACTTATAATAAAACATATCATGACAATTGACAATTATAATCACGTGTTTGAGTTTGAAGACGTGTTTAAAGTCAAATTTGCTCCTTATTGATACTACAGCTTTGAAACGTTTTAGCGAACTTACCGTAACCTCTGAACACAGTTCTGTTTCTGAATCTTCTGAAATGACTTCTACAGTCATCATCTGCCACGACTGCTGTGCTTTCGGTTTCAAAGCTCCGCCCCAAACTGAGCTGACCGTGATGACGCAGAACTGAAGGCTGCTATGGCAAGCCGCGTTTGCATTAAATACCCATTCTAGGCATAACTAATACTAGGCATAATTCTAATTAGATGTCTCAAATTAAATTAGAGATAGACTATCTCTAAATTGATTATCACTAGTAAAAAAAAAAATATATATATATATATATATATATATATAATTTGAGATATTTCTAACTGGTGTTTGACGAGCCATAATCAAATTTCAGATATCTTTCATTCATAATTTTTAAAGATATCCCAAATACATTAGTAGATATCTGAAAATAATCAATTACTAGTCAATTGACAATTGTAGATATCTTGAATGGAGTTTTGACTTGGCAAAACATAATAAGAGATATCTTGAATTGGAATTTTCCCTAGTCAAATCTCATTTAAAGATATCTGCAATTCAATTATGGATATCTCAATCTGATGTTTGACTAATACCTCTCTTTGGATTTAGGCCTATCTGCATTTAGTTTTGTGACCAGAATGAAATTCAATCTGGAATTAACATTCGTACCAGTCAAAATTACTTTATAGATATCTTAAACATGCATGCAAATACACATTTGCTAAGCCCCACCTCAAACATTTTATTAACCAATTCTACCTTGGAAACTGCTGTCATCCGCCATTTTGGAGATACCTCTAATTACCTTTGTGTATGTGTGATGCATCAATTGAAGATATGACGTCATTACAGATATCTTCAATGGAGTTTTTACTAGTTAAAATGTATTTAAAGATATTTCAAATCCGATTTCTTAGTGAAATTATAATTGCAGATATGTCTAATTATCATTCTGACTGGTCAAATTATAATTATGACTCATCAAAACACAATCATATCAATTCAAAATATATTTATGGATAGTCAAACCATAGTTTTATATGCTAAAACGGCTTGCCATAAGCCTACATCATCTTCTACCACGGGTCTGAGTGACACTTAAACATGACATGAAGGAAACATTTGTCAATGTATTAACTAAAAAAGTAAAACATGTACATGAATATATCACTTTTAAACCTGGCAGATAAACTGATGTAAATTAAGCTGATTATTTTATTCTATCAAAAGCAGATTAATGTTAATATTACCATGCTAGAGTTTATAGTTGTCCAGTGTTCTCAATCACAGGAGTTTATAGGAAATCTCTCTCTTTCTGTTTAATGAGTGCTCTGCTGTTTTTCATTTAGTTTTCATGTTGTTCCTTTATTTTCTGCCATTTGCCACATTGTTAAAATGTTCAGATTCTGATTTCTTATCAGGTTAATGATACTCAATTACATATTCAACTAAGAGCAGTGAGTGATTTAGGCTATTTATGTTCCTTGGTAATATTAGTTTATAGATTGTTCAAATGTACCAGCTGAATGTTTTCTAGTGTTGAAACATGTTCAGAGCATAAATGATCTGGATAACATCTGGATCACAGAAGGCCTGAATCTCTGATGTGTAAATGATCATGAGCTCGGTGTATCAGGATTCAACAAGTTTACTTCATTAAAAGATAATTCATGTTGCTATATGCCAGTGGGGGAAAACACTAAAAGTATTTTAAAGCAACAGGGCTGATGAATAGGATTTTTGTCATACATTTATTATTATTAATAATAATATGAATATTTCAGCAATCTTGGCGATGCACACTTCAGCCAGCAGAGGGTGAAAATTCATAAAACAACAAGAAGAAGAAGGAGAAAAAGAAGAGCAATCTTGCACAACATCAGACAGATCATATTATTCCATATCCGACACTCATGTTCAGTACATGCTGTAAATGTGGTACATGTAGTGTGTGTTATAAGTGTGTGAGTCTGAATTCACCCTAATAAATGACGAGATGAAGACAGACATTCAAACAAGAGTAAGTCCATGTGAAAACAACTGAAATCTGAGTGACATAATATTGAACAGATGTTTATTAAAGAGGAGAGTGAAGACATGAGTTGTTCCGATGAATGAAACATGAAGATACCGATGAAGAGGTTTGTGTCCATTTTTGATTCTTCACTTTTGGTTGCAACATGCAATAAGCAATATTTACTCTAAATGTGTCAAAAATAATCAGTCTAATTTTCGGTTTTGTCATCTGACACACCAGGAATTTAATATTAAGTTAGATATTTAAAAAAAAAAAACACTTGTTGGATTTTATTTGCATCACTAGCCTTTGTTGTTTGTGGCTCATACATGATCAGTACAGTGTGTGTTTACTGTGTATGTGGGAAAGTGTATTTATGGCTCGTTTCCACTGAGCGGTACGGTACGGTACGGTACGCATTTATTTGCGTTTCCACTATCAAAAGTTGTGAATGGTACCAAAATGCCGAACCGTACCGTACCACTTTTTAGGTACCCTTCCATTGGGGTACCTAGCACAGTGGTACAGTGGTACGGTACTAAAGGGTGGAGCTAGACTCACTGCAGGACGTTGATTGGTTGACAGAGAATCGTCACTTGCGCGTGCTACAAGTGGAATGACGGGAATGACAACATAAGAAGCGCCATTTTTTTATATACAGTGTAATATAATACTACAGTTACTGTGTCACGAAATGTAATTTTAAGAGTTTTTCAGGCGAGAATGTAGTTGTTTAAAGCTCAAATCTGTGGTTTATTTATAAAGATGATTTTTTTTCCCCCGGTTGTGAGATCCATGCGATCAGCGGGCGCTCGGCGCTCATGTTTCCCGGCTGGATGAGCCTTTCCTCGGCTAGTTCTTCTGACGTTTGCCGCTGACCTCGACGGTAGTGATTAAACATGAGATATAATTCGTCTTGTGTAGACCTAACGGGCGATCTTTGGTCTCGTGAATATATAATTCGTTCCCTGTCAATCGTTTTGGCTGAGGGCTACACACTAAAAAAAAATGGTTCTTCAGCGGTTCTTCAGGGGTTCTTTGCGGTGGTTAAGGTGCTATATAGCACCACTACCATTTAAAGAACCTGTTAAGCCCAGTTTGGTTCTTCAGCGGTTCTTTAGCGGTTCTTTGGGGTGGTTAAGGTGCTATATGGCACCTCTTATGGTTCTACATAGCACCATTTGACAAAGGTAGGTGCTATATGGCACTTAAAGTGGTTCCCCTATGATTACAAGCCAATGAACCACTTTTAGTGCTATTTAGCACCATTTTTGTTTAGAGTGTAATAGTTTCATATTATAGGCTATTTGTATTTAACTTTACTGTTGTAATGTTAGACTAGAGCGCTGCATTTGGATATTTGACTGAATTGTATGCTTTATTTCTTATTGTATAGCTTCTTACCTTTTACTTAAACTTTTATATTGGCTATTATTGATAAAACTGAAATTTTACAAAAAGAAATGTGGTTTCTTGTCATTTTATTATTACAAGATTATCACTGATGTTTATTGCAACATTATTTTTTTTTAACGAAAAGAGGTAACGTTAGGGTTGTGTTTTAAATTTCGTTTTGTTATAAATAGAATAACGTATAACGTGCAGTGAATAATCAATATGCGTTGCGCATGAACCACATTTGTGTCCCTATAATGTTTTATTTATTTAAATGAAAACGAAAAGAGGCAGATTAGTGTTTTATAACATGTTTCGTTTTATTGTTGCTTAAAATGTAGCCTACATACAGAGTAACAGAGATAACCGGAGTAGCAGAGTGACGTACGCTTTTAAGAACGCGCTGTACCATTTGCATGTAACTTTGCGTAGGCCTACTTGATATTGAGAAAAGCCTAATGTCGGCGCTTGTCTTCTTGTGACAAACATGTCGAGGAGCAAGAACAAGATCTGCTGTATATGTCATCCATTGTAGTTTACTATGTTCTTCTTCGCGCGAAAATGACGTCGATCGAAACACCACGCCTATCAAGTAAGGGTAGCCTACTGTTGGCAGTGGAAACGCTAGCCAGATCATGGTTAGTCTCGCATAGCCAGACCTTCAGACTAACGGCAGAAGGTCTGGACTCTATCGCAGCATTTCTTGGCCAAGGACCGCCCAAGAGGACGTTTGACTGACATGTAACACAACCAATCACAGTTTGTTTTGTACCGCGTCATATTTAGGGGCGTGACAATATAATGTTGATGTCCCTACAATAACAGACCGGCGTGCATCTAATAAATTATTCATTCAAGAACCTTGTGCAAGTTTACTGCATCAATGGAGCCGCGAACTTCACATACTTTTGAAGATACAGCGTTTAGTTGATCGTGGTAAGCACTCATTGTCTCAGTTGTAAAAACAACGGCTTTCTTCTTCCACGAGGGGTTTTGGCGTCATGACATTTGTTTCCCGGCGGACCGAAAATAAACGCGACACTCGCGCCCCCCGGAAATCCGATAAAATTCAACCAATCAGATGACGACTTCGACATTCCTGAAGTGTTTCCAGTTAAGTGTACCATATGCATCAGACGTTTAGCCAACGTTCCGTGGGCGTGACGTCTGAGGCTGAGACTAGATCATGGTTAACAGACCCGAACCGTACCGTACTGTACCGTACCGTACCATACTGCTCAGTGGAAACGAGCCATTAGAGAGATACTCTATAAAGAGAGAGATTCATCATATATTCATGTTGTTTCAATCCTGATGTAATAATGACTTGACGGCCACAAGAGGAACAATTTTGATTCTCATTTAGTTTCTCTTTTCTGCTCAGATGATTCTGTCATGTTTAGTTTGAGTTTCTCCAGATCGAATTTAAAATAAACTGACCTGGAAAAAATAAATATAATGAGCATTTATTTATTTTTTATTCTAATTTAAAATGATAATTGTAATTGCAATATTTTTTTAAACCATATGAAACAAACACAAATACTGTGTACATTAAGCAGGAAAATGCTGGGAGTGCTTCTTGGGTGTAAAAATGTGTAAATACATCCGGTGCTCTTCAGTGAAGGGATCCACATAAATCTTGAGATAAGGGTCTGAGGCACTCAGGAGGATGAAGATTAAAAAGCCTTTATTAATCCATGGCTAGTCTCATAAAAATAAAAACATGCCTACGCGTTTCAGCCAACAAGGCTTTCGTCAAGGCTTGAAGGGAACTGTGAACATTACTAAAAACTTGATAACACTTTTGTACAGTGTCATTGTTACACGTTACATGCATTTACTGTAATAACTATAAACTCGAATGTACATTTCCTGAAGAAAATGTGAGTGGTGCTTGCAGTGGCAAAACTCGGCCCTGGGCACATGCTAACACAATTAACAATTAACAATGTTGTGATACCATGATATACCACGTTCTAGTATGATTTACCATGTTTCTAACATGATTTACCACGATTTACCACATTCTAGCATGATTTACTATGATTAGCATGTTGCTAATATCTTTTCAGCAAGATGCTAGCATGATTAACATTTTGTTAGCATGTTTTTAGCAAAAGATGTTAGCATGATGCTAACATGATTAGCATGTTACTAGCATGATGTTAGCATGATTAGCAATTTTCTAGGATGTTTTTAGCAAGATGCTTGCATAATTAGCATGTTGGTAACATGATGCTAGAACATTTTGAGTTGTTTTTATCATGTTTACCCTAAGCTAATTCCAGTTATCATGTAGCTATTCACAGCTAGCATGTGTAGCATGTTGGAAGTCCTGTTTGCTAGCATGAGTCAAAAGAGCCAACCACCATCTCTATACAATGTTCTGATGCAGAGATATAGGTCTTGCGAAACGGTTGCTATGGTACTCTATTTGGTTGCTAGGTAGTGGCTTGGCAGCTGCCAATGATGAAACTCCAAAGGCTGCTTGTCAGTGTGAATGATATAAACCATCTCCCACACCTCTGTGACATTCAGAATGTAAGATATCCCTCTTTGGATGTTGGTTGCTAGGGTGCTCGACAATGGTTGCTAGGGAGGGGCTCGGAAGTGTAGAGGTGATTCATGATTGGCTGTTTGCTGCCCCGAGTCAAACGAGACCACCCTCATGTTTCTATGACACTTCTATCCGGATATCCCTTTGATCTCTTTCAATGGAAGTCAATGAAACTTGTTGCTAAGGTGCTCTAAATGGTTGCTAGGGCGTGGCTTGATAGCTTCACAATGATCCCGAGAGACTGATTGGTCGTCTGAGTAAAATGAGCACGCCCCCTTGTCTCTATGACACTGTGATCCAGAGTTATGTTCAATACAAAATCCCAATGTAATTTACCATAGTAGGAGAAATGTGTGTTTCATGGGCCGTCCTACACCATAGTAAGTCAATGGGGAAACTTTGGGACACTCCTGCCCCCCAGGGGTGCAACTATTACCCCATTGTGAGGCATGTTCTTACAGAGCCTGTCAGCCTCTTCAAATGTGGCAAATCACACGTTTCTGCGAAATCCTCGCTCAGAGAAACGAGTGCTCAAAGATTCAGTCCAAACTCTCTTTTGATGAAGATTCATAAAGTGATTCAGTCAAAAGCAAACGTGTAAAAACAGTGAAACTCAGGGTGACAAACGTTTATCATGAATGAAAATGACAGTCAAAGATCAACAACTGAAGAAACATGTTCAGACTGAAACAGGAACAAGCGTTTATTGACCATAAACTACAATAACATGATTAAACTGTAATAAAACATGTGAATTAACAGTGAAATACTGGAGGTGACAGTAGATTAATGTTCATTTTACAGTTATCTCTATGATTATATAGATGATGTGTTATTCATCTCACATTATTGATTATAATAATAATCCTTTGAGATCCAGCAGTTTTAATCAGATCATCTGAAGGATTTTAATAACACATTGTGCACAAATAAAGTGTGTGAATATCAATAACGGTGATAATGCAGTAACACACACAATCAGTTACACAACTGGAGAAATGTCAATTTAGTGTGAGTGTGTGTGTTTATGTAATTTCACACTTCTGATAAAGATTCAAATGTGTTAAATGGTACCATTTTTTTTTACAGTGTGTGTCAGTCATTGTGTGTGTGTGTGTGTGTGTGTGTGTGTGTGTGTGTGTGTGTGTGTGTGTGTGTGTGTGTGTGTGTGTGTGTGTGTGTGTGTG